>NC_135160.1:12286705-12593687 GCF_050948215.1 Halictus rubicundus
GTACTACTACTATTCAAACTTTAGTCTAATGCGATGGCATCACCGATAAGGGACACTACTGGAACTTTCCATCCCTTAACACTAAAAATGACTATTGTACATTACTTTATAGCAATAGTAGGAGTACTTTATTTTGTTCCCCTCAGAGTTACAAAATAAAGTACTACTGCTACTATTCAAATTTTAGTCTAATTCGATGGCATCACCGATAAGGGACACTGCTCGAACTTTCCATCCCTTAACACTAAAAATTACTATTTCACGTTACTTTATAGCAATAGTAGTAGTACTTCATTTTGTTCCCCTCAGAGTTACAAAATAAAGTACTACTGCTACTGTTCAAACTTTAGTCTAATGCGATGGCATCACCGATAAGGGACACTGCTCGAACTTTCCATCCCTTAACACTAAAAATGACTATTGTACATTACTTTATAGCAATAGTAGGAGTACTTTATTTTGTTCCCCTCAGAGTTACAAAATAAAGTACTACTGCTACTATTCAAATTTTAGTCTAATTCGATGGCATCACCGATAAGGGACACTGCTCGAACTTTCCATCCCTTAACACTAAAAATTACTATTTCACGTTACTTTATAGCAATAGTAGTAGTACTTCATTTTGTTCCCCTCAGAGTTACAAAATAAAGTACTACTGCTACTGTTCAAACTTTAGTCTAATGCGATGGCATCACCGATAAGGGACACTGCTCGAACTTTCCATCCCTTAACACTAAAAATGACTATTGTACATTACTTTATAGCAATAGTAGGAGTACTTCATTTTGTTCCCCTCAGAGTTACAAAATAAAGTACTACTGCTACTGTTCAAACTTTAGTCTAATGCGATGGCATCACCGATAAGGGACACTGCTCGAACTTTCCATCCCTTAACACTAAAAATTACTATTTCACGTTACTTTATAGCAATAGTAGCAGTACTTTATTTTGTCCCCCTCAGAGTTACAAAATAAAGTACTACTACTATAAAGTAATGTAAAATAGACCTCTTCAGTGTTAAGGGATGGAAAGTTCGAGCAGCGTCCCTTATCGGTGACGCTATCGCGTCAGACAAAAATGTGAAAGCAAATATTTTTCGCGGAACAAGCGCCTACTGGAGCGGGGCAAGTTTTCCGAAAAAGTAATTGAGAACCTTTAATAAGCTCATTAGCGATTGCTCGAGGAATCGCGCCACCGATTTCGATCGGCGCATCGAGCGTTGCATTGCGATGCGGCCAATTCATTTCCGCGTGTCCAGCTGCGGAAAAAAGGAAATCGAAACGGACATGGAAACGGTAGACGATACCGAATGGGGGTGGTGGCGGGTGGTTGGAGGGGTGGAGGGACCGAGCAGAAAACGCCGCCAGCTCGAGAGAAGCGGTCTCATTTATCTGTTCGTTCCGTCGCAGTCCCTTTTCACCTGTCCCTCATCGACTCCGCGGCTTCTATTGTATCGTGCCCGGTCATCGGTCCACATTTCGCGACTTACCTCCCCTCTCGCTCCACCCCCCACCCCCCACCCCCCCGAGCCTCTCTTTTCATCTTTGAACGAGCCGAGTTGCTGTTGCCGCTGCCAGGAACCTCTCCGAGTTTCCGCGGCGCTGATTGCACGTCTTTCCGGCACGGTTCTCGAAAACCTGATTCCAACTATTAGGTCATCGCGCGTGGAAGAGTCGACGAATTTCCTTCTCCTCCCAGATTCGACTTCGTTTCGGCGCTGCGGCCAATTGATATTGCGGACGACACTACTGTCCCGAAGTTATACCGGGACACTGATTACAACGAGCCCGAAATAGGACGGAATTGATGCGATCTGAAATTGTGTAAATTTTATTGCGTAAACTCCACTGTCTGCGGACTTTATTTTCACGGAGATACGCCGTTAGACTGATTCTATGTGAAGTAAAACTGTGTCAATTGCGGGAAACAAAAATCAAATGGAAAGCTCCTTCCAGATTTCACGATTTCAACCCCTTGCACTTGTGCGAGATTTATTTTACTGTTTCGGTGATTAGAACTTTTTTGTAGTTCGTAATTTCCTGACAAGAGGAGAGAAAATTATATTTTCGCGGAGATACGTCGTTAGACTGATTCTATGTGAGAAGTAAAAATTGCGTCAATTGCGGGAAACAAAAATCAAATGGTAAGTTCCTTCCAGATTTTACGATTTCAACCCCCTGCATTTATGCAGGATTTATTTTACGGGTTCGGTGATTAGAACTTTTTTGTAGTTTGTAATTTCCTAATAGAAGGAGACAAAATTCTATTTTGGTGTTTTTAATGTATTTTTTAATCTATTTACAATAGATGTAAATTTTCTCCTCAATTTCCTAAATTTTCTGCTAATTTCGGTTCAAAGGAAATCAATAGCTAGATGTTCATGCAATTGTCAATTTTTGTCGGCAAATTTTGTGAAAGTGAAAACAAATTGTAATTTTCAGTAGCAGTGGCCTCCTTAGATCTGAAATAAATAAAAACCGTACTAAAATCTGAAAAATTTTATGCTACAGCATTTTTTGAAAATTTACAGAAGCGATAAATGCATAAAGCTCCGCAGTCTATTAGTGACATACATATTCATTAGACTCTGTTGAGAATCTTCATCAGCATGACACGATATTTTAGAGGTTAATCTGTTCGCATGGTTCAGTTCTTTTAGTCTCCCCACTGTTTTCAATTTCATCCACTCAATTTCGCCATAAATAAAATCCGTGGTCCAATCGTTGCAAAACTATCGACTAAAATTGAGACGAAATATTAGGTGTACGAATTAATTCGTAGCAGCCCTTTCTTCGCGAACTTGTTAATTAGTTACAAGCGACTGAAATGTATTCTGTAAACAATTGGGTTACTCTGTATGCAACAGTCTCTGTGCACGATTGTTTAGAGAGACGGGACGTTGAATACTGTGTTTCGAGATTTCGATCTATGGTAGAATCGAGGAGAGATTGCTCGAATAACAGCGTTCGATTTCTGTGTAGGAAACAGAGAGTCAGCAGGCAACCCTAGAATCGGTTTCAGCTAACGAGCCGATGAGAAGCAGCTGAGCGTCTGTTTCCCGTCGCCGGGATTAATTAAAATTTATTTGGATCGGGCTTATTCCGGCACGGCTTTCGCGATGCAGCCGTGTCGGGGATGTCGAACAAGGGGGTGGAATGGGGTAGATGCCCATCGACGTGCGTTCCGATCAACCCTCAACCCGACTGGCTCGCTTTTGTATCATTATTGGCCACTTGTGTCCATTGCGCCGCCGGAAGTCCTAACATCGAGCTATTAACATGATATTCCAGGAAATTCTTCAGAGAAAATTTAAGGGATGCTATTTCGTGATAATGCGATACAAACGTCAAGGCAGTATTCCGGGAAAATTAATATCAATACAAATTTGGAAGATCTTTGTGCATTTACGGCTTCTGAAAATGTTAAACAAATGTTAAATTATAAAATTTGGTAGAATTTAGTAAGATTTGTATTTATTTCAATTCTACAAAGGCTACCACCACTGAATATGAGATTTCATTCGACCCCAATTTCTTAAAATTCGTCTACAAAAATCTTATTCGACCCCAATTTCTTAAAATTCGACTACAAAAATCTTATTCGACCCCAATTTCTTAAAATTCGACTACAAAAATCTTATTCGACCCCAATTTCTTAAAATTCGTCTACAAAAATCTGATTCGACCCCAATTTCTTAAAATTCGTCTACAAAAATCGCAAATTCCATAAACATCCGCAGTCTACACCTCATATTTCATTTTTTTTTACTACTTTTTATATTCACTTTCCTTGTGTTTAGATAAGGATGTCAAGAGAACGACTCCGAATACCTAAAATTTTAATTGTGGATCCCAGGAGATACAGTTTGGGGGTTGTTTTGAGTACTGATCGATCAGATGATATTTAGGAAAAATGTTTAGGAAATCTTTAGGCAGAGATTTCTGCGGAACGATTCCAAAATTCCCAAAATTTCAATTGTGGACCCCAGGAGACACAGTTTGGGGGTTGTTGGGAGTACCGATCGATCATATAATAGTTAAAACAAATGTTTAGGAAATCTTTAGGCGGAGATTTCTGCGGAGCAATTCCAAAATAGCCAAAATTTCAATTGTGGATCCCAGGAGACACAGTTTGGGGGTTGTTTTGAGTACTGGTCGATCAGATGATATTTAGGAAAAATGTTTAGGAAATCTTTGGACGGAGATTTCTGCGGAACGATTCCAAAATACCCAAAATTTCAATTCTGGATCCCAGGAGACACAGTTTGGGGGTTGTTGTGACTACCGATCGATCAGATGATGTTTAGGAAAAATGTTTAGGAAATCTTTAGATTTCTGCGGAGCGGCTCGAAATCCCAAAATTTCAATTGTGATGCCAGCCGGCACGGGGGGTAGTTCGCTCAAAGACGACCTAAAATTCCGGAATGTCGTCGCGCGGATCTCGGTGACATTCTTGTCGGAGGTTTTCCGGCGCGCCGGCTGCCTTGTTATGAAATATTTAAGAAACTGGATGAATTTTCTGCTCCAGATACACACCGCGGTTAAATTGCTTCGCCTGGAATTCGTCCGCTTCCGGTTTCCGTCCACGCGTATTTGCGCGTTCGTTCGCCGGATCGGACTGAAAATATGAGGAAGACACGAACGAGGTTGAAAAAAGTTTCGAGTTTCCTCGTTACCCCGCGTGTTCCACTTTCACGGGGAAGGTTCCGAACCTTTTCAACCCTTTGACCGGCTCAGCGGGAATTCCCCTGATCCCCTCGAACCCGAAAACTTTCCCCCTGTGCTCTCCGCCGGGGCGAGGAAGCATGAAATTTCTCGGTGGTTTCATCGCCCGACCCTTGGATCTGTTTGGTGAGATACTGCTGCGGATTAGGGTTCGAAAAAATGAACCGAGGATTTTTCACTGAAATCTTAGCGATCAACGAAAGACTGTGGAAGTTACATTTTTCGCAATAATTAAAATTGGAAGCGGACGAAGGACCCTCGAGACAAAGCGATACATTCAACACTAGGTTTACGGAGCATTAAAAGTGAGTACTTTACATTACTTTATAAAAATAAGAAGAATGTCTCTATCCAAGTTTTCAGGGAGTTTTTAAATAATATATACCTCAGGAAATAAATTTGTCGAGTAATTCCACGCAGATGGATCTTCGCAATCTCAATAATCGTAAATTAAAAATATTAGAACCCGTCATTTTGACGGGTCCCGTGAACCTGGTGTCAACAAGATGTCCTCCCAATCCTCAACGATAAACATGGTCGTTTAACCCTTTGCACTCGGCGCTGTTTTCAATCTAAAACTAAATATTTCTTCCGTCTTACAATATTTTCATTTTATTCATACGAAACTTATCCGATTACTACATATAATATTGAAATGTTTAGTGATCTATTAAATACAAATTTGGTAATGTAACAAATATTTTGTAATATTTTTTTGTAATTTCTTTGAAATAATGCCACAACAATTTCTAGTGGTGCTTCAGAGTCACCACTCGAGTGCAAAGGGTTAATTATCGGAGTTCCGTGTTCCGATGCTGCGGATTAGGGTTCGAAAAAATGAGAACGAACTGAGGATTTTTCACTGAAATCTTAGCACTCAAGAACGACTGTGGAAGTTACACTTTCGCAATAATTAAAATTGGAAGCGGACGAAGAATCCTCGAGACAAAGCGATACATTTAACAAGATGTCCTCCCAATCCCCAACAATGAACACGGTCGTTTAATTATCGGAGTTCCGTGTTCCGATGTTGCGGATTAGGGTTTGGAAAAATGAGAACGAACTGAGGATTTTTCACTGAAATCTTAGCACTCAAGAACGACTGTGGAAGTTACACTTTCGCAATAATTAAAATTGGAAGCGGACGAAGGATCCTGGGAACAAAGCGATACATTTAACAAGATGTCCTCCCAATCCCCAACAATGAACACTGTCGTTTAATTATCGGAGTTCCGTGTTCCGATGCTGCGGATTAGGGTTCGAAAAAATGAGGACGAACTGAGGATTTTTCACTGAAATCTTAGCACTCAAGAACGACTGTGGAAGTTACACTTTCGCAATAATTAAAATTGGAAGCGGACGAAGAATCCTCGAGACAAAGCGATACATTTAACAAGATGTCCTCCCAATCCCCAACAATGAACACGGTCGTTTAATTATCGGAGTTCCGACCGGTTAATCGAGAAACATCAGGTGCATTTCTTCTCACGTAGCAGCTTAAGAAGATGGTGGGCAAAAGCTGGAGTAGCTTCGGGCCGCGATTGCCCATTGTGTTTATTGGCATTCTGTTTTCAATATCGTCTTCCACCCGGCACACGGTGTCCTCTTCGTCGGAAGACTTCGTTGGCGTGGCTTGGCCTGGGAATTCGTTCGATCGCGGCGCAATTAAGGGACAAATCGGAGGAAATGTCGCCCTCTCGTTCCGAACGACTCGAGGGGTCTTTTCAAGAAACGAGAAACAGCCCGCGGAAATCATTTCCTTCCGAAGGGGGGGAACAGAGGCTGATCGTAAAAGGTTAACGATTACGATTGCCTGGCGGTCGTTCGCCGCCCTGAAAATATTTGCTCGATGGTTTACGACTCGTCTTATGGGTAGTGGTTTTTCCACGGTGTTTCCGTTTTCCGGATAGCGTCTGCTCGAACGACAGAGATAGTCGCTGGTTCTTGCGCATCCTCGGTCAGGTGTCAGCGATGCTAACGAGCGCGCGAGCATGTTTATCGCGTTCCTGCAGCGTGTGCTCGGTGCGGGTCGGTTCTATATGCATTCGGGAAACTTTTCTGCCGAGTCGATGGCTGCGTTCTCGTCGCATGATCTCTCTCTCTCTCCCCGTGGTCGCGAAGTTATTAAACGGGAAATGGACTGTAAATTACGGGGAGATTTTTAATGCCCGACGATCGATACTCGGCAACCGCGGGCCCTGTGCGGAAACCCTGCAGAAACCAGCGTATTACGATGCAATCGCCGGTGCATCCTGCCTCGGGAACGCGAAAACCCGAATTGAATCCATATCGCTATTATTTACCCTTCTGGAATGCGATTATGCAGTGTGAACGTCCGAACGAACTTTGCACGCTGTTTATTATCAGCAAAATATTGTTAGAGCTCCCTGAGTTCTAGAATTTTCGAGTGTGAGAATTCTCGATATATGTCATCAACACGGGTCTTGCCAGCGACATGTATCGTCCAGGAGCCGTGTTATGTTTACACTCCTCGACGTCCAGACCTCTCGAGCTTCGTGGAATACCCCGTGGTAGTGGGGATAGTTCCGCGACGTTTACCATCCAGGCCTTGGCGACATATATAGAGAAATCACTGTGTTGGCTTATCGCAAATGTGCACGCGATTTTCTAAGCTGCCTTTTATTTGAAGGGCTTCCGTTTGCGTTCTTAACGAGTGCCCCGCCAATGCACGCAAAAGTCACAGAAAATCGAAACAATTTATTTCATAATACAAGCATAGGAAAGTTTATCGTGAGAATAATTTTTGTAACAGTCTCGCACCTTGTAGATCTAAAATCCTTGGAGGTCTCTCACGTTGTTGATTTAAAATGGGTTTATTCAATGGATTGCTGTAAAAGTTCATTTTAAGGTTTAGTAAAAAATTTGTGTCAAATAGGACCGACTCGAAATATTAAATAGCTATTCTGAATTTGCAATGGTGTGCATCAGTCGGAATAGAAAGTTCTGTCTTCCTTTAGTAATTTGCATAGATTGGAGGTAGTATTTATTTATTGAGAGCTATTTTGTGAACCTTTTATTCCACAATTAACGAAATAGTAAGAGCACTGTGTTGTTGTTTAGCCGTGCACAAGCTACGAAACTCGCGGCAGATTTTATGAAAGTTTTCCTTGAATGTTTGCACGAAGTTAGAAACAAGTAAACGCTGCGGTAGCAAAACTGCATCATGTTCCCACGGCACGGGCACTTTTGTATTCATTCGACCGTTTCCTGCAACGACGTGGAAATTACTTTTGTTTCTCTTCCGCCATATTTTTTGTATCATTTTGTCGCTCTTTCCTCGCCTTTCTGTAACGAGAACTTAATAATAGTCTACATACAATAATCTACGTACAATGAACGAGTAAACTCAGCGTTATACAGGGTGTATCGTAAATGGTGGACAAAATTTTATGAACAGATTCCTAATGCTTAGAGAAGTGGCACAAAAAACTTTAATTACTCAGAAACTAATCTTTCCCGGAGGTATGTTGATCTTTTTTTTTTCTTTTCTAAGCATTAGGAATTTATTCCCAAAGTTTTGCTCATCATTTACGAAACTAAATCGTTCGAATTGATGCAGCTATATTTTGCACGTTTTCGGACATTTTTTCGCGCGGTTTTATTTTTGCGTCTCTTTAGGATCGCGTGTCGGTATTCACGAGGTTTCGCAAAATAAATTCCTTTTATGTATATATAATATTGCATGAAAATCTGCACGCTGCATACGACAAATGCGCTCAACAAATTCACTGAACATCATGGAATATTTACAATATTTTAGCATTCGATTCTTTAGTGTCGAGAGTCCACAAAAGGAACTCTTTTTATGGCTATAATATTGCACGATCACCCACGCATAATAAATACGAAAATTCAAAGGGAGCTCAGTTTCTTCAGCTCTTTTCTGCAAGTCTTCCTTATTATTATTATTTGCGAGACACAGGAACCAAATAGGAATTTATTTCTCTCTTCAGTGGTTTCATTAAGCTGTAAAAAATATATTGTCAAATTCTCGTAATACTTTTATCGTTTCAAACTACCATCATATTTGCCACAAACGCACAAAATCCGCAGTCTACTTTTTTCGAATCGGTTGTCAGTATCCACGAGGTTCCACAAAAATAAAAAATTTCTCTGATAACATCGCCCATTGCACGCACTGCACACAATTAACGCGAAAATTCGATTGCAAAATGCAGTTGTCACCGCAAGAGGATGCAGCACCGCAAACGGAATGAGTTATCGCAACTGAATTTTTCAAATTTTCGGTGTTTTTTTGTTCTCTCCATTTTCACACAGCACGGTTGTTTTTTCGCTTGTTTGAAATCGCTTGTCGATACCGCGACCGAAATTTTGTTGATAATATCGCGCGCTCTGTGTACAATGAACGCGAAAATTGCAAAATTCAGTTACCCCCGCGTCCGAGTTTCCCAACTTTTCGGTGTTTTTTCGCACTTTGACGCTGTCACAAACAGGAACTACCCTAATCGTCTACCATCAGCTTCGGCTCCGGCTCTTAGCGTTTTAACCGAGACGGAAATTGGCTAAAATCTCGCCCGTCGCTTTGGAAAATTGGATTTTTTTTCTCTGGAAACAAAGGGAGCGACGACTCGGATTCCGGGGAAAAAGAAAAGCGGAAGCGGTGCAGATTGTTCGTGGCTCGTGAGCGAACGACCGAGCCGAGGAAATCGTTAAGACAAGACGGAGATCGCGTGGAAGTCGAGGAACGTCGGTAATAAAAGTTGAACCGCTCCGGAATCTTGCCGGTGCATCGCGCTGCAACGCGGTGCATCGCGGATGCAATGAACTTTTCAGTGAGAGCACGCGTCGAATGCGCCGCTACCTATACTGCATCCCTCATGCTCTGGGCCGCCGACTGCTCGGAGAAAACGAGCACAACTGCTCGATACTTTCCCCGCTGGATATTAATCCTTTAAGGATTAATCCTTTAACTTGGAACCTTGGAAACTTGTTCGAAGCAATTAGTCAGTTAGAGTGAAATTTGGTCCGAAGCTTCGCTGACATACAGTGGCGTAAAAGTCAAAAACTGGTCCCCAAAGTGGCCCATTTACTGTTAACATTAGGTTTACGGAGCACTAAAAGTGACTATTTTGCATTGCTTCATAAAAATACCAAGAACGTGCTACCCACATTTTTAGCAATACTGTGAAAATAATATATACTCAAAGAAATAAATTTGCTAGATAATTTCTCATGTATGTTTCCTTAGAATCTTCATAATTTTAAATTCAAAATACTAGAACCCGTCATTTCGACGGGTCCCGTAAACCTGGTGTTAAATAAAAGAAAAATTTTAACTAAAAGTTAACTGAAAGAAAAATGGATTCGCTAATCTTCTTGTAACCTAGTGGAAACGTAAAGGTAAATTTTGTTTCCTCTAACAAAGATTGCATTACCCTGCGATAGAGCTTAATTAAACCATTTCCGTGCATAATTTGTTTCTATCTGCAGCAATAACCGAGTTATGTGGAATCGAAATCTGCACTGTTACCAAGCATTTGACTGGAATGGTACCGTCGGATGATGGGTACCCCGAAAAGGTACTAAACAGTCTCGCCAAGTGCTAAACAATCTCTCCGGATACTGCGTTAACGATTAAAGCTAAGATTACAGTAGTTTAGATTGGCATAGTTGGCGAACAGGTCGCAATTTCTGGCCGGGACACGCCGTAACGGACACAAAGGGGACGTTATTGTGAGCCGAGTAGCAACTCCTGCGAGTCACACGGTGTCCCATGGAAATCCTTCGACGACGTAACGGCCCTCTCCCATGGAACGCGCAAGTCCTCCTGGGTAATTTCGCGTCGGCTGAAAAGACCGCGTCGAGACGCCGCCGCCGATTTGTTCAACGAAACGGGAGAAGAGGCAAAAGGGTTTTGAAACTCGGTCGAACGATCTCTCCGGATCGGTTCGTCTCCTGCACCGGCGCACTCTGCAGGTTCTCGCCAAGTCGGGATTCGAGTTTCGCGTCTCGTTAACCGCAGGATGATCTCGTTACCATCAGTTCGAGATGAAATTTTGTTTGAATAGAAGCGGAGCCCGGGACCCGGGAACTCGCTACCCAAATTTCGAACAAATACGCAACTAGCAAACCTCGGATTCGTGGAGGGTGGCCCCGAAAAAATCGGCCTTTGTCCCTTAATTAGCGACTGGAACGCGCAGGATAAAATATTCTCCTGGGTATAATTGGCGTTGAATTTTCCCTAGCGATTCATTTTTATGACTCTTGCACTGTTGGTGCTCGGTTCTGAAGAAAATGTTTTCGTATATGCCGTTATGTTATTGCGTCAAGTTTAGCGATTCGTAGCGAGCAATCCTCGTTCGTTCATCATTGTTGCAAAATAAGAATATTCTCCATCGATTGTGACAAGCAGAGCGTAAGTAGAAATTGATTTCCACTCTTAAAAGTCGCGATACAGTCTTGATCTAAGACCAATCTTCGGACCCGTGCTGTGACATAGATCGTGTAGGGCTACTATATTCTTGTGACCCCGACGACCGCGCAGAACGTATTGAAAAGGACCACAATTAAGCCACTAAATACAGCTCAGATTATATCGTGTTTATGGTCATTTTAATCAGAAAAATGTCACAAATAAGTTGGTGAAAGTCATATAACAAAAATAATGAAAAGTATGACTAAGATCGTGCAGCTCATGACTAAGATCGTGTAGCTCCGTCCGGCTTAGACCAAGACTTTACTATACATGGAAAATCATAAGATAATCATCTTTAACTTCTCTAATGTTTCTACCGTTTTAAATTTGATCTACCCTTTTTTCTCAGAAATGCATAAAATCCGTCTACTCATTAACTTCAATTCAGTATACTGTTGAACCTACAGCGCTTTTACTGTAGAAGATAATCCTTTATGTAAAAAATATGTTGCAGGAGATTTACACGAGGGTAAGGAGAATGTTAAATTCACAGTTCCAATTGTTTAACCGCCTATCCCATTGATCTTTTAATATTTCGTCGATTTTGACGTCGAGTGGCCAATCAAGCTCGAGGAATAGAGACGCGAACGAAAAGCTATTCATCGGAAATTGCACAGTGTCTGAACATTCACGCACGATTCTACTTGATCCGCGCTTGCGACCAGTATCGATGTTTCTTTTATTTAGAAAATTGCGGCCATTGTTGGGCCGTAGATAGAAACATGGAAAAACGATGGAGAACAAAGGGTTTTGCGATGTTACTGCAACAGGGTCCCGCAGGTGCCGCGATGTAGAACGGCGCGGACGAGAATAGCCCTTAAGGGTCAGTAGAATAGGTAACTGGCTGTTGGACGAAACTGTTGTTTCATTTTTATCACGAGAGGTTAACGTCGAGTTCACAAATTCAATTCTCATTTTTCCAGAAAAACCGAATTAGAACAATAGAAAATGCCCACCAACTCAGCACTCTGAAATTGTGTCTGAACACCTTAGGACGATTCCACTTACTCTGCTGGTATAACGAATTTCGATATTTTATGTATATGAAAAATTGTGGCAATTGAAATACAGATAAAAGGCAGAAATAAGAGTTTCCGCGTTGTTATGGCAACAGGGTCCCACGAACGCCGTTTCGTGGGACCTTAGCGACAGGACTGGCCCTTAACTCTAGAACTACCGAACCAGTCAAAATGACTGTTGGATGATTATTTCTCTCACGATCAGTGAAACTATGAAAACGTTTTCACGAGAAATTTTCTAATATATCTCTTCTTTGGAGCACCATGAAAATCCTTTTGGAAAAAGTTTGGTAACCTTTGGTTACCATAAAAATCGTATGAAACCTGAGCAAATTCAGTCTTGCTCTGATTATAAAGGAATAAGTCTAAGTCACGTTTAGGGCTCGGATGTTCTAGTGTTAAGGGTCGACAGAAGAGGGAATTGGTGGTCAGACGGTGCCAGTTTCTCGCATGGCTCGATTATCGAGCTCTATCGACAGGGTATCTCTGTACAATGGGCAGATCTATACAATGGGTCACGTTGGCCCGGCCGAACCGCTCGTCGCCGTGAATCGCCAATGAAATCGGCGATCGGGAGACAATAACGTCGGTAATAAAAGGTCCTCGTGCGGGGCTCTCGCCTGGCTTGGCACCGGTTCAGACGGCGGACTGAAGAATATGAAAACGAGTGACCCGGCATGTGCGAACGACACGCGACACGCGCTCGAAAATCCCACGTTATGTGATCGATGATCGCTCTTTGGGCGTCTATAAATCTTGCTCTAGATCCCTGACATTATTCTCCTGTCACATAAAAATCGACTCCCAGTTCATCTATCTTCTCGTTCATTTGATTTCCAGGAGACTCGAACATTCGTTTACCACATTCTTTTTTCCATAAAACGTATTTTCAGAATATAACAAATTCGAGACGTACCTCTTTAACCCCTTAACTTGTACGCTCGAGTTAACTCGAGCGCGCTAAACTGTGCACACTCGAGCTGCTAGAATTTTTCACTACTCGAGTATAATCGAGAATTGAAAATAACAATGTGAAAGCAAAGAAAAAGAACTGTTTTATTGATATTCATCATTTACATGGGATTGTAAGCTATAACACTTATTTATTCAAGAATAAAATATAGCCTTTTTCCATGGAACAAAAGCGCAGTATATCAAGAATTGATTTTTTTGGCCGGTTTTTAAAAAAAAAAAACTGTGCGTTAAGGGGTTAATACGTGCACTATTAACGTGCACTATTCGTCATATGTTAGGTCGTCCCATAAGTTCGTGCCATTTACTCTGGTACTTTTTACTCTTTCATTCCACAACCTCTTCTGACCTTTTTGGCAAAGACCGTATAAAATTTCTGCGGTTTTTCATGAAAATACTTTTCGATGGTGAATAATATAAACATATCCACGGCACGAACTTATGACGACCTAATATATTCGTCACGTTCACAATCTCGCGATTTAATTAGAGACAATCCAATTAATTTCGTAGACACTGTTCTCTCGAGCCTTAGTACACGGCACAGTATTCAGAGAGTTCATGCATGAGAGTTCTCCATTTCGTTCAAACTTTTGATAAATTGTTCTCGTGTTTGTTAAAAGTGGTATACTATATTTAATGAGACACCGTAACACCGAAGGCAAGTAGTGATATAAACGATGGCAGCGAACGTGTATCGCCATTTTCAGAGGCAAGACCAATTAAATTAGGGGTTCAAAATGAAACAACAACAACGGAAGACGAACGGCAAGCTGATTTACCTGAACGGCACTCTAGGCGTTGCAAAATCGCCGGGGTACGCCTAACGCGCGTGTTTTTGTGGTAGTAGTGCTGGTTGTATGGCAGTTCATCGTTTCCTCGATCGCTCCTCGATCTTCTCTCTCTGTCTGCACAGTTCTTCAATCTTCTCTCGATTTCCACGATCCTTTCTCGCTTTTTTCTCGTCCTTCAATCTTCTCTCGATTATTCCTCGACCGTTCCTCGATCGTTTCCGAATCGTTCCTCGATCGTTCTTCAATCTTTCCGGTATCGTTCTTCGATCTTCCCGGTATCGTTCTTCGATCTTAGCTCTTCAATCTGTTCTTCATCATTCTTCAAACTTCCCCCGATTATTCCTCGACCGTTGCTCAATCGTTTCTGAATCGTTCCTCGATCGTTCTTCAATCTTTCCGGTATCGTTCTTCGATCTTAGCACTTCAGTTCTTCATCACTCTTCAAACTTCCCCCTATTATTCCTCGACCGTTCCTCGATCGTTTCTGAATTGTTCCTCGATCGTTCTTCAATCTTTCCGGTATCGTTCTTCGATCTTTCCGGTATCGTTCTTCGATCTTATCACTTCAGTTCTTCATCATTCTTCAAACTTCCCCCGATTGTTCCTCGATCGTTCCTCGATCGTTTCCGAATCGTTCCTCGATTGTTCTTCAATCTTTCCGGTATCGTTCTTCGATCTTTCCGGTATCGTTCTTCGATCTTAGCACTTCAGTTCTTCATCATTCTTCAAACTTCCCCCGATTGTTCCTCGATCGTTCCTCGATCGTTTCCGAATCGTTCCTCGATTGTTCTTCAATCTTTCCGGTATCGTTCTTCGATCTTTCCGGTATCGTTCTTCGATCTTTCCGGTATCGTTCTTCGATCTTATCACTTCAATTCTTCATCATTCTTCAAACTTCCCCCGATTGTTCCTCGACCGTTGCTCGATCGTTTCCGAATCGTTCCTCGATCGTTCTTCAATCTTTCCGGTATCGTTCTTCGATCTTATCACTTCAATTCTTCATCACTCTTCAAACTTCCCCCGATTGTTCCTGGACCGTTCACGATGATCTCTCAATTTCTTCGATCAACGTCACGGACTAAGGATCGCGGCAGCTGGGGCCACAGGGGATCTCGATGACGTAACGTCCCGGGATCGTGATCGAAGGTTTTAAGGTAGGCGTGTTCCCGTGCACGCGATCGGGCCACGAAAACGAACGGTTCGATCCCGTCCCGATCTCGAGCGTGCAACCCGTTTCCAATTTCTTCTGCCCGTCGAGAGTCCAGCTTCGTTACCTGCGAGATCGATTCTAGGTCGGCCGGGGATCGATAGGGTTGATTTCTTGCGGCGAACCGCGCCGCGTCAACGTGCCCCGTGTCGTTCTATCCGTGCCAGGAAATCCGTCGATGACGGCGGGTTCGTCGATCTTGTCCGTCCGAGCCCGAGTCACGACCTTTGCGCTCCTCGGTTATGCCCTGACACAATAGCCAGCTCCGCGATTTTCCACCTCCGACCTGTTTTTTTCCGAGTTTCACTCGAATCCCGCCCGCGGTAGGAAATGGCAGGAAATGTGTGCGGGATTTCGCAGTGATTTATATTTCGAAATCCCCGCCGAAAGCCGAGAACAGACGGTCACTGTTTGCGAACGAAGCCTAGGCGAATTCGTTTTGGTGGAACCAGACAGACCTCGCGGATTTCAAATGATTTCATACTGCTAGTCTCGTGGGAGTGCGAGTAAATGAAGCTCGGAGATTTTACGTGTACCTTTGATAGCGGTGCGGGGATATTATCGCGGATTTTTCGAACGACAGTGGTTAGCGTCGCTTGCAATTCATTCTCAATTACTATTCGTTGAAGTGCGGATTTTTATGGAGAATAAAAATTGTCTGCATTGAGACGCGGAAGCTATACAGACGTGTATTTCTTTTCTGAATGATGTAATACTCTTAAACATTTCTGTGATAAAAGCAATGAAACTAGGAATCTGATGCTCCTCGAACGTCGGAGTATCAGATATCGACGTAATTAAACACGTTCTGATCAGACCGCGAACAGAGTAAATCAGGATAAATCGTAAATTAATAACCACTTCTTCAAAGCGAAAGGTACATGATCAGGGGTTTGTTCCTGAGCAAACCCTCGCCGAGCAATTTCATGCATAAATCGAATTGTCCGAGTAGCGCGACGTTAATATTCCCATTTGAAGGAAAGTTTGTTAAGCTTCTTTGCCGAGGAGCAAAGTTTGCGGAAGCTCTTCCTCCGTCCGCAGCGTTGAAACTTCAACCACGGTGCGCTTCTTCCAGTCACTCTAAAATCGCGCACAGATCGTTCGTTCGCCGAGTGCGACGCCTCGAAGAAGCGGGACTGGAAGACCCGGGCTTGTATCTAAGGAGCAGGATAGTCGCATAAGCGGCGCGTATCCGTCGCTATTCCGGCGCGCGCGATTAATCCGAGCGTTTCACAGCGCCGCGACAAACCTCGTTCCAGTGGCTCGGCTTCCGGCCGATTCTTCTTCGGAAATATTTCCGTCCGCTCGCGTTTCGCAACGACGAAACTACTGTGGGACACGAAGCGCCTCGGTGTTCCCACTTCCGGCGATCGATCGGTGAAACCGTTTCGCTCGGTTCCGAAGCGGTTTTCGAGAACGGTTCGAGAAGGTTCCGAGCGGTTTAAGTGTTCGAGACGGGTTCGGAGACGACACTGTTTCGCGGCCCGACTCGGCCCGACCCGGCCCGATGAGGAACCTCGTGCTTCCGGCTGCGACCACGTCGACCTGCACCACTTGTGCTCGATCTGCGACGGCTTTCGGCCGACTGATCGCGAAAACGCGGCGCTTTCCGCGCGCGGCACGCCGGATTCGCGCGCGCCTGCGCCAACTCTCGTCGCGATAAGCTTCCGATGCGTTTCCGATATCGCGCCGAGGCCCTGATTAATTCGACGCCGCACGGAAGCATTAGCCAACGATCATCTCACGGGCCAGCCGTTTAACGAACCCGCCGGGAACCGTCGCGGAAAGCTTCGGATCCGCGGGATGAACCCGGGCCTGGATTAATTTCTTCAGGCCAAAAAATTTTTAAGTGTAGCCTGGATCCTCGTAGATTATTTTAAAACAAGAATCGACTCGCTGGGGTGCACGGTTACCGAGATAAAAATTCCGTAAGTGTAAATCGTTCTCAGGAGGTAGGACGAATTGCAATTTGCATTTCCAACATTACAAAATTGGTCATTGCGCCTAGAAAAATTGTCAATATACCTTGAATCTTGCAGGTTAATCTGCAAAAAGATTCATCTCGATCGGTTAGATAGTTTCCTAGATAAAAATTCCACTAGTGTACCCATAAGAGGACAGGCTAACTTTGATCGAGTTCATTAATTCACATGTGATTTCCGGCGTTGAAAAATCAATTTCCTTCGAGAAAATAGATTGACTCACTGAACATCCTGGAATATTTACAATATTTTAGCAGCTGCATTTTGCAAGTCTCCGTTCCTTCTTCGCGCTCTTTGACACAGTTGTATGTTCGATTCTTCAGCGTCGAGAGTCCACAAAAGGAATTCTTTTTATAGCTATAATATTGCATAAACACCCACGCATAATAAATACGAAAGTTCAAAGGTAGCTGAGATTTTTCAGCTCATTTCTGCAAGCCTTCCTTATTATTATTATTATTATTTTATTCCTTATTAAAATTCCGTAAGCGTAAACCGTTCTCAGGAGGAGCGGACAAATTGCAATTTCGATTTCCAACATTACAAAATTGGTCTCTGCGTCTAGAAAAATTGTCAATATACCTTGAATCTTGCAGGTTAATCTGCAAAAAGATTTATCTCGATCGGTTAGATAGTTTTCTAGATAAAAATTCCACTAGTGCACCCATAACAGGACAGGCTAACTTTGATCAAGTTTTTTTTTATTCACATGTGATTTCCAATGTTAAAAAATTAATTTCTTCAGAGAAGATAGATTGAACCTTGTTATAGTTATACCTTGTTATAGTAAATAGTTCGACCCCTTTTTCCCTTTGCGTGGCAACGCGCGAAAGTCACGAGGCGCAGCTTGAAGATGTGAAACGTTTCGTTCGAGTGATCCATCGAGTGATCCATCGAGAAGTTCCCTGCTCCAATAATTTCCGAGGGTTCTTTTGTAGCCGGACACGTGTCCCGCCTCGATGATTTCTCGAGTGCACACGTTGCAACTCGGTCTAGCTGGCAATGCAGCATTGTGTGGCGCTTATGTACTCCGCGGCGAGCTGAAACATAAGCCATATTGTTCGTTTATTTACGAGCAGAACCAACGAACCTCGGTACACTCTGGTATCACGGCGAACGAACTCTCAGAATGATCCAAACATTTTTTCCCGCTCCTAAATCACTCCATTTTACGACGGAGAAGATCGTACGATACTGACGTTAAATCCGATTGCTTGGGCACGTTGATTGCTTCGTAGATCATGTGTGCGTGACATAATTCTTTCAACATCATTAAAAGTTGAGGTTTCAGGGTTGGAGCAAGAGTGAACCAGATAAATTTCTTTTTTAGATAACGTTGTTAAAGCTCGTATCAATTATTATTGTGTGCTGGCGGACTGCCCGATCTTTTTAAGCAAAATTAACAATTTGTGAAAGCAATTTTAAGAGGCAGGAGCTTTTATTGGACATTTTTGTTCTCCTATTTTTGACGAGTCGAACACATTTTTTATTTTGTCTGGGATTCGTTTTTATTATGTTATTAGTAGACTGCGGATTTTATGCAGTTATGACAAAAATGGGCAAGCAGAATGTAAAGCAGTGGAGATATTAAAAAGATTTAAGGGCACCAGCGTATTGGTTTTAGCTCAATAAAATAATTGAAAGAAGAAAGAAATTTTTATTTTGCTCCTGGGTCTTGCAACCAATGCAAACATATTTTATTTTGCATGAAGATCCGCAGTCTAGTTATTAGCTACCACTTTAACACACGGAGTGTACACATTAGTAAGTTTCTCATTACAGTTTATATTTCTTAATCCTCCGTTGTTTATCCGGCTGCGCACATTTCTTGTTAGGTTTCCGTCACTCTTTTTTCAATACCCTGAGCTGTCCCGTATTTGGACCTTGTTTCTCCGGAAGCGTCACACACCGACAGAGTCAGTTTTTCCCGTTACTTGTGCATCGCAGTTCCGCCATTTCGCAATGACCTACTCCCGAAGGATAACTGCTGTCTCCGATTTGTCCTGCGCGTGGCCGATGTTTCGAATTTCGAGTAATTTCGAGACTCGGTCGTCGTCCCAATTTTCCAGCGAGCCGGAAAGACTGCGATACTGTTCTCCGAAGACACACGCGTATCGATTGCACGCATCCAATCTCTATAAATTTCGCGGGAGGCTCGGTGGCGTGGCCATTATGCCTGTGACCAAAAACGGCCCCTGTAATTTTCCAAAGGGATCCGAGGAGAACGGAGGAGGGTCGACCGGGATAAAGCAGCGAAAATGAACGATATTATTTACCTGGCCGGAGAGCCGAAGAGGTCCCTCGCGTAATTACATGTTTAGAGAAACTTTAGCCGTCGAGCAGCTGCTCTGTCGCCTGTAATTTTTATCAAGCTTTTCGCCGTAACGGAAGCGCGTTCCACGGCCGATGTGTCCGACGAGGCCTTTCACGAAGCTCCAGTTTTTCGCATTTTTTTTTTTTTTGCGTTTTTCCTTTCTGCGATCTTTTTTGCTGGTACGCTTTAATGCGAACGCGCTGATACAATTTGCGCAACGGGGACGGAATAAAAGCGGATTCGATCGCGAATTTACGAAGTTCCTGTTCTGTGTTTTAACGCGATCCTTCCGTGTGCATTTATTAATAAATATCGTTGCTGTCGGTTGCCGTTGTTCGAGATAAACATTATCGCTGGATAATGTTCTTTGTTACCAGGAAAGAGGATTTTTATTCTTTACACGAACCGATTTGTATTGTTTCCACACGGCTCCTGTTAATTTACGAAAATCCCGATCTCGTAATAATATTGTGTGGACAAGAAATATGTTTCTATTCTTTGCGTGAATCCACCTGCGATGAAATTGTCGAAAGCGTACACCTTACGAGAGTTAATGAACAACAATGGATTGCGATTGTTTCGAGACGGAAGCCGGATAAATTCAAAGGTCATAGGTCAGGCACACGGCTCCTGTTAATTTACGATAATCCCGATCTCGTAATAATATTGTGTGGACAAGAAATATATTTTTATTCTTTGCCAGAATCCACCCATGGTTGTGATGAAATGAACAACAATGGATTGGGATTGTTTCGAGATGAAAGCCGGATAAATTCAAAGGTCATAGGTAATAGGCCAGGCACACGTCTCTTGTTAATTTACGATAATCCCGATCTCGTAATAATATTGTGTAGACAAGAAATATATTTTTATTCTTTGCCAGAATCCACCCATGGTTATGATGAAATGAACAACAATGGATTGGGATTGTTTCGAAACGAAAGCCGGATAAATTCAAAGGTCATAGGTCAGGCACACGGCTCCTGTTAATTTACGAAAATCTCGATCTCGTAATAATATTGTGTAGACAAGAAATATATTTGTATTCTTTGCCAGAATCCACCCATGGTTGTGATGAAATGAACAACAATGGATTGGGATTGTTCCGAGACGACAAATTGAAAAGTCCCCTCCGCAACAGGGCAGGCACACGTTTTGTGTTAATTAATGAATATCGCACAGGTGCATTGGCATAATAGAATTAATCTGCGAAATTCTACCAGTGGCCACTGATACGATGTTTTCACGGATGAATGGCGTTCTCTTGCTTCGGGCACGAATGCTCGCGGTTATTAACGCAATTAACGTTCTGCCGATTGCACCCGCATTTAATGTTCCCGGTTCGCGCAACGATCGGCGGCTGCCGTGACATGTTCGTCGCATTCGCATAATTCGCGACGCCGTTCGCGTTGCCGGTCGTCCCGGAAATTCTTGCGAGCATGATCGGTCTGCCGGATCTTGCGAGATAAACGTTGCATCGGTTGCAGGAAACAGGAACCAACCACAAATTAATTTCTGTAAATATTCCGAAAATAATTGTAATTCTTTTTACTGTCGTAAATCAGGAGGAAAACAGAAACAGGAGGAAAACGGAAACAAGTTTTCCGTTTCTTCAGTCGTTTTAACCCGTTCTACTTTAAGCTTCACTCGCCTGGTCAAGAATGCATAGAATCTGCAGTCCACCTAATATTTGCTGGAATTAAAAACTGTAATACTCTCGGAAACTTTGTTTTTCCCGGAACGTTGGAAAGGATCTAAAAATACATTTCAAAATGATTCCAGACCTGTTCTTTTCTTAACCGACGCACACTGGTTAACAAAATGTTTCACCTGGATTTTATTGATTTACTCAAACGGTCAAAAGTAATGCAATAAAGGCAATTTCAAGAATTGGACAGGAAGAGTGCCTTTATTTTCTCGAAGACGAAATTGCGAAAATTCCTACAACACTATCAGATTCTCGGAAGACAATGCGTCTTTCGTAGAAAGACAGAAAAATATATTTGCTCGGCGGAAGTCAAAGGTGAGTCGATCGAGACCAAATCTGTGTTCGAGCAACTGAGTATAGTTAACCAGCGGCGGGTGTCTCTCGGACAGGTAGCCAAACACTAATGCCAATACACCTACATTCCTGTCTACATCGGCAACCCTATTTGCTTGTATCTCTGTACACCGTCCGACGCTCCGGCGAAATTGAATCGCCGAAATTCGACTGGCCTTTGGTCGGTTTCTCCGTTGGATCTATGCTGGATCCGTGTTCCATCGAACGTCGAAGCACCGGGGAGGATTCCTTTAATCCTAATCTGGATCCCTACTTCTCTCACGTTGGCCAAACCAGGATTCAGACATTCAGAATCTGTACCATTTTCACACCAAGCCCGGCACTAAACGTGGCTGATCTGTTTTGCCTCGTAAAAATGAAACGATTGAATTTATTTGTGCGATTTTTATTGCACGAATAACTTCAAGAATTGTAAACCAAAATTTTTTTTCGTTAACATTGAACCTACCACGACCGGTTTCGTATGTGTATTTTATTTTGCGAATATTGAATCTCTTTATTCAAGAACACATTGCAAGCCCAGCACTAAATGGAACTGATCCGTTTTGCTTCATAAAAATGAACCGATTGAATTTATTTGATTTTTATTGCACTTCATAACTTGAAGAATTGTAAAATAAAAATTTTTCTCATTAACCCTGAACCTACCACGACCGGTTTTGTATGTGTATTTTATTTTCCGAATATTGAATCATTTTGTTCAAGGACAGATTGCAAGCCCAGCACTAAACGTAGCAGATCTATGTTGCCTCATAAAAATGAACCGATTGGATTTATTTGTGCGATTTTTATTGCACGAGTAACTTCAAGGATTGTCAAGTAAAAATTTGTCTCTTTAACACTGAACTTACCACGACCGGTTTTGTATGTTTATTTTATTTTTGCGAATATTGAATCTTTTTATTCAAGGACACGTTATAGAGAAACATTTTCGAAAAATCGACGCAAACCGCAATCTGTACTATTTCCACACTACGTCCGGCACTAAACGTAGCTGATCTATGTTGCCTTATAAAAATGAACCGATTGAATTTATTTGATTTTTATTGCATTTTATAACTTCAAGAATTGTAAATTAAAAATTTTTCTCATTAACCCTGAACCTACCACGACCGGTTCTGTATGTGTATTTTATTTTGCGAATATTGAATCTTTTTATTCAAGGACACATTGCAAGCCCAGCACTAAATGGAACTGATCCGTTTTGCTTCATAAAAATGAACCGATTGAATTTATTTGATTTTTATTGCACTTCATAACTTGAAGAATTGTAAAATAAAAGTTTTTCTCATTAACCCTGAACCTACCACGACCGGTTTTGTATGTTTATTTTATTTTGCGAATATTGAATCATTTTGTTCAAGGACAGATTGCAAGCCTAGCACTAAACGTACCTGATCTATGTTGCCTTATAAAAATGAACCGATTGAATTTATTTGATTTTTATTCCACTTCATAACTTCAAGAATAATAAAATAAAAATTTGTCTCATTAACCCTGAACCTACCACGACCGGTTCTGTCTGTGCATTTTATTTTTCGAATATCGAATCCCTTCATTCAAGGACACATTATGGAGAAACATGTTCAAAAAATCGACGCAAACCGCGAAAGAACGAAAATCGACAGGCCGCCGCATGAATGGGTTTAATCGTCGGCGCCGCGTCTGATTGAGCACGCGTTCGATCAAACATTGATAAGCGTCGGATATTGAAAACAGCAAGATTTATGAGGGCGGCCGGGATCACGTGCACAAAAGCACCGCTAATTTGGTTAATAAATTGATCAGAGGAAAGTCTGCCGTCGGAGCAGCGTCGAACGTCTGAAGCGAAGCGGAGTTCGCCTAAATCACAAGGAACTCGGTTTGATTTATGAGTGCGGTACTTTCGCGTAGCGTTGATTGCGGCTCGCATCTCGCGCGGCTCGCGGAATTGCGGAATTGCGTATGAAAGGGGCCGCCGCGTTTTCAGGCCGCGGCGAAAGTGGGTCGGCCGCTTTTGTTTTCTACGGCTGATTACGCGGATAAAGCGGACAAAACGGAGCTGGAGAGCACGCGAGCACCTGCGGAAGAGACCCTCCCTGCATTCTTATTCGCTCGCAGGGCCCGTTCTCCCTGTCCGCTCGTAAATCTACCGTCAGCGCGGACATCGCGGAATATGCGAGACTGATAAGGATATATCTTCTTTAATGCGCAATATTTCGAAATGCACGACGCAACAGTCGCCGCCAACTTCTCGCGCTGGGCTCGCTCTCGAGGAGCGGAACGGGAAACGCAGCTGCATAGATCTCCCTGACGAGATACACGCCTAGGCGACCAGAATAGGCGTGCTCGACAACCTATTTTAGCGCGTCGAGAGCGATTATTGTCGGCCCGCAGAATCCCAGATAGGGGTGAACACCCCTTTCGTTTTTTACCTTTTTATCTTTTTTAGTTCCGTAGCGATCTATCTTTAGCATACACTTCATATTGAATATAGCAGACATATTGTAATGGACATCGTTCACGCTGATGGTACGTTGAAGCGACACGATTTAGAGATTAGGGTAGCCGCCCTCTCTATTTTTTGGTATTTTTTAATCTTTTAGAGAACTCTCTCTCTCTCTCTCTCTCTCTGAAATACGATTTCATGCGGCACGGTAAACGTATTTCAATCCACTTCGCTATTGTGAAGCAACAGGGGACAAAATAGGGGTGGACACCCCTCCATTTTTTGCTTTTTCCAGCTCCGTAGAGATGTATTTTCAGAGTGCAATTTTATTCAAAATACCCGATACGTTTCGATGGATTTCCGTCAAGCAGATAGTATCTCGAGGCAACAGGATTTTAAGATAATGGTACCTGCCTTTTTTAATCTTCTGGTAAACTCTCTCGCTCTCTCTCTCTCTCTCTCTCTCTCTCTCTCTCTCTCTCTCTCTGAAATACGGTTTTATTCGGTGCAGTAAACGCGTTTCAGTCCACTTCGCTATTGTGAAGCAACAGGGTTTAAAGTAGGGCTGACCAACCCCTATTTTACATTTTTCGATCTTCCGTGGAATTTTTATTAGGACATAATTTTATTCAACATGGTGAACGTATTCTGACGGGCGTCGCTTGTGTACGTAGTATTATGAAGCGACAGGATTTAAATTGAGGTTAGCTACCCCCTTTATCTTTTATGTTCTTCAATTTTCCGGGGAAGTATTATTAGGATACAATTTTATTCAACATGGTGAACATATTCTGATGGACGTAAGTCGTGCAGATAGTTTCACGAAGACACCGGATTTAAAGAGAACGGTTTTATATTTTCCAATCTCCTAGAATGTTGTCTCTGACGTACGAGTCTATTCGATACTGCAAACATAGTTCGCTCCACTTCGCTCCGATGTTTATTAAGAGACTGCGGAGTTCATGTACTTCTGACAAAAATGAGTACGCGAAACACCGTATCAGAAGTGGCGATATCAAAAGATCGCAAGAAAGAATCGGGTTTCCCGAAAATTTTGAGATTCCCGAAGGAATCGGGTTTCCCGAAAATTTCGAGATTCCTCAAAGAAATCGGGTTTCCCGACGAGATTCCCGAAAGAATCGGGTTTCCCGAAAATTTTGAGATTCCCGGAAAATTTTGAGTTTCCCCGAAGGAATCGGGTTTCCCAAAAAT
Source organism: Halictus rubicundus (assembly GCF_050948215.1). Classification (NCBI taxonomy): domain Eukaryota; kingdom Metazoa; phylum Arthropoda; class Insecta; order Hymenoptera; family Halictidae; genus Halictus; species Halictus rubicundus. Next base: position 12,311,877 of record NC_135160.1, read on the forward strand.
TTTGAGATTACCGGAAAAATTCGAGTTTCCCCGAAGGAATCGGGTTTCCCGAAAATTTCAAGATTCCCCAAAGGAATCGGGTTTCCCGACGAGATTCCCGAAAGAATCGGGTTTCCCGAAAATTTTGTGATTCCCGGAAAATTTAGAGTTTCCCCGCAGGAATCGGGTTTCCCGAAAATTTCGAGTTTCCCCGAAGGAATCGGGTTTCCCGAAAATTTCGAGATTCCCCAAAGGAATCGGGTTTCCCGAAAATTTCGAGATTCCCGAAAGAACCGGGTTTCCCGAAAATTTTGAGTTTCCCCGAAGGAATTGGGTTTCCCAAAAATGTTGAGATTCCCGGAAAAATTCGAGTTTCCCCGAAGGAATCGGGTTTCCCGAAAATTTCAAGATTCCCCAAAGGAATCGGTTTTCCCGACGAGATTCCCGAAAGAATCGGGTTTCCCGAAAATTTTGTGATTCCCGGAAAATTTCGAGTTTCCCCGAAGGAATCGGGTTTCCCGAAAATTTTGAAAATATACCACATGGCACTCTTGAAAATAATTCACGATTTCCTCTGGAATCCCGATTATTTCGAGAATCCCGACTTTTCCGGAAATCCCGGCACTTTCGAGAATTTCAAAATTTTCGGGTACCCGTCCCGAACCCGAAAAATCTCTCGCATACCCCTAACTGTCAGTCATATGTGACTGACGTGGCAGTTAACGTGTTAAGGAACATTGGTTAAGATAGCCCATTGAAATTTAGGATCACTGCAAGTGGTGTGTCTCTGGAAACATTGATAGTCAACGATCCGGGAAAAAGAGAATCAAGCACGGTAACTTCGAGAGCTTGCGAAACACGAGTGCTATGCAGGATGGAATCGAAGGTAGGCTGGTTAGCATTCGGTGCCATAGTTAGGTTTGCACGCGAATTTCAGGCAGGTTCGTGGAGGCAGGTTCGATCGATATCGCAGGATCACGTCCAGCTCCCGGGCGCACGTCACCGACGAACGCGAATATGCGACAAGCGGTTTCGATGTCACGCGGACCGAGCGCGTGGCAGGATCGAGCCTCGCTCCGTTTCAAGTGATTTCGCGGTTGCAGCGTGTCGGCGTCACCGTTGCATCGCGTCGCATCGCATCGCGCTGCACCGAGCGCTCGTAGACACGATTCCCCGGCACTTCGTCGTGTCCGTATTGTCATTGGAACGCGTCATCGGATTAACTTCGCAACCCGTGCGAAAGACGCAACGACAGCGCGATCCTTCGACCATTACAACGATCGATACCCCGTTAATCCTTCAGAGATGACGTCAGAAAAGCATTAGGATTGTCGCAAGAACAAGCGTCCGTAACTTGTCCTAAATGAAAGCTGTCGATTAAACGCTATTGTAATCAACATATTCTGTCAATGTTACAGCTAGACTGCGGATGATCATGCAATTTTCCATTTTTGTTATTTTACGAAAGCGGAGTCAAATAAAATGTTATTTTCAGTGGTACTATCCTTTGCCTGAAATAAATAAAAATTCTACTATATTCTGTGGAATGTTATATTTTCAGCATTTCTTTTTTCATTCTCAGAAGCCGTAAATGCATAGAGATCCGCAGTCTAGTTATAGCAAATTTCTTGACTGTACCGGAAGTGAAATTTTCAATTTTCATTTACATGACCGCCATAGGTTCGTATTAAACGAAAAAGCGACAGTTATGATCAGCGTCGCCAGATAGAGGACAAGGATTGAGTTGAGACATCAGGCGTCGCCTCAGTCGCGCAACACGTGGCAGGTCACGTGACCACGGTCTTAGTGGGGGAGGTTGGGGCATAGTGGAAGGGGAAAAGGAGGAAACAGATACCCAAACGAGCATCTTCTGACGACAAACACTGGTTACTATGCCCTCTGAAAGGGCCTAGCAGGATAAGAATGGTCCAGCGGCCCCAGTACGATTTTTATCGGTATTGTAAACAATGGTATTGGAAAACAATGGTTTTTAGTTTGAAAGATAATCCCCCAAAATTTTAAGTCGCTAACCCTTCATTTAAGGATAATATGAGGGTAAATACCCTTAACTGTATCATTTTTTTCTCGGTTGTTAATTAAGATATTCAGACGGAACAAAAACGAAAATATTCGAACTTACCTCCTTCATATCGTATATTTTTTTCACAATTGTGATCAAATTATTAAGGGTAGAAAAAAATTATTTAATTTTTTAAGGGTGGAGTTTGCAAGCAACCCTTCGAGTGACCACTTTCAAAAAATTCAAGAACAATTTTCTGTTACCTATTTAATATATACAAAAGTTTCAAGATCCTTAGATTGGTGGAACATAGTTAAATATTGAAAAACAAATGAAATTACGCCTTTATAATGTTGAGATGGGACACCAGGCGTCGCCTCAGTCGCGCACCACGTGGCAGGTCACGTGATCACGATCTTAGTGGGGGAGGTTGGGGGATAGTGGAAGGGGAAAAGGAGGAAACAGATACTCAAACGGGCATCTTCTGGCGACACTGGTTACTATGCCCTCTGAAATTTCTGCATCTAAATTCACAGATGTCTCTCTAAAGGGATCTAATTTTTTTCAGTATCCTATTCGATGTTACCGGGACACCCGGTACGTGAGACGGAGCAGGAAAAGTGGGCAGTGCGTCTGAAAGGCGGCCGACAGGAATAAGTGAAAGGAACGGGCCAAGAGCGGCGACCAGGCGAAGATGGAAAACGTAAACCGGAAGTAACCCCGTTAGGGAAACAATGGAGGTATTGCCGCTGTCGGGACACCCCGTGCATTTCCGGTTGAACCGGAGCACCGGAGTCGGAAGTTCAGACAACGTCTGGCGATGAGGAAACTTTGGTAAACGCCGGTGTCGGACGGGAAAAAGAAAAACGCCATGGCGGCGCGAGGTGAGGTTTGTTTAGAGTTTCGCCACCAGCTTCGACAGTTCCAAAGCAAGCAGAACGGATCAAAACAGTCGCGTTCTCGATCTTGCCCGGAACTTCGGGCATGGACACCCGAAATCTGACGGGAAATGTCTGCTCGGGATGGCGGATGAGTCGCCTGTCTTCGAAACCATTATTCTCCTCCGAAATCTCACATATTCCTTTGCGTCCAACAGTTGCACGTTTGTGACATCAAAATGGAAAAGAGAATACGAAACGGAAAAGATCCGTAAAAATTTAAGGGCATTCTTACGTTATTTTGAATTTAGTACTGCTACCATTGCGAGGGAAGATATTTATTTCGGTCTCTCTAAAACGACGTATTTTCATTGTACATGAAGATTTACGGGCGAGTCTAGCCGGCGGACCTTTATGCAAAATAAAAATTGTCTGTGTCAGTTGCAACAGACTAAAGCCAGATAGACATTCTTACTTAATATAACAGATTGGAGTTCTTAAAATCATTTTCTACTGTTTTAAATCGCACCTACTCATAAATTCATAATATCCCCCGTGCACATAAAACTTCTAGCAGTATCGCTTTCGTTAACACTAGATGTACGGGACCCGTCAAAATGACGGATTTTAATATTTCTAAATTGCGAATATTGAGACTGTGAAAATGTATCCATCAGCAATTATTTAACAAATTGATTTCTTTGGGTATATATTATTTAAAAAATGGCTACGAACTCTGATCGATACATTCATGTTATTTTTATAAAGTAATGTAAAATAGTAATTTTTAGTGCTCCGTAAACCTAGTGTTAGAAAATAATAGAATGCAATGCTTGGGTATAGATACAAGCTTTTGTATTCTCGTTTTATAGGATTTACAGGATATTGAAACGATCGACTTCCTTTTCCTGATTACAGTGCGCCTTCCGCGATCGACGCAGAAAATGTTTATTTTGCACAAGGATGCGAAGTAATAGGATCCAGTGACGATCGTTTTTCCTCGATCGGATTGGCTGTTTCCACGACATCGGGAACGCCCCGCGTGAAAGAACTGGTGTACCGCGCGGAAATCTATTGTTTCGGGGTTGCTTTTGCGGCGAGAGCTCTCCGGCCGGAATGAGGACCGGGAACAAAGGAACACTTTGAATAATCGCTCTATGGAAGAAACACGGAAGTTTCCTGGACGATACCGCGACAGGGAACGGCGGGAATCGCGCCTCCTTAGTAAACTTCCCCATCGGGAATCTATTCGCGACGCTCTCCGAGTGATTCTCGCGAGGGCCTTCTCATTAAAAGTTGCCGGGAGAGGGGCTGGCAAGGCGTTATCAAGAAACAATGCCCGTCCCGGGAACAGGCTAATGAATATTTCGACGATTGCAGCTTCATTAACGCGATCGCGTCGCGAACTAATGTTCCAATTAAACTGCCGCGCGGCGGCTCGCTCTGGCCTGATATCGGAGGAAATATTATATCAGCGAAACTGCCCGACGGAATTTAACTAAATTTTCTGGGCATCTTCGGAATGGTGTCCGGTAATTAGGAAAAAAGTTTCCGAGCGATGGACATAACGGTAGGAACTAGGTATGGATTTTTCTGCTGGACTCTGAGCGAATTATTGAAACTTGTTCAAAGAACTGTAGCTGTAGCTTTGAGAAAAAAAAATCGCACGACGGTGTACTTAGGCTCGTTTTGAAGCTTGGAGCCTCCACTTTTACGCTACCGAATTGAATTGTTGCGGCAATGTTTTTACAAGGAACAATATAGCGGAGAATAGGAGTGCGATTATTCTCGTATTTACGGAGAAATTTCTATAATCATTGGAAAAATTGTTTGAAACGCTGTAACGTCGTTGTTGAAAGTCAGAGTGAGGGGAAGGAATAAACCCGAGGCGATTCGAATGGGTACCGATGTTGTATTCACGAATATTTTACAAAAAGTGCTTAGCGAGTAGGAAGTACAAGCATTTTCATAGCTCCCGCTGTAATCTCCGTCCCTCGGGAGCGGAAATGAACCCTTCGGGGTGCAATTTACAGAGCGTATTGACACGATAAGGATCTCCTCTTTTCCTCCCCGCTTTCGCCCCCCTAATTCGTAGAGTCGTCGACGTCTCTGGGGAAACGCCGGTTCCACGTTTCCCGATGTAAAACGTCCACGAAGCAGGCGATCCCGGCGCTTCGATCCTCGAGACGGGAATGATTTCCTGAAAAAGTCGGACAGATAGCTTTAAGCAGGTGTTATCGGCTGTAGCAATCGCGACATTACTGTTAACTAATTAATTAAATGATTGAGGTAATCACTCACCGTCGATCGCACGGATAGGCGGCTACGCTCGACGTCCTCTGCCGAGCCTACCTCGCTCGCTTCTTCGAGATGAAAGCGATCTTGAGCAGATTGACGACGGGCGCCTCGAGGCCGATGGAGATGCAGAAGGACGTCAGGTACGAGGCGACCAGGTTGCCCAGGTACAGGATCAGCTGGAAGGACAAACACGTCAAACCGATCCGACGTGGAGCCATCAACTGATTGCATTTCGGTAAGCGATCTATCTATTTTATCTCGTGGATCGAAAACGAAATGTGTCTCGACAGTTTTCTGAACGATATCCGAAAATACATGACCTGGCCTATCGCACGGTGTAGGTGAATTTTCCTTCGGACCGTATCTCTTCAAAATTAATTTTAAATTGTCTGAGGGTGTATGTTGAAAACGTCAGTCAGCGTCGCTTTGAAGTCAGTCAGCTCCCTTTGAAAATTGTTTAAACATGTTCCACCGTCTACAATGTTATTAAACAAAATATCCTCGTCCTCGGAAGAGTCTACAGAATCGTTCTGCGCGAGACGCGTCCCCGCAGCTTTCGTGGTTAAAGCAGGAAAAATTGGCAAAGTCAAAAATCCATTTTTCTTAAACCCCAGAGCTGATCAAGCTTCCACAAAATCGCTCATATCTCAGGATCGACCATTCACAGCTGAATAGAATTTGACAGAATGACAGATAAGAGTGTGCAGAAGCGATCCGCGAAGCTGCTAAATCCTATCTGACGCGAACGCGGTGGCATAATCTCTTTGCCGTCCGTCGGTGGTTTCTGGACATGCATCGAGGTTATCCCGGGGTCAGATCGCTGGGACGGGTCCGTTGATGGGAAGAGCGATGACACGGGATGTCTCACCACGATATCGTTGTGTAGGTGCAGCGGCCCGTCCATTTGAGTGACGGTGATCATCATGATGACAGGGTGGACCAGGTACGCGCAGTAAGTCAGCCTCGATAGCGGATACATCAGCCGCAAGGACAGCAGGCTGTCGATCATTTTGGCGGATCCGGTGCAGCATTGAATCACGATAAAGGATACGGCCATCGCCCAGGCGGTGTGCCCCAAGGCGGCGTACACGGAGCTCACAGTCACCGTTAAATTCCCGGGGTAAAGACCGTAAACCACGGAGAACATCACGCCGCTCGATATCAGCCAGCCGATGGCTCGCGCCGCCTGCAACACACAAGCCGAACCTGTCATCTTGAGCCCTGTCAGCACCCTTTCGTTGCCCCCGGACCTTCCCATCGACCCTTTCCGTTAGAGCGGAACGAAAAGATTCGAGTCTTGCTGATCCGAGCCTTTAGAAACCTTTCTGGCCTTCAATTTCTTAATTTTTCCAATTTTGCTGAGACCTACCTTTGGGACGCAAAATGTGGCAGATCCATTTCTACGGACTCCCTTACAGGAAATGGAGGAAGGATATTCTCTTTTTTCCTAGAAGAGATTTGGATTTTTCCTTGAAGCAAAGGGATATGGAAATAGGGGTAGCTACCCCCTCTATTTTTGGTATTTTTTAATCTACAAAAGTCCCTCTATGTTATTTACATTTTACACGGAAGCCTAGATATGACAGGCTGTAACATAGTAGGCTGTGAAAGCATCAAAATTTTAATTAGAGTCGAACCTAGGATTCTGCATGTGACTGAACCTAGGGAGCATGGATTCGAACCTAGACGTGTGATTGGACTCGAATCAGCTATGAGTACAGGGTACTTCGTAATATGTGGGACCCACTTTAGGATGAGAGACACAAGAGCAATGAGGAAGATTCATATAGACATCCCTTCCTATTTGATCTTGTCTCCCACTTTAGGACTGGATGAGTGGCACGAAAGCAACGAAGAAGATTCATATAGACATCCCTTCCTATTTGACCTTGCCTCGAAGTTTTAGTCACTGTTGCAATAATCTGTGACAATCTCTTCAGGACTGTCTTCATGGAAAGTGCTTGGAGTAAATTTCTACTTTTAGTGACTTCTACTACTTTAGTACAAGTATTTCTTTTAGTGACTTCTACTACTTTAGTACAAGTATTTCTTTCAGTGACTTCTACTACTTTAGTAAAAGTATTTCTTTCAGTGACTTCTACTACTTCAGTAAAAGTATTTCTTTCAGTGACTTCTACTACTTTAGTAAAAGTATTTCTTTTAGTGACTTCTACTACTTTAGTAAAAGTATTTATTTCAGTGACTTCTACTACTTTAGTAAAAGTATTTCTTTCAGTGACTTTTACTACTTTAGTACAAGTATTTCTTTTAGTGACTTCTACTACTTTAGTACAAGTATTTCTTTCAGTGACTTCTACTACTTTAGTAAAAGTATTTCTTTTAGTGACTTCTACTACTTTAGTACAAGTATTTCTTTCAGTGACTTCTACTACTTTAGTACAAGTATTTTTTTCAGTGACTTCTACTACTTTAGTAAAAGTATTTCTTTGAGTGACTTCTACTACTTTAGTAAAAGTATTTCTTTTAGTGACTTCTACTACTTTAGTAAAAGTATTTATTTCAGTGACTTCTACTACTTTAGTAAAAGTATTTCTTTCAGTGACTTTTACTACTTTAGTACAAGTATTTCTTTTAGTGACTTCTACTACTTTAGTACAAGTATTTCTTTCAGTGACTTCTACTACTTTAGTAAAAGTATTTCTTTTAGTGACTTCTACTACTTTAGTACAAGTATTTCTTTCAGTGACTTCTACTACTTTAGTACAAGTATTTTTTTCAGTGACTTCTACTACTTTAGTAAAAGTATTTCTTTGAGTGACTTCTACTACTTTAGTAAAAGTATTTCTTTTAGTGACTTCTACTACTTTAGTAAAAGTATTTCTTTTAGTGACTTCTACTACTTTAGTAAAAGTATTTCTTTCAGTGACTTCTACTACTTTAGTAAAAGTATTTCTTTCAGTGACTTCTACTACTTTAGTAAAAGTATTTCTTTCAGTGACTTTTACTACTTTAGTACAAGTATTTCTTTCAGTGACTTCTACTACTTTAGTACAAGTATTTCTTTCAGTGACTTCTACTACTTTAGTACAAGTATTTCTTTTAGTGACTTCTACTACTTTAGTAAAAGTATTTCTACTTTAATTTTTACTTGAAGTAAGTTGGATTGTCCCGAATAAGTGAAAATTGAATTCATGGTACCAAGAACCGTACAATTTAAAGAAGATATTTCTGGTTGCGTTTCCTCATCGGTCTCAATCCTTAAGCACCACTCGGACAAACAATGAACAAAGGTTTGACAGACGATGTTTCCAACAGTTTATTTATGACGGGATGGGTCAGCAGAAACTTTCTAGGGGGCACTCTAGGAAACAACGTTCTGGACAGAGTCCAACGAGAGCCGCAGTTCTTGCGCTGGTTGCATTTATGAACGTCTTGACCGCAAACGTTCGCATCCGAGGAAACTGAATAGCCGGGAGAAAACGTATCGTTGTTCCAGTAGTATTTTCCATTCAGTATATTCGCTGGCATCGATCTACTGCGGCTTTTAAATCGAGGTTCCGAAGCTCGAAAACACTTTGTCTTATTCAAAAAATTTTGCGGTCTATTAAAATTCCTCCACTGACCCACAAAACTTCGGAAAATCTTGCGGGAAGGAAAGTCCGCTGTTTTAATTTGCGAAGCGACTTCTACGGATTTCCATAAGCGCTTTCTTAAGGCAAATATCAAAACGCTTTCCAAGCTGTGCGACCATAAATTCTTAACTCTTTTAGTTAGAGAAAATAGTTAAACGAAAAGAAAAATAAAAATCTGTAGATTTCGATAAGCACCGTGTCCTTTAAAAAAATATTCTTTCTGTGTAGCAACACATTTTTTAACCCTTTCAGTACCGGTTACAAAAGTATCGAAACAAAAAACAACAATCCAAGGTGATGTAGATGAAATCATTAAAATTTTCCGCGAATGTAACTAACTACAATGAATTCTCGATATAAGTCACTTACGCGGTTCCGGCGACATTTAGACGAAATCAGTGGTTGTCGCCGAACATTGCATTTGAAATGCACAGTGGAAATGTAAAAGTCACTAACCGTGGTGGTGTGGGTAGTCCCAGTGACCTTTAAACGCGAGGCTCGCACTGACTTATATCGGGAATTCACTGTACATTGTTGCTCGGTACTGTTAAAGTTTCCAAAAACTACCGAGTGCATTTTTTCCCGGAAAAATGGCCGAAGCCTTATTTTTCGCGTGCCTTTTTCGGACGTTTCTCGAGGTGTCTTACCAAGGGCAGCTTCAATTTGCAATTGGTCTTGAAGAGGATGTAGCCGGTGATGATTCCGACGAAGTAAGGCCCGGCCCTCATCCAGGGTTTATCGTACAGCTTGTCGAACATGGCGAACGGTTCCTGAATCCTGCGTTGCGAGAGAAAATAAAGACAAATCAAGGGAATCGAGTCTGTTGTGAGTGCGGGTCCAGACAGCGAATGGAAAACCCGATAGTCGTTTAAGTCCGAACGATTATAAGATAACGGCCGCCGTAAAGTTCAACGAGAGCCAGAAGCCCGCCGCGGTGCGGTGCGCTCGGTTATTAGCTATTGGAAATTGGCCCATTACCCACTCCAATAAGCTCTAATTCCATTAAAACCGGCTGATACTTTAGAACCGCGTGTCGCGAACTGCTACGCCCGGTTAAGCTATTACTGCTCTTACACAGAGCGGCCTGTTAACATCCAAAGTTGCACAACATCGTGACCTTATGAAAACCGAACAAATTCGCATTTTCATGCGGCAATCTCCAGACGGTAACGAGGAACACTGTTTTGCCGACGTTTGACGCGAATCCTTTTTTCATTGGCGGATATTCAGAGAGCAATTTTTAACTAGAATACGGGGTATAATTGCATTTCCTAATTATAAATAATTATTATCGACAAGGTTTTAAGGAGAGTAGACATTTTTTCACCTACATAAAAATTAAGTCAACTTTACGGTACTTTTTTTCGGGAACCTCTGGACCGGTCGAGTTGGAATTCTGTGTGCTTGTACTATTGACGATAACGCGTATTTTAGCCGAAGACTTTTTTGAAATTCGGCCCACAGTTGGATTGGCGGGAACATATGTGTCGGAGGTAACAGTGCAAAAGAGTTCACATTGATGCGGTTCTGTATTTTTTCTGCTCGGTATTTCCAGAATTCTCTTTCCCCAAATTACGCATCTAGTATGATCCCAGATGGTATAAAAATTTGAAATTGATAGCTGCAGCAGATTCCGAGAAAAAGGGACATGAAGTTCCCACAAAAAGTACCCATTCGAGGTCAATAAACTTTTTTAATATTTCCTAACGGAGAAACAAGCTTAATTAAAAAATCAGTACGAGTTTCTACGTGGCAAAATAGACTAACACTGTGCAATGCAATTTTTTTTTACGAGGCTCCGTTTGCGAGATAATAGAGCTCGGAAGTTCCCAAGCAGTAGAAACGGTCGGCCACGGTCAGACACGTTCGCTTCCCATTGGAACGCGATTATCCCGGAAAGGAGGCGTTCAACGGAAAAACTTTATTCTGACTTTTCGATTCAGTTTGTCACGTAGAATCTCTCTGTTAAGGTCTGCATTTCAACAAGCGAAGGGTTAACCCTTTCTCGCCGTTCGAAGTGGCAGAGCAGTTTAATTCACACGATTTACAGAGTCAGCAGAGCCCCAGGGGCAAACTGCTATGTTTAGACTGCGGAATTTAAGCGCTTACGACAACATTAAGCAGTGTCAGTTTTAAACAGTGGAGAGATTAACAGAACTAAATCGTGGGGACACTGTTAATAGGATTTTAATTAAGCGGAAGCCTATTAACACGTTGACCGCCATGTCAATCATATGTGGGTGACGGAAGTACAGTATTTGTGCAGGTTTTAAAATGAATTCTTATATTAATATATTCATTGTACCAAATTTGACTGGGATCGGTAAAATGTAAGAAAGTTGAGGGACTGCTCAATATCATACATTTAATTTTTTTTTCAATTTTTCTTCTAGTTTGGCAGTCACAGCGTTAATAGGATTCTCTAAAAATCTTGTGTTACATTATAACCCCAAATGAAATTATTAGACAACGTTACTGATACAATTAAAATGCTGTTTCTTGCGACACAAGCAAACAATTTTTATTTCGGATCTGGCCATTGCAATCTCTAATTTCATTTCGGGAGTTCCTCTTCAGGTTCGCCGAAAGGACAATCTCGACAGAGCAAGAACATCAGGGTTCTTCGAACGTATAGTGCGCCCGCGCGCGACAGCACGGCGGCCGATTAATTACCTGGCGACATAGTCGTTGCCGTAGGCGACGAAGAACGTGGTGAACCACGACGAAACCAGGAGAAGTAGAACGACGGCCGCGACGACCTTTAAAAATCGCACGGACAGCAGCAGCAGGAGTATCCCGAGAACGTAGAACTGCGTGTCGTTCGCCATGTACCAGCTCCACAGCATACACTGGAAAGTTGTTTAATCGAGTATTCATTGGATAATCGCCGAGGTCCGGCTAGGTTCGGCCGTGTCGGGATTGCGAAAGCGACGGAAAATACTTGGCTCGGGGTACCATGCCTTCGACCCGGCGGGAATTTATCGAATCGAAAGTCCACGCCCGCGAGAACATCGATTCAAAGTCACAATTGCTCGTTCTCGCCGGTATAGGCTCGTGGCCAGCATGCTACTCTCGTTTTCCTTTCCCGACCAGTTACGGAACCATACCGCTTTTTCGATCTGTTCCGCGGTATATTCTGCAACTGTACCGCACAAATCGCTGGGCTTTTAGGTCAACGAACGGAGAGTTGCACGGAAAACACGTCACTCGGGGACAAAAACTTCAAGGTCCGTTGGAAATGGTTTCTTTGCTTCATTAGAGAAACTACTGTTTCCTAATACTTTGTTCTTTGTCTGTCGGGAATGAGCGTTGTAGCTTGTTCTAGGAAGTTCTGCACGAGACTCGACATTTTTAGAGCTGGAGTATTTTAGGAATATTTTTGTCAGTGTTGTATTTGTATTTTTATAGATTATTTTATAGAAGAGTGATGTGCTGTTGGTTGTGATATTCTTTACGGTAGAAACACAGTAACGTTGTTCCTGATGTGAAACGTCTCTGACAATCTAGAGTAGCTCTTGGTTTGCGAATGTTTGTATAAACAAAATTTTTTGGGGCACATTTGTACAAACTGAAGCTAAATAAAACGTTCTTCTTGATGTACAATATCTCTGACAATCTAGAGTAGCTATCAGTTTGCGAATGTTTGCACAAACCAAATTTTCTTGGGCACGTTCGAGCAAACTGAAGCTGCATAAAACGTTCTTCTTGATGTAAAACGTCTCTGACGATCTAAACTAGCTATTAGTTTGCGAATGTTTGTATAAACAAAATTTTCTTGGGCACATTTGTACAAACTGAAGCTAAATAAAACGTTCTTCTTGACGTAAAACGTCTCTGACAATCTAGAGTAGCTAGTAGTTTGCGAATGTTCGCACAAACCAAATTTTCTTGGGCACATTCGAGCAAACTGAAGCTGAATAAAACGTTCTTCTTGAGGTAAAACATCTCTCACAATCTAGAGTAGGTACTAGTTTGCGAATGTTTGTGCAAACTAAATTTTCTTGGGCACATTCGAGCGAACTGAAGTTAAGTACACATTGTTGCTGAGGTAAAACGTCTCTGACGATCTAGACTAGCTATTAGTTTGCGAATGTTTGTACAAACCAAATTATCTTGGCCAACATCGGGGAAACTGAAGCTAAATAAAACGTTCTTCTTGATGTAAAACGTCTCTGACAATCTAGAGTAGCTAGTAGTTTGCGAATGTTTGCACAAACCAAATTTTCTTGGGCACATTCGAGCAAACTGAAGTTGAATAAAACGTTCTTCTTGATGTAAAACATCTCTCACAATCTAGAGTAGGTACTAGCTTGCGAATGTTTGTGCAAACTACATTTTTTGAGCACATTCGAGCAAACTGAAGCTAAGTAAAACATTGTTCCTGAGGTGAAACGTCTCCGACGATCTAGACTAGCTATTAGTTTGCGAATGTTTGTACAAACCAAATTATCTTGGGCAAGATCGAGCAAATTGGAGTTAAACAAAACATAGTTCCTGATGTGCAGACTATTATCGAGAACTACAAAAGCAATCCTTTGAAGACGAACATTGCGACAACACCAGGCTTCTATATTGAGTTTCTAAATTTCCAGACAGTTTATCATTTATCCGTTTACGTTCTCCGATCATTAAAAAGCATTTAAAAAGATCCTAGTCCCCAAAGGGTCGGCATGTTATTAGACCAACAGTCGATTTCCTGTATCAAAAAGGTGCAATTCCGTGTTAATCTCTGGTATCCTGTTTTTCGAAAGAGGTTGCCCGAAAGTGCATGGTCCGTAATAGTTGGTCTATGATTTTTTTATGAGGAATGGGCGGACGTGCATCCGGTAGGTATCCGAGTCGATTCAAGGAATCTTTCTCTGCGCGGTGAAACCGGTAATTAACCGACTCTTTCCCAGCATCGGATCGGTGAAATTGATTTTAGGATGGCTAGACAGTCGGCGTTGTCGTGCGCGCTCGCCGCTTCGGAACTTTCTCCGGGAGCGATGGAATTAATTATCGGAAAACGATCGGGACACCCCCGGACACCTTCCTCGTCCGCCATCTTCCGTCGACTGGTGGCTTCCTGTCTGAAATTTTCCTCCTGCCATTTAATGGTCTTTGCTTTTCGTGCGCGGCTGCATACGAGCCGGAATATTAGCTAGTCCGCCGACGATGCTCTGCTTATGGTCGTTCCCGGAACCGTGGAGCCTCTGGTGCTCTCCGAGAGTTGCCTCAAATGATTAAATAATTTTCTGTTCTGCAATTCTCCCTTTTTACTCCGATCTTATTCCCCCAAAGGAATTACCCGGCATTTTTTACCGCGAAGTTATCGATCTCTGAGCTGTTCTGATTCGCGTAAAAAAATATCGCGGGACAGCCTAGCTTAGGGCGTCTTAAGGGATGAAGCCTCTATTTCCACGCCCTTAAATTGAATTTTCTTGGAGACACCTTCTGAAAAATGGAGCAGAGCAGCAACTTTCGTTAGGAAGTGCTTTTTGGCTTTGAGAGCAAAATCCCGCAGAATCAGATTAATGTAGCCAATGAAACCGAGGCTGCAGGGTCACAGTGATGACTCCACAGATCCTAATCAAATTCTGTTTACGCGACCATATCTGCTGCGACGAAAATCTGCTTGCTTGAGACTCTTTTATGGACTCTAAGGATTCACTAGCTGGCATACGTCTATCCCAAGCCAAGTGTACTTCGGTCCAGGTCTCAAAGATGATCTGGTGCTTATCATTACCCTTCAAGAATAGAATGAGTTAAGTTAGAGAAGGAGAACTACCCTAGCGAAGAGCCACAATAAAAATTCATTGCGTCTAATATTAAAAGAATAAATATTCTCAGAGCCACAACATGAGCTATCGGCTTGCCCGGGCTCTTTTATGGACCCTGAAGATTCACCAGTTAGCATACGTCTACCCCAAGCCAAGTATACTTCGGTCCAGGTCTCAAAGATGATCTGATGCTGATCATTTCCCTTCAAGAATACAGTGCGTTCAGGTGAGTTGTGTCAAGCACACACGACTGATATGACAATTAACACCAACTACCCTAGCGAAGAGCCACAATAAAAATTCTTTGCGTCTAATGTTCGCAGAATAAATTGTCCCAGAGCCACAGCATGAGCTATCTGCTTTTCCAGAACCCTTTATGGACTCTGAAGATTCACCAGTTAGCATACGTCTACCCCAAGCCAAGTATACTTCGGTCCAGGTCTCGAAGACGTCCGGACGCTTACCATTTCCGATTGGGGGTACAACGAGTTGATGTACAGCGCGTTCCTCCACCAGAAGTGCTCGCAGGTGAAGTGATCCATGTTCGCCGGGGAGAAGACTGTCCTGGCCTGAGCCTGTTTTATGGCGATCTCGTTTATCCCCAGGACGAAGAGATACGCCGGCGTCAATCTGGATAAAAGGGAATCGAAAGAAGTGGTCAGTCAGGCCTGATACTCGTCGAACGACAGAATCGAATAGGATTGCTCGTCCGTTTTCTCGCTCGACGATCGTTTCCCCGAGACTTTATTCGACGATACTGGTTTATCGCGTTCCGGACAGTTTTGCGTCGAACCGTGATCGACGAGCTTCTGTGCTCCATCGAGACGTCACGTTCGCGGAACGTCCACGGCGAAAAGCACTGTACACCCTCTTCCCGACAGGAGAGCTTTCAAGGTTCGATGAGCGAGCTGTTACGGTCGAGATAGCGGACCCCACTCACCTAATAAATCTGTAGAGGATCATGATGACGAATTTCGTGAAGCACGTCCTTGCGAAGCTCTCCTTGTCCGTCTTCAGGCTGCCCGATGACCGATAGAACAGGATCGTGACCAACAAACCACTGAAAGGAACCGGTCTCGTGAGGATTTATGTCAGTCTCGTATTGAGGTCATTACTTTATTTAATTTGTCATCTGGAGGATCTTCTAAGGGCTCTTGAATGCTCGTGCTGCAGGATTCAGGACTCCCCGAACGATCTTTGAAGATGTTGAAGTTCGAGAAGTGAAACTGCTACTGGTTCGAGGATGTTTGTGCAAATTCAGATGTTGATTTCACGCATTCGAACAAACTGGTGCTGGATGAAACGTACTTTAGGATGCAAAACGTCTCTGGCAATCTAGATTTGATAGTAGCTTGCGGATGTTTGTGCAAACCACATTTTCTTGGGCATGTTTCAGCAAACTGAAGTTAAATACAGCATTGTTTCTGATGGGGAACGTCTCGGAGAATGTAGGCTAGCGAATGTTTGTGCAAACCACATTTTCTTCGGCACGTTTGGGCAAACTGAAGTGAAATAAAACGTTGTTCGTGAGGAGAAACGTCTCAGACAATCTAGACTAGCTGTTAGTTTGTGAATACTTGTGCAATACACATTTTCTTGGGCATGTTTGAGCAAACTGAAGCTAAATAGAACGTTGTTCCTGATGTGAACGTCTCTGACAATCTAGACTAGCTATTAGTCTACGAATGTTTGTACAATCCAAATTTTCTTGGACATATTCGAACAAACTGAAGCTAAATAAAGCATAGTTCTTGATGCGCAACGTCCCTGATAATCTAAACTAGCTATTAGTTTGCGAATGTTTGTGCAAACCACATTTTCTTGGGCACATTTGTACAAACTGAAACTAAATAAAACGTTCTCCCTGGTGTGAAGCGTCTCTGACAATCCAGACTAACTATTAGTTTGCGAATGTTTGTAGAAACCAAAACTTTCTTGGACATATTCGAACAAACTGAAGTTAAACAAAGCATAGTTCTTGATGTGCAACGTCCCTGATAATCTAAACTAGCTATCAGTCTGCGAATGTTTGTGCAAACCACATTTTCTTGGGCACATTTGTACAAACTGAAACTAAATAAAACGTTCTCCCTGGTGTGAAGCGTCTCTGACAATCCAGACTAACTATTAGTTTGCGAATGTTTGTACAAACCAAAACTTTCTTGGACATATTCGAACAAACTGAAGTTAAACAAAGCATAGTTCTTGATGTGCAACGTCCCTGATAATCTAAACTAGCTACTAGTCTGCGAATGTTTGTGCAAACCACATTTTCTTGCGCACATTCGACAAAATTGCAACGAAACAAGATTTTCTACCCTTGAAACATGTCGATCGATTCAACGACAAAATAAAATTGCCAGCTAACTCACTGCAGAAACGGCACGTGCAAATCCATGCACGGAATTCATGTTCCTTCGTCGAACCAGAAGCACCGGCTTCTAAGACCGAACAAAACTTTCTAGAAGGATCAAAGTTGCTCGAAACATCATACGAAAGCGAAACTGTGTTACATTCTACTGGATACTTGTGCAGAAAAATTTCGCAAAGGCTTTCGGGCTCGGAACGACCGTAAAGGCAGACAGGAAAGTGTCAACAACCTGCACGGCAACGCGAAAACGTGACGCGGGCAAGGATTGCAAAACAATTTCACGGCTGCCTGTTGCTTTCACGGCACGCGAGTAATCCCGCAAGTCACCGCGTATTAATGGACTGTAAAAAGGAAACAACAAGTCCGGGGGAAAAGTGTGAATTTGATTGACATTTCGCGTGATTGGCCCGTTTAACGAAGAATGCTGAAATCACGGTGCGATCTCGCTTGTTTCGCGTATAATAACGGGGCCCGGCGTTGCGTTTACCGGCGATTAGTGGAACGCGATATACGCCGGTCAAGGGGTCAGCTGATTCGCCAATGGGAGGTGCTGTCGAAATGATACTTGGTTCTTTATTTTCATATTGGAGATAGGAACACTGTCTCTGTGAGAGATCCTTGCTATCGAAATTGAAAAGTGTCCTAGAAAATAGTTTCACTGTCTTAAAAAATGGTTTAACGCTCCAAGTGTGTCTCTCAGGCACCACCGACGTGCGACCGATTAATATAAATATTCTAATCAAAATTATATTACTTCCGAGATGAATGACTTTAATATTATCCGACACTTAAAAACTTGCAAGTCGAAGTATGATGAGAAGAGTTTCCGGTATATTCGCAATTAAAAGTCGGAGCGTTAAGGGTTAAATATGTGAAATCGTTCACAATGTTATTAAAGAAAAAAAAAAAAAAAAAAAAATACCATCGCCTTCAAGACAGTCTGTAGAATCGTTCTATGCAAGAAAGATTTTCATATCTTTCACGGTTACAGCAGCAAAAATTGAAGACGTGACCTCTCGAAATCGCTCCACCAAATTTCGTCCAACTGACGTCGAGGCATTGTCAGCCGAATGAAACATAGCAGAGAAAACTGGAGAAAACCACGCGGAAGCTATCTGCAAAGTTATGAAATCCTATCCGACGCTGTCGCAGCGAGACTGACGGATTTCCCGCTCGCTCCGAAGTTTCGTGTCACGTAAAGGGTATGTTTCAGCAGCGCGAGCACTATAGGGTTTCGCCCAGCAATCACACCGAATTAGGTGGAGCTCGAACGGTCTCGTGAAGCGTTCGTCTTAATTACCTGATGAAGAAGAACGTGTCCACGGAGAAGGTGGCGTTGCTGATCGTTTGGAACATGAAGTTCCGTTCGGTGACCGTGCGCAGCGTCTTGTTCTCTGGAAACATATAAACGGGGGAAATGATCGTCGCCGGCATTAACAGTGAAAGTTACTCTCGATTCGGCGGATCGAGGGAACGGTGTTCTCGATTACGGTGGATCAGGAAAAACCGGTGCACGCGCTGCTCGGCGGTTACGTCACAATGCACGCGCCGTAACCCCGCGCGGTTCGCGCATAGAAAGTGGAACGGTTTTAATTGGACCTGAAACTGTATCAATTCGACCCCCCGGGCCGCAATGCGAACTCGATTCCAAGACGCTGTTTCCACCGGATAGCCGCCGCCGCCTCGTCTTACCGAGGCTCTGTTACGTGTTCGTGTTCGTGTTCGTGTTCGTGTCGGATAGTTACACCGATGCTCTTCTTTATTACGTATTAAACTACGCTCAGTCTTAATTAAACTCGAACCGTTCCAACTCCGTGAGAAAACCGCGCGACGATCCGCCCGAGCCCCGCTTTCGCCGCTCTGAGCTCGATTTTTTAAAAATATCATTTTACTATACGTTCGCGTTACATCAAATAATTGCAGCGTAACATATACGGGGTGTGTTCATTTGAAAACTTTCCAGCTGAATATCTCGAAAAGTATGAAAGTAAATATTGAAAATCAGGGGGGGCAGTATCTGTTTCTTATTTGGGTGGAGTTTTCAAGGTCAACTTTGTTTTATCAAATGGAAACCTATATTTTCCAATAGGGGATCTCATTGTGCGTGAAAAGACCAGCAATTTTCGTAGGATACTTTTTTTAATCCGCGCACTAGTTTCGGAAACGTTTGAACAGAAACAGAGCGGGGTATATTATTGTGTAAAATTCTTTGACGCAAATCGTTGATGTTTTCCAGTTAGCGCGTACCGTTTGAAAACAAAATATTCCTCTGTTGATCTCTCGTTTATGTTGTCTGTCTTTCGATATAAGATTGTACTATTCGAGTGTGAATCGCCGTAATAAGAGATACTGTATCGTAGTAGAATTAATTGTATAAAATGGTGCATTCTTCGGAAGAACGAGTAGAAATCAGTTTTATTTATGGAGAAACAGGATTGGCGACAAATTGAAAAAGAAACCAGGCGAAATTGATAAAAGAAGCTGCTCAAATCGAAATTGTAGGACAGTTTACTGTGAATCCCGCTAGTTCAGACAAGTTTCAATGGTAACTGGTGTAATCCAAAAGTGGGATCCGTGCACAAATTACTTAAACATAACAAGTTTCGTCCTCATAAAATGCAGTTGCATCAAAAGCTATTGGGAGATGACTTTATCAAGCGGATTGAGTTTTGCGAGGAATTAACAAACACGATCCACGTCGCTCCTAACCTAATTAAAAACATTTGTCTCAGCGACGAATGCACTTCTTTCTTAAACGATACTGTAATCGTCGTAACTGTCGTTATTGGAGCGACGAAAATCCACGTCTCATTAGAGAAAGTAATGACTGGAAAAAATAAATGGTTAGGCATTTTAGGAAACGCTGTTATCTGTTTTTCCAAGAGAATTTGAACGGTCTGTATTTTTTACAGAAAGCGAAGAAACGATGTCGCGAGTCTAGAAGAGGTTGGAGGACGTTTGCGGAGAATTTGAGGTTTGCGGGAAGGTGGCTCGCGTCCTTGGGCGACGTGGCGGTTTAGACGGGAGCAATTACGGCCCTCTATGGTGCTAATCATCTGCGAACTTCTAGCGAATTAAACGCGGCGGTGTTGTTGCTCGGGCTCGGGCGGATCCTTCGTGATTAGGAGAGATTGTGTCGAGTAAGCGGGCCGAACTTTACCGGCTATGGCGAAAACTTGCAGGTAGGTGTGCACCATGACGACCCAGCCCAGAGAGAGCACTCTCAGTCCGTGAAGACAGGTCAGACTGTCTCTGGCCGCGGGCTCGGTGCTAATGATCTTGCTGCCGTTCGTGATGGGATTAAAGGCGGCCAAACACTTGATCCAGAGACCTGCACAGAGAAACAGAGAGAGAGGAGGACGTGATCAATATCGATCGATCCACCAAGCGGACCCTTGCACAGTCTACGGACTAACTTCTACACTAACTCATTTCTGACTTACGACCCCTAATGACTTTTTGAGGATGACACGGACGTGCACCGATTGATGAAAACAGAGATTAAAGCGCTCTCTAATTTTTAGTAAATGCAAAACTCTTCGCTGATCCTTTTTATTGCGATTTACTGTTGTACAATTGCTGAACAACTTCTGTTTGACAAATTTATTTATCAGGATACGCGTGAAAAATATAGGAAAATGACAAACGATCAGAGAGTTACTGTTCGGTAAACATTTAACGTGGAAAATGAATTGTTAACGCTTCGAAAGAATATTTTGTGGGGTTTGAGATCCAGTAAACATTTATTAAATAGCACGCGCTCGGGGGAATGTATCGAGTTTTACGTTTCAGTTTCGACAATAAATTTGTAATACTACGCGCGAGTATGCGCCGCGATTGGTCGGAGCAGAAATGGAGATTCGATGTGTTACCTCTCCGCTCGTCAGTTTTCGCGTGATCAGCCAGATCCTTTTGCAGATCCTTCCCCTTCTCGATCAGCTCCTCCCCATTGTCCTGGCCCGTCGACACGCCACGATCCTGGCTCAGGTTTTTGTTCGAGAAATTGCTGAGCCTCTCGTTATTGTTCGACACGCTCGACGACTCCACGTCCTTGAAGATCGTCAGGGTCCTGTACTCGTAGATCGTCGCGCACAGCATCAGCAGACCTATCGCTCCTCCCACTCCTCTAAAAGAAAAACGATAACGCTTGTTCGCAGTTAATCCTTGACAATTGTCCTCTCGTTTCCGAGACCGTTTTCGCGCGATTCTCTGGAAATTTCTTTCGGAAAATTTATTGAACCTTTTGCATCAGGATTTGGCACATATCTACACCCGAACGAGGTGGTTCCAGAACGACTTCTGAAAATGCCAGGATCGAATTTGTTCAAACTTTTTCCTCTGCCAGTGGAATTTATCGAACAATTTCCCGCGGACGGATCTCTGCAATTTCGCTAATTGTCGAATGAAAAAATGCGAAACCGGTCGTTCGTGATGCGCTTGGTGTAAAACACATCGAGGGAATATAGATTTACGAGGGACGCATGATTCTTTTTCGCCTTCATTGAACGATTAAGGACATCCACGAGGACAATTGCGGAGGAAGTCGTTAACGAGGACAATTTTACGCGTATAATTTGAATCCAGCATGAACGGGCCGAATGACCGGCCATTAAACCGCGAAATTAATACCGACCACTCTGTCGCCGGTAATAAATCGCAATGATTTCGCTTGGTTTTTTACCCGGTGTACTTTTGAATGACCTCAGGAATCATGTTTTTGAGGCACCCTGTATATTTAGCCGTACGAAATTTCTGTCTCTCGTGGCAAATAGCAATTTCGAGAACGATGCCACCGTTAAAACGGCGCTTAACTAATTGCTCGCGAGTAGGAGTGGGAATATTTGCCATAAAGTAAGTTTTTGTAAAAAATTGACTTTTTTCGGGAAGATCGTTTGGATGTTGATTTGAGAATCTTCGCAAACTTTTCCCCGAGCCGAACAATAACAGCCGGCTCGTGTCGCGAAGTCCCGGAATGCTGAAAGTGGATCCACGGTGAGTTACAGCGCTGGCATTGTCGATCGTAAAGCTACTTTTAATAGCATTCATTAGCGTTTACGTAATTTTCCCGCTGTCCCATAATAGCAACTCGCACGGGACGCCGGACGAGTTTAAAATTCATTTAGCCGCTCGCTCATCGTGATTAATTACCGGTCAATGATAAATCGATCGCTCCCGAGCCTATTAATCATCGGTGTCGATGAATCATATTTGTCGATGATGTTGCCTCACGGAACGGACCGGGTTCTTAGTCCTCGGACCGTCCATCATTCAGTTTTTCTGCCGCTTTAATTTGCGCCTACTCGTTTTCTCGCAAACGCGCAAAATCTTCTGCGTCCTCTCCCCCGTCCCCCCCTCGTGAAAAATGCAAAACTTCCGCTGGTGGTCGAGGGATTAAAATTGTTCTCGGACATCGGTGATCAGGACTATGATAATAAGTGGTCTCGTCGACGCGTCGTTAGCGATGTTGCTAAAAATGCCGGTTCGTTCTGGCTGCGGCTGACATAATGAAATATTAACACTCGAGCTACCGTACGTGATCTGTATTATTTTATTATAACGACAACGATCGAATCGATCGAGACTTTAATTTTTGTTTAATGTCCGCCTGAACCGAGAAGTTCATTACGCAATTCGCTCATCATTTATATCTGGACACGTCTAATTGCACGGCGCGGGATAACTAGCTGTCGTTAGCCCGGTTCCGAAAAATGTTAACTCGTTCCAGCGGACGATCAGGACGAGCTAAAAGAGGAAGCCAATGAGAGGGGCTCGTTAATCTTCTGTCCCGCGATGCTAGTAATTATTCCGGGAAATGAATCTCTCGCGAACGATGGATTTCCCAGCGATTCGGTAGCATTCGAACGACTTCGGACATCAGCGCCGATAGAATCGTCGAGCTTTTCCGTCATTGAAACAATAATATATTCGATTAGGGGTACCCATAAGTTATTAATTATTTCCAAAGAATTTTTTTTGCCTTTAGTTCTGTACCGATCGTTCAAGAGGAAACACGTATTCTTTCTGAGCGATTTCATTAATGCTCAGAATTCGAAACGAAAGGAGCCAAGACTCCGTCATTCACGATAAGGTAGAGTGACTACGTTACCGACGAAATTACTCGTACCAATTCGTAATTATTTCGTACTTATACGAGAATATTTTTCGCTGGCAAAGGGCTCATTCGAAAGAGCAAGGTTCAATTTAGCGAGCGCTGGTCAGAAGCTGCCGAGATTATGCAGATAGTTGGTAATGTTAGGGGTACCCATAAGTAATCAATTATTTGCAAAGAATTTGTTTTGCCTTTAGTTCTGTACCGATCGTTGAACAGGAAACACGTATTCTTTTACTGTTTTCGGTAAAGCAGCCTCTGTTCAAAATATTCTAAAAAGTATAATCTTTTTTTACAACCCTGTAATAATATGGCGGCGTCCGTACCTTCCTAGGATCATATTCGTCGTTGCATACTTTTTCATTTTCATGCGGGATTTGATGCAACGGTAACAACAAAGAAAATTTGCGATGATTATGGAGATGTATTGAAGGTCAACAAGTGTCAATTTTGGTTCAGATGGTTTGCTGCTGTTGATTATGATCTCTCTGACAGGCCTCGACGACCAGTTGAGTTTGATGATGACACCCTAAAATCTCTAGTGGAAGCTGATCCAAAATTAAGTATACAAGAATTATCGAGAAGCCTTGGGTCCACATGGTCAACTATACAAAGGCACCTACACGAAATGAGAAAGGCATATACAGTGACTCCAACTGATATTCGCACGCTCTTAAAAATCGCATAACATTGTCAATATTGGAGTATACTACTTGAATTTTTTTGTGAAGTTGGAACAATTGGTTCGGTTACATAACTTGAAAAAAATGTTTGATTAAAATTACAATTGGTCGAAATTGCAGAGAAAGTACTAACAGTTGTATTTTGCAACTTTTTTATGCGGGCTTATATTAAAAATTTAAAAAGTACGTTTTGTACATCCGTATCAATTATACGTATTCTGAATATTTCGTCTAAATCAGTCAACGTTGCACTGGGCTACAAACGTTTAACGATGAAATCTTAAGGGTGAAAGTCGCAGAATTTTGGACTTGTCAGGGAATTTCGCCCTTACGTGATCATTTTGAAGCATCTGTAGCTCATTGCAACGTTGACCGATTTTGATGAAATTCTCAGAATATGTATAATTCATACAGATCTAAAAAATCGTACTTTCTAACTTTTCAATGTAAGTCCACGTAAAAAATTGCAACATACAACTTTTAGTATTTTCTGTGCAATTTCGACCAATTGCAATTTTTGTACTTTTCTCTTTATGTAGCAAACCAATTGTGCTAACTTGTCAAAACAATTCAAGTAATATAGTCCAATATTGACAAAGTTATGCGATTTTTAAGAGCGTGCGAATATTAGTTGGAGTCACTGTAGGCATGGAATATGGGTACCGCATCAATTATCTGAGACCAACAAGAATATTCGTCGATCAATTTGCACTTGATTGCTATCCAGATTTCGTAGAGATCCGTTTCTTAGCAGAATCGTTACCGGAGATGAAAAATGGATTCTTTGTGATAACATAAAGCGTTCGAAGCAATGGCTTTCTGCAAATCAAACCGCAATATCAACCCCTAAACCTAGCTTATCACTTGGAAAGGTGTTACTGTGCATTTGGTGGGACTGTCGTGGCATAATTCACTTTGAGTTGTTGAAACCTGGGGAAACAGTTACTGCTGAGTTGTATTGTCAGCAATTACAACGGCTGTATTCAGAACTATTGAAAAGGAGGGCATCTTTAGTCCACGGAAAAGGTGTAATACTGCAAATTGACAATGCCCGGCCTCATGCAGCGAAACTCGCTCAGGAAATAATCAAAGAATTGCAATGGGAAATTTTACCGCATCCCATGTACTCACCGGATATTGCTCCCTCCGATCTTTTCAGATCTCTGGAGCATTATTTAAGAAATAAAACATTCTGTAGAAGATGTTAGGAAGCACCTTGAGTCATATTTTGCTTGACGAACCCTGGATTTCTATGAGAGGGGGATTGAAAATTTGCAGGAAAGATGGCAAACTGTCCTTGATAATGATGGAGATTATACAATAAATTTAGAAATAAGAACTTGAATGTACGACAAAGTTTCTATTAGATTTCAAAGTAATTGGTTACTTATGGGCCCCCCTAATATTATTTTCTTAATTATGGCACAACAGCGCGCCACCGGGAACGTTCCCCTGCGGTCGAATCGTTCGTTTCGCTCCGGAGAGAAAGCGAACGATAAATAATAGCCGGCGACCGCTGTCTTTCTTGTGCTTCGCGGCCGATCGTGTTCGCCGAGACAAAAGAATCAATCGGGAAGAAATCGGAGTGGAATGAGAGCTTTTGCGAGAGACCGTGGGAACCCGTTTCCCGTCGCCTCGGCCGCCGTGTTTGTTTCCCCTCGAAACGCGACGGAAATCGAAGGATTTCCGGCCTCCGATTGACTGAACTCGTGGCAGCCACGATTGCTTCTAAAATCACCGGGACCTCTGCTATTGATACAACAAACATAACAATGACAATGATAGCCGAAGTCGTTCCGATAAAATCCGCAGACACGGCGAGTTTTCGTAGACTGACGTGTCGTACACGTTTGTGGCAAGAATAAATAGATGAAATGCGAAACAATGAAAAGAAGCAATTATTAATATAAAATTCGATTTAGTACGATTTCTGTTTGTTTTGGATCCACAAAAGCTTAAATATCCCATTAAAAATTGGATTTTATTTTACTCCACTTTCTTAAAATTTGTCTATGAAAATTTGGAAATTGCATAAATAAATAAATAAATTGCTATTAATGAGAAATGAATTTCTATATAGTCCCTGCTCCTTTCTACGGAACATAATATTGCGGAACGTTATGCTATGTGTTTGTCCGTAACACGATTTGTGTTTACGAATAAACAAAAAGAAAGTACCACGTTCGATCAATTGCGTAATTCCAGAATGCTATGGCCTCCTTTCATTACAGTTATGCACGTTCACATTCGTAAATATATTTGCAACCGAATCCACTAATTGCGGATCGTTATGCAAGATATAATTGTTACTATCGAATGACGAAAACGGTGCTGGTAAGAATAGGATAGCCATAATTAATTTCGATCTGTGAACAGGAGAAAGTCGGACATATATCTGGTACAAAGTTTATTAGCGCCGCCCGTGGACGTTTAACGGATTTTCAAAATCCATAATTTACAGCTAGGAATTTCTTCATAAAGTTTTCTATAGCGACTTCGGGTCTACGGTAGTTTCGTCGTTTTATTTACGATTATTACGGACGGTGTATCATTCAATATTTATCGCAACACGTAGGATGTGCTATACCGAGTGGAAGAACGTCTTACGGACACAAACAGTTTCAGTTAGCGGCACTTTTGTCAGCATCATCAGTGACTTACCGGCGCCTAGGTGTCGCGTGCGATGTTTACCTAAATTCTGAGTGTCCTCATTCAATTTCCATACGTGCTCCATAGAAAAATATGCCAAACGTGTATGGAAATGG
Source organism: Halictus rubicundus (assembly GCF_050948215.1). NCBI lineage: Eukaryota > Metazoa > Arthropoda > Insecta > Hymenoptera > Halictidae > Halictus > Halictus rubicundus. The sequence goes on from NC_135160.1 coordinate 12,338,332, forward strand.
AAGGAGGCCATGCGGAACCTTTTCTGTAAATATTCAGAAGCCCGTGGTGAGTCAATCGTTGTGCTAACACTCAAAAATGTTTGGCAATGGTTGACCTTTCGAATATGTAAGTATCCAATATTTTTCTTGAACGTACCGCACAATGACCTCAAAAGAAATTACTATTGGACTGCTTGAAAGCTTAAAAATCTCCTTTTACACAGTAATTAGGCACTGCATTTTATACGTTCATGGCAAAAAATAAAAAAACAGCTAAAACTTACGATAACAAAAATATTAGAAGAATATAGCAGTAGGGACACGTTATTTTCCATTATTTAAAATTATTTGGAATCCAATTTATAATTGTAGCCCTTTCTTCTGATAATAATTCTTATAATAATAATAATAGAGTACAGAGAGAGATCCACAGGTCCATTAGGAAGTCTGTGACCATTTATTATAGATTTTTAAAAATTACCAAATGACAAAAATTGAGAAAAATTTAAGAATCTACCTGCACTGTTCGATGAGATTCTATTCTCTTCTTTTCCGGAGCGAATCAATATGGCGTACGACGGGCTCAAAAGCGGAATCGAAAATTATTTGGAATTCAATTTATAATTGTAGCCCTTTCTTCTGATAATAATTCTTATAATAATAATAATAGAGTACAGAGAGAGATCCACAGGTCCATTAGGAAGTCTGTGACCATTTATTATAGATTTTTAAAAATTACCAAATGACAAAAATTGAGAGAAATTTAAGAATCTACCTGCACTGTTCGATGAGATTCTATTCTCTTCTTTTCCGGAGCGAATCAATATGGCGTACGACGGGCTCGAAAGCCGAATCAAGATTCGCAGAGGGTGAAAGAGTGAAAAACAGAGCGTGTTTTTCCAGGGGTCTTAAGCTGCCGCGTTTCAGAGGGAAACCCCGGTGAATCGGAATGTAAAGCAATGGCCGGGGCACCGGCAATCTTATGAAACTCGAACAGCGCCGCGACTCGTTTGCATTCTTCCTTTGTTCGTTTCCCAGCGGTTTGTCCATGGACTTCCTTCCGGCGATGGCGGAGGAAGTCGTCGCGTCGTAAGAAAAGCGAACGACGGAACGAATTAAAGGGGCTGCCCGGCGAAAAGTTTAAAACCGGGACCATAACTGTTGTAAACTAGACCGCGGATCTTTATGCGAACCCCCCTGTTTTCATAGCTTGTCATAAAATGGCGAATAAGCAGATTTCTTGCGGCCAAAACGAAACGAAAATGATGTTAGCTTTTTAATTTATCACTTGCTGGTAGCATCGCCGAAAACATACTATAGTCTACACAACGAAATGAGAAGATCGTTGTGTTATAACTAGACTGTGGAAATAAAAATTGTCCATCTCGTTTGCAATGAACAGGAGCTAAGTAGAATTTGATTTTCATTCTTAATAGTTTTAATCTGTCGGAAGTAACGTAACAGTGAGTTTCCATTCTTCTTATATAATTATTATTTTCTATTCGCCTTACCCACTTTTCGTTGATCTTTGAAATCTTGTGACTTCGTGGAAAAAATTCTTAAAATATTCTTCCCGTGATCATTTTTTCTTTGAAAGATTCTGCTTTCACATTCTTCAACTCCTTTCTCGAAATTCTTTCGGAGAACTTTATTTTGGTAGAAAACACAGTGGGGAATTTCAGTTGCTTTTCTTCTTTCGGAATTTTGGAAATTCGAACGACTGTACGGAGTTGAAACAATTTTTTTCCAGATTAAATTCGGTGGTGGCGCATAGAGGGAAGTTTCCCCTTTACAATGACCCCTCAAAAATTGATCTACGATTTTTTGTCCCGGTTTTATTGTATTTTGAATGAAAAGTGTGCTACTGGCATTAGAAGCGAATAAATGATTATAATTAAAGGTCACTTAAGGTCAAGTACAATGAAAAATAAATTGTTTAAAAACACTCTTCTACTTCCACGTTTAACCCCCGGACTCCTGCGAGATCTAGGCCTATGCCGGGTCACTTCTGACCCACATTTCACTGCAATTTTCTTTCGATATAAGGCGATGGCTGCGGACCAGCTTTCGTCGTATTTCGAATCAAGAAGAAGAAGAGGGGATAGCGATTTTCTTATTTCGAAATAGAAAGCGTCATCTTATATCGGAATAAAATTGCACATATTGACTCTGGAATAGGATACCGAGGGTTAATAAATAAAAAAGTGTTCTTGTTCAATTATCTTGTCCTAATTACGATAGAATTTTATATACCCGACGTAAATGCAGCAATGCAGCTGTGGACACCACAAAAGAGCTAGGGCAATGAATGATACAAAACTCTAGAGGACGAAGCTGGGAATAAAAGGTGGAATAATAGAGAATGCAGGAAGATCGCGACGGCATCTCGGTCTCAGACGTCGTTATCGTGATTTCGAGGGATTATGGTCTCAGCAGAGAAGCGCGCTATACCGAAACCATTTTCCGGTCCGGCGTCGTCACAGTGGTCGATTTCTCTAGAAATGCTAAATGATTTCTTTTTTGCTATTCTCCTACTCTAAAGCCATATTTTCTGAAACGATTCGGAACATACTCAGTTCGCCGGAAGAGAAATATGGTTATTAACATTAAACCTACCACGGTCAAATTACCGGTTTTATATTTTACAATTACTGAAATTATAAAAATTCATTTATACAAAATAGTGGAGTAAATTTCCTTGTCCAAGCATTTATTCTATGGAAAATTACGGACAATCTCAATAATTTTAGGGTTGCCATTTTTATAAGGCAATATTTACCAGATACTGTTAATGCTTGGTTTAGTGTTAAAATTGTACAGTGAACTCTCGATATATGTCAACAACACGAGTCGAGCCGTGTTATGTTTGCACTCCTCGGCGTCCTTCGAGGCCCCTCGCGTGGAATACCCCGCGGTAGTGGGGATAATTCCGCGACGTTTATCGCCGAGACCTTGGCGACATATACAGAGAAATCACTGTAATGATTTCCAATTATTTGAATTCTCTTAGTTATAAGTGAAATTCGAAAGAAACTTATTGGACTTATTCGATGTTAATGAGTCGAATCGTGCAACAATTTGATATTTCTAAAATAATTTTTTTGCGTTCCAGTTTTCGTGCTGATCGACCACCGTGCGTGTCACGGCGGATTTCTTTGAAATTCGATGTCGCGCCCGATTCGATATTCTCGGAGAACCTCGTGCCGATACAATTTATGGGGAAATTGAAAATTTGTATCGCGGTTTTGCGACGACGCGACGCGCCAGCCCCGGGGGATCCCTGTTGCAAGATGGAGGAACGACAAATGATCTCCGACCTGGAAGCGCCAGAGACTCGTTAAACGATGCGCAGGAGAGATGCAGATGATGTGCCGTTTAAGTGGAAACACCTCCGCATTAATTATGATTAGAGCGCGAACTTTTATGCTAGATAAAAATGTCGTTCTTTCTTTGATGATTGTAATCAGCTGCAACGAGCTGATTGATATTTTTGAAATCCTTTTAATCTGCGCGCTGAATTAAAAATTGCACTCGCTCATTACCGTCACGAACGCATATAACCCGCAATCTGATTATGATTTGAAAAAGTCGCCGAGACAAAATCATAGCACCTCAAGGAGCGTATCTTGTGCTAAGATTATTTTTTCCTTGCAAAAAGTTCCATTTCATCATCGGTGTACTGCAAATTCTTATGCAAGATAAAACCTGTTTGCATTCATTTAAAATGGTGGGAACCGAACAGGAATTTCTTCTTTGACTAGGTTTATTAAGTCGTAAGAAATGCGTCGGATAAAGGCGAACTGAATAATAATGGAAATCGTAAAGATAAAGGAACAGTAAAACAGAAAATTATGCAATAGACGTTTACTGATTTGTGGAAAGGGGGGTTCGATTAAACTACAGAAAATTTAAATAATAATAGAAATCGTAAAGATAAAGGAATAGTAAAACAGAAAATTATGCAATAGACGTTTACTGATTTGTGGAAAAGGGGGTTCGATTAAACTACAGAAAATTTAAATAATAATAGAAATCGTAAAGATAAAGGAATAGTAAAACAGAAAATTATGCAATAGACGTTTACTGATTTGTGGAAAGGGGGGTTCGATTAAACTACAGAAAATTTAAATAATCCTAGAAATTGTGAAAGTAAAGGAATAGTCTGAATAAAAATGTTGGTGTCCTTCCACAGTTTGGAATTACGCTTGTCCATTTTTGCCACAAATGCATAAAATCCGTCGTTTCGACGTTGTCAGATTTTCCGAGGGTTTTGTAATTTGTTAGTGAACGTGTGTTTAGTGAACATTTTTGCCAGTACGATCCGAGAATGTGCAGACGAATATTATTGTTGCCGTCGGTTCGTCGTTTAGCAGTGCGTGCCGCGGTGGAACAAAAACAGCTCGCACAATTTTCTCGGAACAATTTCATTAGTCCCGCGTGTATACGTACGAACACGCGTTCTTCCTGTTTCTCTTTCCCTGCGTCTGCTCCGCTAATGACTGAGCGTGCAATAAAAACGTGTGATTATTATCACGTAGCGTGTTTCGCGCTATACTTAGCGATCCTTATTCCGAGGCGCCGCGCGACTTTTTCCGTTCGCCCGTTAATTCCGCCGCCGCACGCGGCTTTTTCCTGCTGGTCGCCGCGGAACGCTGAAAAGATTTGCGGTGCCAGAAAATATCTTCGGGAACGTTCTCTTTTTCTTTTTTTTTTTTTTTTGTAAATTTAAATCACCCAGCGGGGACCGAACGCACTCCGGTTTCCAAGGATTATGCTCGGCGCTCGCGTTCCTTCTCCTCCGCTTTCCCGCAATTAAATGCGAACGATTATGCGTGCGTTTGCATTGCAGATACTCGCTGCGAACATTTTGCATAACGGAACATTCCAGATGATCCGTTTCGGATTTCCATTCGGGAGCGACATAGAAATAGCAAAGTTTATTCAATCAATATGACTATCCTTCAGGGCCCGGTCTTCGTAGATAAGGTAGAGTGACTACATTACCGTCAAAAAATAGTTTCACGTATCTCAAGTGTTCGTCCTTATATGAGAATATTTTGTCGCTGGTAAAGGGCTCGTTCGAAAGAGGAAGGTTCAATCTAGTGCGCTCTGATCACGAGCTGACGAGATTATGCAGTTATTTCGTAACATAAGCGTTAGAAGTAGTCGAAAAATTGAGCCAAGACTCCGTAGATTCGCGATAAGGTAGAGTGACCAGGTTACCGACAAAAACAGGCGAAGAATGGTTTTACGCGTCTCAAGTTTTCGTCCTTATATGAGAATATTTTGTCGCTGGTAAAGGGCTCATTAGAAAGAGGAAGGTTCAATCTAGCGCGCGCTGGTCATCAGTTGCCGAGATTATGCAGATATTTGGTAACATAAGCGTTCGAAGTATTCAAGCATTTTTATGCCATTGGATGAGCGCACTAGAAAATATCTCCAACTATCGAACCTTTAGCATTGGGATGTTACATACATGTTTATTGTTGTTTGAAGTATTGCTGCGATTTTTTTCAAGTAAAAATAATCAAAATTACCCGAGTTGTACACGGTGTCCCACGCAACTGGAACAGCACGTACCTCCTAAACGGTTGGGAATAGAAGAAGAAGTGATAAGTAAAAGTGGAACGGCACCAGACGGTGCACAGTACGCAACTGATTTTATGCACTTTTGTGCATCGGTGCATCTGAAAAATGCAACTGCACTTTTTCTTTAAATGCAAGCCTGTGTTCTTGACTGCTCCAATCGATGCAGTTTCTCGTGCTCTACATGAAAGTACTAACACACTTATGCCCCAAATTTATTCGTTAGAGAGTTATCGAAAAGTTCTCTGAATTATTTCTGAAGTGCATAAAATTAGTTGCATATTATGCAATTCTTATATTCCCAAGCGTTTTGGAGGTACAGACTGGGACACCATGTATATTTTCTTGTAGAGCGTGTTTCGGGAGACATAGATGGTTGCCACGAGACAAAAGAATGCAGTTGGTTATTAACTGGCACGTATGAAGCCGCGGAATTTCGAATCCGTTGATGCACGAGCGAGTCGATCGGGACGTTGGCTCGACGCATACCCGTATCGACAGGTGTGCACGGTTGCACGTGCGCCGCGAGTGCATTACGCAAGACCGTCGGGCAGCATTAAAGCGCCAGCACGTGAAAGTGCCGACCGCTATCGCCCGGTGCATTCTCCTCGAATGCGGGCCCGCGTCTTCATTCCGCCCTTTAAAGTACATTAATCGTTTCGACTTAATCCAATCTTTCTCCTGGAAGACAAATGCAGGAAGTACGTAACAGCAACGGTGAAAAATGTCAGAACTTGAAAATGCAGCCACCGTCCAATATACAAATGCACCTCTTCACAATTAATCCTTCAAACTGAACGGTCATCGGAGAATGCACTGTACGCAGAATTCTCAGCCTATTTGTCAATTTTCTTTCACTTATGCGCGACACACGAGGAACATTACCAGTCGATAATAAAGTTTGATGCAGTTATGACAAACGATGGATAATATATATATACACAATTTAATTGTTTAATGTTGCTTCAACATCAAAGGTCATTAGCAACACGGTACATTTTCTTACAATATATTATACATATTTGTATCCTTGATATACTTGGCAAGACCGGCGATATACTCCTTAGAACTTAACAGAATGGGTAAGGATCTAGGCAACTTAGCATTTTTCCTTTCGTTCTCATATTTTTTGCATTCTATTATTAGGTGGTTTACGTTAATTGGTACTTTACATATATCGCAGATCGTATTTTCTTTCTTATTTAACAAAAATGAACGGGTTATTTCTGAGTGCCCAATTCTGATTCTAGAAATTGAAGTTTGAATTTGACGATCTACTGGACTTGGAAATTTGTGCCACTCAAAATCCGCTCCTTTATTACGATATTTTTGTACATAATTCCTTTTAAATTTGTCAAATACCTGTTTCCTAAAAATTTCATTTAGGTGGTTTTCAAGATCGCTTAGTCTGGTATAATGGGTGATTTGTTTCAGATGGATAAATCGAATGCAGAAGAGTGAAAATATTCAATTTAACGATACTATCGTGTTATTAAGAAATTAAATAAATGCCTATGTGGCTCTCGCATCTCGCGATTAATGCAAACAATTTTTATTTTGTACAAAAATCCACAGGTGACCATTGTTACTTGATAAGCAGCCTGTGCACTGTTATGCAAAATTTTCTGAATAGAAGCTGGATGAGATTTCTATCGATCATTTTACTAAGTCGAACAAGAACGTAACGCGGTTTCACTATAAATGCAGAAGATCCATCGATAAGAGAAGGTCGCAGTGTCACGCGAACGGTTTTAACCTTGTTTATCGAACGCGTTGCATTTCGCTGGGTTTCGCTGGTTGCACCGGGACGCGCGGTTGCATCACGAGGCTCGAATAAGGCGACTTTCCTCCGATTTATCGAGCGGCGAATCAATCGCACATGTAACAAGCCCTGTGCACCGGCGTTGCGTCACTCGAGGAAAAGCCGAGAGAAAGCGAGAAGGTATGGTAATCGGAATGAACCATGAAATACACCGACTGTCTCGCTGCCGCGCCGTGAGTTATGGTCGGGACGCGTTCGCCGACCGCAGCGCATCGATTAATGAAACGACAGCTCTACGGCGGATCAAGTTCACTCTGCCAAGAACGACGAAAACCCCCGTAACGTCTCCCCGCGAGACGCTCGGAGAAAGCGAGAATTCGCCTAATCTCGAAGCTTCGAAACAGCCTCGCCCTGATATAATTCGACTGCGGATCAGAATATGCGTTCGATAGCAAAACTTAAAACAGCGAGAATATTCGATGAATATTACGATATTGCCAACCTATTATAATTGTCAGAAAACAATTTTTATTCAGCCCCTGTTTGTTGCAATAGATGCACAAGATTTTTGGTTCACATAATGATCCAAAGTGTAACTATCAGACAAGAATGGGTAGGTGAAAAATAAAACATTAGAAAGATAAGAAGAGTTGAACAGAAATATGACATATCATGACTCAGTGAAATTATTAAAGGAAGAAATAAATTTATATTCTATTCTGGTGGCTTGCAATTTTTACTTTGCATGAAGGTCCGCTGATAATAACTCTCCAACTAGAACGTCAACGGACCAGAGGTCCATGGTTTGTTAAGTGGACCTGTCACACGTGATCGACGCACCATTCAGATAAACCATTTATATTTCATATAAAAAGAGCCGTAGCGTAGTAAAGAATAATTGCAAAAATTTTATCGCACTGTCGTTATCCGTTGTTCACCGACGACTAACCACGGAACAAAAATGAAAAACTCACTTCCGCCATGGCGAGAAATAAAAAATACAATCTACACTGCAAAATCAAAATGCTTCAATCGTGGGAAACCAAGTAAAACGTTCCCTTAACAAATTTCAGTAAATTAAAAATTGCCGTCTCCGAAGTCTCTGTACCATTTTCGTCATAAAACCGGCAATCCAACAATAACCGACTGCTTCCTGGCAGCGTTCTGCTGGACAGAAAAAATTGCGCGCCGCTAGGGGAGAGGAGACGTTAAGGGGGGACGTCGAGGGATTAAAGGACGGCGAGACCTCGTCGAAGATGAAAACAGGCTCGGAGCAGCGACCTTTAATAGATTTCTCGGAGAAGCGCCGGAGAGGATAAGCTACGCGAAAGCGGTAAGTAGCCTAACCGATGCGAGAACAGCCGAGAGTAACGCCTCGGAGTTATGTGCGCAGGTCCGAGACCCTATTTCCCCGATCTCTTCGTCGGAAAATATCGCGACGGCGGCAGGCAGCTTGATCCCCGTCGACGTCGACCTTTGCCTCCTCCACTTTCCCCTAATCGAACCTGCCCTAACCGGGAATTTGACGTCACCGGTGACACGCTCGGCCGGGTTGTAAACGAGGCGTCACACCTTCTCGCGGCCTTGTACGCGATGCATGGTAATCGGCGAATGAGAAGGAACGCGTGCAAGGTCCAAGGAGAGTTGCCGATCAACGCAGTATTAAAATCTGGAGACCTTTTTCACGCAAATGTTATTGCGAGATCAAAATAAACAATCAGCTTCCGATCATAAAATATTCTGTCACACGTTTTGTTCCGGAATTTATCTGATCGTCCCACTAGACACTAAAAGTGAATATTTCACATTACTTTATAAAAATAAGAAGAACGTGCCTATACAAGTTTTTTCAGCCATATTTTAGATAATATATACCTAAAGAAATAAATTTGTCGAGTAATTCCACGTAGATGGATCTTCACAATCTCAATAATCGTCAATTAAAAATATTAGAATCCGTCATTTTGACGGGTCGCGTAAACCTAGTGTTGAATTCGTTGGATTGACACGTCGGAATGCAGGTATCCACGATACTCTTGATATTCTTTTTTAAATGTGACGAAGTGCACCAGAGTGCATCGTGCAATTTTGATTAGCCACTTAGACCTCCTCGTGCACCAAGCATTAATTCAACGGGGCTAAACTGTCTTTCGACTGGAGCAGGAATTAGTGTACTCCATTTTGGAAATAGGACCGTGGGGATTATTATGCAAAATTGACTGCAGGAGGAAAAAGGAACTACAGTCTCTTAATAATGAACGGAACTTCTCTTAATAATTTTAGTAGCTTGTATATAATTGTACCTGCGATATTAAATTCTCTTCGATGTTGCTCACGTTTTATCCTCCTTCTACTCGCTTTCGTCACAAATGCATAAATTCCGCAATCTAATAATCGCCTGTTAATGTATTCGTACTTTGTTACACTTTCAACTCTGTTTTTTCAAGATCCATATCTATGTAGCAACGTGTGAGTGCGTTTTTCCATGCAGTCTCTTGCACATTGATGATCGATGTCACACAGAGACCATTCAAAGGATCGAGACAAGCAACAGTTGTTAATATTAATGACCTGATGCAGGACGACACGAGGGAACGTTCGAAAGATCAGGACAAGCAACATTTTTATTATTCATCGCGTAATTCTCGCGAGCCGAGGAAACGAAAGTTCGAAATGCGATTCGGAACAACACGGGGGATCTTTCGAACGATCAAGGCGAGCGACATTTTGAACATTGATGAACTAATTGGCAACCTTAAATGAGATTTGAGAATGCAATTCAGAACCTGAGGGCACTTTTCCAGAGATTAAGGACAGCAGCACCGTTTTTAATGTTTAGAATGTGATTCTTGCGGGTTAAATTAATGTCGAAAATTCGGAGCAACGATGAAGGGCTCCGTTGGCATACTTGAAGAGCCTTCCTTCGAGTACATGAATCTTGACCAGGGTCCACGAACCGCAGCAATTTTCGATTTAATTCGCAGCCAGCGATTGCGGTTCGCGTTGCATAATTCGCGACGCTCGCAAAAACCGCGAGTTACGACCGAGGGAATTGCACAATTAGACCGTGGATCTGTGTGTGTGTGTGTGTGTGTGTGTGTGTGTGTGCGTGTGTATGTCAGTCATTTCTTCGATGAGGACTTGACGCAACCGTCGTCCGTTGCACCGCGGTGCAACTGTGACACGCAGTTTGCACAATCTCGCGCTCGGGATCGAGCATAATCGTTCCGATCCTCCCCTCGAGAGATCCCTGGATCCTGGTCCGCTTGCTACAAGTATGAAACCTGATTAACACGTGTTCGCGAACGCACATGTCACGCAAGGGAGTAAAGAAAGCGCATGAAAGATCGATGAACAACCGAAGAACGTTATTTGTTCGCCTCGCGGCTGAGAATTTAATAGCTCGTGTCTGCAATCGTTGCGCCTGCGCACTCGTGAAATAGTCAGCTCGTTGGCCGAACCTAATTGACGTTACTATCGACGAATTTCGGTTGCTTCATTTTACAATCAACTGCTATAATTCCTTGGAAAAGAAACGCAGTTAACGTGGACTCGAGGCTTGACATCTCACTTTCACTACCCATCGTTAATTTTTTTTTTTACATTCTTATGCAATGTGTTGTTGCATAATACAGCCGGCTTCTTTACAATGACCACTGAAATTTGAGGCACGATTTTGTTTCGCCATTTTGTGAAATAAAGAATGAAGAAATAAGATTGTTTCGTTGGAAAATATTTTAGGAGAAAATGGACGATGGATATTGAGAGTAGAGGTGATTCAAGGTCGAAAATGGATCCAGGTTTATTATTCTTTAGGAAGTAATAGCTAGCCTGCGGATTTTCGTGCAAAATAACAATTTTCGTGAAATAAAATCGTCTTGCAAAATCCTCACGGTGCGCCTGATTTTATTGAAGATTGTTTCGTGCAAAAATATTTTAGAAAATGGACGATGGATATTGAGAGTAGAGGTGATTCAAGGTTGAAAATGGATACAAGTTTATTATTCCTTAGGAAGTAATAGCTAGCCTGCGGATTTTCGTGCAGAATAAAAATTTTTGTGAAATAAAATCGAGAGTTTTGAAAAATCCTCACGGTGGCCCTGATGTTATTGAAAAGTTTTCGTGCAAAAATATTTTAGGAGAAAATGGACAATGGATATTGAGAGTAGAGGTGATTCAAGGTCGAAAATGGATCCAAGTTTATTATTCCTTAGGAAGTAATAGCCTGCAGATTTTCATGCAAAATAAAAATTTTCGTTTTCAAGAGACAGTTTCGTTTTCATTTCACTCTTTCTGTAATAATTAGACATTTATGACAAAAATGGGTAGTAGGCGTATTTTAAGACAGTAAAAATTGTAGAAAAATTTTAGAATACTGTTACATTCTTTTCAACCTACTAAACATATTCAGAAAGAAATTTCTATTTCACTCCAGTCTGTGGCAATTCAGGCAGAAAGTTTTTTAGTCCAGTGATAATTTTAGCAGGTTATATATTTGAGATTTCACCGGCTCAGTTTTATGCATAAAATCCACAAGTTTGGCAATAACAGTTTAAACGCCAACAGCTCGTAGGAAATCAGGAGCACATCGTTCGAGTATTATACTTGACGCAGCCACAGTAAATGAATCTCGACTAGGCAAAGTCTGCGTCCGTTCATAAAGCAGCCAGACGTATATTTATCGACCGTAAACGATCAAATACCTCGGAGCAACAGTGTGCGCGGAGGATATGGTGTAGATTATGTAGAACATCCGTCCGAGTCGCGGCGCAACAGTAACAGTGCGTTACATAAAAATTCATGCAAAGTAGTTCCGCGTGCAACGAAGACGAGAAGAGGAGACAGAGAGAAACATATAGAAAGAGAGAAAGAGAGATGAAGAGAGAGAAAGAAAGATAGCACTCAGGGACTAAATCGCGGACACACTGTCATTTGACAATACGGTTTTTGCGCCGGCGCCTTTCATTACGTGACCGGAATTTGCGCAATAGTTACATTCACTTTGCTCGAGTAACCGGGGAACAGCTTGCAGGCGCGCGTCCACGTAATTTCGCGCTAAGATTCGCGGGGGCAGCTCGTTAACCAGGTGTCGCAATTCGCGAGAATTGCGTAACGCCATGTTTCGCGATTCCACTCGAAATTCGCGGGCGTTGCCCTCCACCATTGCAATAATACTAGTCCCATGAGTTCGTGGATATGTTTGTATTATTCACCATTGAAAAGTATTTCAATGAAAAGCCGCAGAAATTTCATAGTGAGGTTGTGGAACGAAAGGGTGATTGCATATTTTATTTTTAGAATTTAAATGGTACAATACACTTATGGGACCTTATGGGACTAATACCACCGAAAGTTGCTAAAACTGGACGAAATAATTTCTCCCAATTCTAATACGCGTTTCATGCAATTATTGACCGAATGTAGAAACCATATGTAATATTCAGTGAAAATTCATTCGCGACTGCCGCAATGAATTTGATTAATCATCGCGATGCAGGTGAAATTATTCAGATGAAACGGCTGTTTACCTATCAGATTAACATGAACAAGCAATTGCAAATAATAGCCGATAAATATTAGACAGCGGATTTTATGGCAAAAATGAGAAGCTGTGATTTCAAACAGTGAAAATATTACCAAAATTACAAAAAGCTTGTTATGTTGTTCTCATACTGTCAAACACGTTAAAATAAATTTTCAGTTCACTCCAGTTTGTTGGAACTCGAATGGAAAATTTTCTTTCGGCAGATCCACTGTCAATGTTTATTCTGCGGAGGAATAAACTTGGGAGCTTCGGTGTAAGGTTATTATTGTAACGTTATGTACGTAATACAGACTGCAGAATACTAACCTCTTATAGGAGGTTGCAACTGCACAATCAAAAAATACTCGTTTATTTTAAAGTGGTCGCATTAACAGCTAGGTCATTAGCGACCGCATGGTTTAAAATCGAATATAAAAGAGAAGGTTACGTTTAATATTTACATTGTGGTGGGTTACAGCAAAAAACAAATTTATAACAGTTTATATGTATCGATAGATTTAAAAAACAGGAGGACGTTTCCAATGTTGTCCTCGCTTAAAGTCTTCAGGTCATTTTCGATGGAAAATCTGGATCGTTGTGAAGAGAATTTAGGATTAAGAATTTTTTTTTTTGTTTTCACTTTCGTCCGCGATTTCGGCGATCGGAAGAAAGTCTCGGTCGTCGATCTTGCCTGAATTCGCGAGGCAATTCTTCGGCAACGCTTCCGGAATGCTGCAGGCTCGTGCGTCGTTTAAATGAAAGTGGTTACGTGCCGGGAAGAAAAACAAAATAAATGGCGCCGACGCACAGGCACCAAGAAAGACGTCGGCGGTACGTGTCTCGTCGGCGGCGCTGCTGGTTTTTCATTTTTCGTGGATCGCAACATTTTATCATTACACGCCGACGTTACACGACCCCCGTTCTCGTTTCAGGGGCGTAACGCGTTCGTGTGCGTCCGGATAACGAGATGCGCCGAGGATAATTAACCTCCTCAACGGTACGAGCACTCGTTCATTCAATTACTGTTTCATGAAATCAAGTAATTGCTTGATCTCGTGGCGCTCGAACGAAGAGCGTCCTTTAGCTCGATGATAAAATAGTCTGTGGATCTTTGCGCGTAATTAAAAATGATGTGCTTCGATCGCAGGACACAGGAGCCAAGTAGAATTGCTAATCCTTAGCGGTCGAATCATTGTTTCAATTCAATTCGCTGGTATTTAATAAATTACTGAACATTTCGGTATTGTACGAGTGGAGTGCACCATTCTCAATTTTTCTTTCTAAAAAAATATAAAACAAACAGACAGACAGACAAACAAACAAACAGTGGATATATATCCACTAAATTCAGTTTGTTATTGTCTATCATGCTATCGTAAAAAAATATACTATTCCATTTAAAAAAAACACCGGTGACCTTGAAATTTCATTAAAAAACACGACATAACAAATTTTTTTCTTCACCATTATATTGCCCCCTGCAATAGTGTCACTTTGTCCTCTGAAGTTTTCTGATAGGACTGTAAATACGGAAGATATTTAGGTGTTCTAATTTGTGTGGGACACCCTGTATAGAAGGGAAATATTCTAGGTCGAAAGGGTCAAAGGCCTAATTTCGGGGAGTTGAAAATAGTACATCAATGTCTCTAAACGTTTCTGACGTCGAATGATAAAATATTGTTAGTAGGAACTTCGTAAATATTTCATGACCGATGCCTCCATCAATTTCTTGAGCCATTTGCGAGGTTTCTCTTATCTTAGTTCACCGCTGTATTTTTAATTGGATTATTGTATATATATAGGGGGTAGGTCGACGGACTCTCGAGACTTGCGGAAGTTGGTCGCGGCTTGGTCCCCCGTGGGAACCATTTTGATCACTATACCGATGGCACGCGAGCCGGACAAAGTTTCTCATTGACCACGTTCACGCAATAACGCCGGCCATTTTCGTTTCGAGGGCAATGGAAAAATACGGGCGTCGTGCGACGATTTCCGAGAGAATATACGCACTCTCTCTGCTCGCATATCCACATAAAAATATCGGCATAACTCCGAGCCTAACTCTGAGCCTTTCCGTCCCCCTTTAGCGTTCCCCCGAATTTATAATTCGGTATTGTGGGCTGATAATCGATACACGCGAGGTAATGAATACCAATATAGTTGATATAGTATAATTATGAATGTTTGCGCGAGTGACCAGTGTAAAAGAGTGTGAATGGCGGAGATAGTAAAGTAGTAGTTAGGAGAGCTTATTAACCGAGTCAATTTCATAACCACGTGAAGTTGTCGTCGTTCATGAACGAGCGAGAGTTTATATCGGTTTACGGTTTATCGTAGAATGATTATTGTTGTCATCCCAGTTTAATATCCCGTTTAATCGCTGTACCATATATTTTCAGTATGCTTAGTGCAGTTCCTTCAAATGTTTTCGGAATAATTTCCAGGAACAGAGGGGACGGTTTCCAGCGAATAAATATGAGCTCCAGCAGATGCATTGGCAGGCGCTGCACGATGCACAATTCTGCACGGCTGTCCGCGAAACTTTTTGCGTTACTTACAGGAGGATGTACAGCTTGGGATCCAGCCAAGGATTGTAATTGCTGGAAGGCACCGGCTTCACCTCCGCGATGAGAATCTTCGGACCGGTCGATCGATAGGTCGAATTGCCCTCCCATTCGACCCTACCCGCGGTCGCATTCAGCATCGAGGTCAGGGATGTTCGGTCGCACGTGGCCGGCAAACACAATCCCAAAAACACTTGCTGCGTCTGCGAACAAAACCAAATTATGTCCGACACAAATTCGGCGAGAGATCCCGGAAGTTGAATTGGCTCGACAGGTTCTCCCTAGTCGCCATGAATTTTTAACTAGGCTGCAACTTTTTCTCCTAGACATCGCAAGCGTTTCCTAGGCTCTGCAATTTTTCCCTAGATTCTACAATCTCTGGGGGGTTCTGCAAGTATAATCTAGGCTCTACAATTTTTCGATGGATTCTACAATAGCTTAGAGGGGCTCTTCAAGTTTACTCTTCGCTTTGCAATTTTTTCCTAGGCTCCACAATTTTTTCGCTGACTTCAAAATTTTTTCGTAGATTCTACAATCTCTTAAGGGGGCGCTTCGAGTTTATTCTAGGCTTTGCAATTTTTTCCTGGGGTCTACGATTTTTTCTAGGCCCTACAATTTTTTGGTAGACCCTTCAATCTTTGGCTAAACTCTAACATTTTTTGCTAACTCCTAGACTTTCCGTTTGAGGTCTACAATTTTCTTTTTGTAAATTCTTTACCTTGTCTTTTCACTTTAGAATTTTCTTATGGGCCCTATTATATTTTCCCAGGCTCCACAATTTTTTCTTTGGCTTCAAAATTTTTTCGTAGATTCTACAATCTTTTAATGGGGCTCTTCAACTTTATTCTAGGCTTTGCAATTTTTCCTGAGGTCTACAATTTTTTTCTGGGCCCTACAATTTTTTGGTAGACTCCTCAACCTTTTGTTAAGCTCCAACATTTTTTGCTAGGTCCCAGACTTTCCGTTTGAGGTCTACAATTTTTTTTGTAGATTCTTTACCTTGTCTATTCACTGTAGAATTTTCTTATGGGCCCTATTATATTTTTCTAGACTCCACAATTTTTTCCTTGGCTCTAAAATTTTTTCGTAAATTCTACAATCTATTCAAAGGGTTCTTCAACTTTACTCTAGGCTTTGCACTTTTTTTCTGTGGTCTACAACTTTTTTCTAGGCCCCACAATTTTTTGGTAGACCCCTCAACCTTTACCTGAGTTCCAACATTTTTTGCTAGGTCCCAGACATTTCGTTTGAGGTCTACAATTTTCTTTTTGTAGATTCTTTACCTTGTCTTTTCACTCTAGAATTTTCTTATGGGCCCTATTATATTTTCCCAGGCTCCACAATTTTTTCTTTGACTTCAACATTTTTTCGTAGATTCTACAATCTCTTAGGGGGGCTCTTCAACTTTACTCTAGGCTTTGCAATTTTTTCTGTGGTCTACAACTTTTTTCTAGGTCCTACAATTTTTTGGTAGAGTCCTCAACTTTTACCTAAGTTCCAACATTTTTTTCATAGTTTCTAGAATTTCTGTGGAAACCTGCACTGTTTTTCGTAGGTTCTTGAACTCGTCTCTAAACTCTACAATTTTTCCGCAGGCTCTAAAATTTTTTCCTGGGTTCGAGGACTTTTCCCCAGTCTCCAAGGAATCTTATTTTTGTCCTGCCAACCTCTGCCATTGGCCAGCCGACCCCAGCATCAGGTTTTCGACTGGAAACACTTGAAAAATTCCCGGTGTCTCGGTGTTGTCCGATTTCTCTCTGTCCCGGGCGTTTCCGCGATACTTTTGAAGCGCGGTACAGCTCTGCGACCGCGACAGCCGCGACGCTGTCTCGAATTCGGCCGGCATAAGCTGGATTCCAGCGCGATAATCTCCTTCGGATCAAAGGATTCCGATTCGTTTCAGGAAAAGCGCGCTGCATGCTCGCCGCATTCCCACGGCTTTCACCGGGCTTGGACGCGACAGGGATTAATTGTTCACGAAGAACAACGTCGACGCGACCCTTCTGCCCTGTTGCCACCCCCGGCTGGCACACCTTCCTTAACGGCGATCTCGATTTCGTTGTAGACGAACAGCGAGCCGGCTAATCGCGAAATATAATAAAGCCTCGAGTGATCCAATTAACCGTAGACCTCGCGTTCCTCCCGAAGTTCCCGCGACAGCTGCTCCCAGAAGCTTCCGGAACCGTCGAATGAAATTAAAACTGCCGTAGATGGCGGCAGATCCCCGGATCCCAACGTTTCAACTAATCAAATCTTCCATCCCTGTACCACGTCACCTGTTCGTTCGTTTTCCATGTCTTCCTGATTTATGTACCTCGCGGAATTATTTATCGCTTCGACTTGTACTCGCCGGATTGCTTTATGCATTTATGGAATCCATACGTAAAATATCGACGAACGTTTTAGCTTGACAAATTTAGACTCTTGTAATGGATTTTGCAAAATCATCTGCGACTCTGAATGTTTTCTCGGTAATTGTTGCAATTATTAGGGGGGGGGGGGGGCGTAAGTAATCAATTATTTTGAAATTTAAATCGTCGTTGCTCTCAAAGTAACAGGATAAACATAGGTAAGGACACGAAAAGCCTGGGAAAACTATGGCATTTCTTTGGAGCATTTGCCGACGTAATGAAATAACGTTCTGATCCAAAGTTGTTGTCTGTAGAAACGTAATTGTTGCGCGTTTGCACCGCGAGAAACGCCGACCAAAGCGAAAGAGGTGTTTCCACGGCTGATCTGGACTCGATTAAAGAGCAACTTTTATCTGCTTCATCCGGTACTTCGCTGTTACGTGTTTTCTCGTAACAGTAATGTCTGCGGCCCGGCGATCGTTGAACAATTTCGCTCGTTACTTTCCACGGCGTTCCACCAGTTTTTGCGAAACATCCATGGAGGGTCCGAAAAAAGAGATCGACTGAATAATTGACGAGCGACGAGCCACGTGGGTATAAACATTCATAAGCGAACATTCGAAGATCCATGCATGCTGTATGCCAATTACACCGGTCGGAGTGCAAAAGGAAAAACACGGAATGCATAATAACAGCATCGTTACTTTCAATCCTTTAAACCGTAGGTCGGCAGAATTCCACGGAACATAATAAATGTGAACGGTGGAAAATTATGTAAACCCTGGGGAACACAATTCCCTGCATCAGTTAATTACTGTTGCATAACTGTTCTTGGCAATGTTCAGAGTTCGAACTTTGGATCTCGTACTTTTGACAGTAAAATATTTCTCTTGCTGAATAAACAGAATGAAATTATATTATCCGAGTTACACAGCATACACAGGGTGTCTCGGCTAAATGTCTGCCTCATCAGTCCAGTGAATTCCCGTTACAAGTCAGCGCAAGCCTCGCGTTTAAAAGTCATCGGAACTACCCGCACCACCGCGGGATATAACATGACACGTTCTGGTATACAGAAAAGATATCTCAGAGACAGCTAAATGACTCGTGGCGAACTTAGAGGCTTCAACCTTGAGCATGAGTCCAGGTACATTGTTGTACTATTGTTTCTAACGAAGTTATCGCAGTTCGAACATCGACAATTTCTCAGTGTTCAAATACTTATCGGACTCATTGTAAAGGAACAATAGGAAGATTAATGCGTCCACGGGGTATACCTCCGAGAATTATCTCTCAGAAAATTGTTGAACAAAGCAGCGAATGATCCGAGAGTTAAAGGCAGCGTTTCCATTGTATTCGTTTCATCTGGTGCGCGGAGAAGGTCGCAGCTTGCTCGTGCATTAGATTAATTAGCCGGCGACAAATTCCGTCCAGGGGGCAGAAGGGTGGGGGTAGGGACACAAATGATCCGTCAGGTGTCCCGGCGGCACGTGTGCCACTCGGATCCCCGCGTTTAATTAATCCCCGCGTAATAATTCATTAGCCGTTACGGCCTCCGTGTTATTCGACATCCGAAAGCGGATCAGCGTCGCCGGATTAATTAAGCGGACTGTCGTCGACGTCGTCACGCGTCAGCGAGACCTCGTCCAGCGAATTTCACCGTCGATCATAGATCCACGATCGCAACACGCGTCAACACGGTTACACCTTCCGGCGAGACCGGAACAAACAGTCCCGTTTTTGCCACAATCTAAATCCGATTGATAGATCTTCGAATTAAAATTTAATTTCTGTTTCTCGCATTCGACTTGGACAATTTCGATTTCGCATCAAAATCCGCAGGCTGCTGATTGGTAAATAATTGGTGTTGAATTGGCAAACAGAAGCGTAAGCGAGGTAATTACATTTCATCGATATCCACAAATAGTTGCGCACGAAATAATTGTTAGCATAAATTCGAGCGGGGCCGTTCCAGCCCCGATAGTTTACTCAAGGGTTAAAGGGTGTGTACTTTTGACTGATTGTACGTGAACAGGGGATACTTTCTTTCGAGTACTGCCAAGAATTTTTACGAGCGAAAAATAATTAGTTTAGGGGATGTTTTCTTTGGAATACAGTGAATTCTCGATATATGTCAGCAACACGGGTCCTGCCAGTGTCAAGTATCGTCCAGGAGACATACCCGAGTCGTGTTTACACGTACCCCTCACGGGGTATAGCCCGCGGTAGTGGGGACAATTCCGCGACGTTTATCCTCCAGGCCTTGGCGACATATACAGGCCGAGTCACCTAACGTTTGCACCTCAAATATCTTTGTTGTTTCTAAAGGTACGTAAAATATGGTAAGGACAAAGTTGAATGGTACAATGGGACTGACACGATGCCATAAAAAAATTTTGTTTTTATGTCATTTTTTTAGAGATATCAAGGTCACCTTGACTCTTTTTAAATGGAACCACCCTTTTTTAAACACCTACAATGATAGACCCTTTCATTAGGAATTCAGTGACAATAATTATTCCAAGGTCATTCAAGGTCACAGACAGAGAAAACGTATAAGATTTAGAATATGAAAGCAGAATACGTTTATCACGGTTGAGACTTGTAGTAAATAGTGAACATAGTATGGTCGCAGTTAAAGTAAACATACTAAGGTCCTTCAATGTTATTGTTATTCAGCATTCTTATTTACTATCAGTATGTTTCCAAACGCGATTCCGTCTTATGCAATGACTGAAAAGTGTGATATGATCACGATTTACTGTGAATGTAGACCCCTTCTGGACAGACTTTCATTAATACGTACAGGTTGTTTCAAAGTACTGGAAGTGTGCATGCAAGACAGCACAAACGGAAGAATCCCACGACTAATGAAGACAATGAAATTAATATTTTAGCAGGCACAAGTCAAAGTAGCGTAATACGAATTCTGGCCCGACATAAATTTCATCCGTTCCACATATCGCTCCATCAAGAATTGCACGGGAATGATCTTCAAAATAGAATTAACTTTTGTCAATGGGGATTGCTTCAAAATCATTCATTTTTTTTTCTAATGTCTTGTTCACGGACGAAGCAACATTCACTAATCATGGCCCAATTATACATTTATAAAATACAGGTATTCTGCTTCCATATTTTAGTTTCATACGTTTTTTCTGTCCTTGACCTTGAATGACCTTGGAATAACATAGTCACTGAATTCCTAACGAAAGGGACTATTATTGTAGGTGTTTAAAAAACGGCGGTTCCATTTAGAAAAAGTCAAGGTGACCTTGATATCTCTAAAAAAAAAATGACATAAAAACAAAATCTTTTTCGTCAGCCCCATTGTACCATTCAACTTTGTCCTTACCATATTTTACGTATCTTTAGAAACAACAAAGATAGTTGAGGTGCAAACGTTAGGTGACTCACCCTGTGTAGAGAGATCACTGTACTTCCGTATCACACGGAAGGAAACGAAACAACGTTTCAGCCACGAAGGGCTCGGGTATACTCACGAAAAATTCGAGCTCGATCGGCAGGGCGAGCAATATCTTCGCCACGTGGAATCTCAATGGGTAGGGTGGTGCGCTGTCGAATTCTGGCCCTTTCCCTGCGGTGCGGTTCAGTTCACGGCACAAAGTACTCGAGCCCAGCCAGAACCCATTGCCGAAATGGAATTGCGAGGAGTAACGGCCGCTCGCGTCCGACGCTGGAAAGAGAAAAAGAAAACGAACCGTTCACCTGCTGAAGAACCACCGATAAAGGCCGATCTCGTGGAACGGCAAGGATAAGCACGCGTCTGTGTGTGTGTGTGTGTGTGTGTGTGTTCGTTCCCTAATCCCTTCGGAGGGATTCTGACCACCGAAGATAATCCTCCCGACGAGAAAAAAGAAAAACACCACCCCATTCGAACGCAACGGTGAAACAATCGCGGGAATCCTCGACGTGACCTGATTCCCGATGATCAACCAATATTTTTATGTCCGTTTCATGCCAATTTTTATATCGACTTTTACGATTTGACTCCTGCGATTTTTACTGCAGCGGCAGCGTATGGTCCATCGGAAAAAGCGTAACCTTGAGATTTGATCTTCGCTGTCGCTCGGAAAAGTATGTCGAGAATACGTCCCCGATTTTGGGAAAATTCAAACTGCTTTGGTTTCGTTAATAAAAATCGTAAGATAGTCAAGTTAAACTCGTTTTGAAGCTTGAAGCCTACACTTTCGTTATCCATCGTTCACTTTCTCCACTAAATTTTTTTTATAATACAGGAGATGGAAATGAGTGGACGTGTAGGTTACTGAAAATTGTGCACATCGAAGCGCCTCTAAAGTCATTGGAACATTTTTGTTCAGGGCTGTATCCACCACGGGTATGGAGATTGAACCTTCCCCTTTCCAGCGACCTCTTAAAACTTGATGTACGATTTTTTCCGGTGGTTTTATCGAGCTTTGAATACAAGATGTATAGGCGACGTTAGAATAATGTGGGGTACACCATGAGGGCTTCACACGACCATACTTGTTCCCCGTTTCCATACCATAAGACGGCCGAGAAGAGTCGTACATCAAGTTTTAGGGGCTCGTTGGAGAGGACGAGCTTCGACCTTCAAGTTGACGGAACATTCAGTGCCTAAGCAAAATTGTTAGTGCTTTTACGAATGTTTGAAGTTGCAACATCGTCCAGAAGGTACGCGTCTATGATTTCCCACTTGCTGTATCATTTAAGAACATTTCAGGGAAAAATTAACGATGGGTAGTGAAAGTAGACGATTCAAGCTTTCAAATTAGTTTTTATAAAATAATTCAAGCTTCCAAATTAGTTTATTTAAAATAAATACCAAAATATCGAATTTGTTCTAAGTCGGAATATAGTGTTCCTGTGCATCTCGAAGCCTTTGTATTTAATCTACAACCACAATTTCATAAAAATCTGTACAGCTGAAGAGGTACAAGGTTCCAGGTACGCGACAAAAATTGAAGAGCGCGATTTCATACAGATCAAAAACTTATAACTACACCGCGGATCGTCATGCGAAATAAAAATTTTCCACCTGAATTGCAACGAACTGAAGTCACATGGAATTTTCTTTTCTTTCTTATTATGCTTAGCAGATTGAAAATAGAATGATACTATGCTTAAATTTTTCTAATACTTATGACGCTTGAAATTACATCTGCTAATTTCTGTCATAAATGCATAAAATCCGCGGTGTAAATCTTGCTCACATTCTTCTGAACAGCCGCAGTTAAAAATGTGAATATCTGAGCAAAAACTTCAAAAAAACTTCGGTGAAAACTTCGTGTCCGTCGCGAAGTCGAAACCAGAAAGCTTCCAGGAGAGAGGTGGGACGCGTTTAAACCGTCTGCCGTTTGTCCAGAGTTCAGAGTTGAAGGATTTTATTAAACGCAACGTATCCGTCCGTCGCGAAGTGTGAATTTAACGAGACAAAACGAGAACGAAATGGTTCACGCTTGCTCGTCGACTGTAAGAAAACGGAAAAAATAAACAAAAATAACGGTCGGCATTGTAGTCACGCGCCGTTGACTTTTTCTTTTCAATAGAACGGTCATTCAAAGCGTTTCCACGTCAAACTGTTCTCTAATGTCGCAACTCGGAATGCAGGGTGCAGTCCCGTGCAAATAATTTTCAGCCCGGCGCTGCAGCGGAAAAATGTACACACTGAAACGAGTAGTCGGACGATGCGACCGGACAGGTGTATGCATGTTTCGCCGCGGAAAAGTGAATTAACAACGCTGCAAACACGCGGCTCTCGCTTATCACGATGACTTTTCATTTGCGTCTACCTGTGCTTCGACTGCGCCTCTCCTCGTCTTTTTCATGCGATCTATATCAATTTTGGACATCTGAAAAATCTGAAAAAATTCTCAAAAATGCGCCTCGGGATCCAAAATATGCCACATTTTTTTCAGAATTTTAGGAAGCATCAGAGTGCGGAAAAACGCATTTTCGATACATCAATTTTGGACATCTGAACGATCTGGAAAAATTCTCAAAAATGCGTCGCAGGATCCAAAATATGCTACATTTTTTCAGAATTTTAGGAAGCATCAGAGTGCGGAAAAACGCATTTTCGATACATCAATTTTGGACATCTGAACGATCTGGAAAAATTCTCAAAAATGCGCCTTTTTCAGAATTTTGGGAAGCATCAGAGTGCGGAAAATCGCATTTTCGATACATCAATTTTAGACATCTGAAAAATGTGAGAAAATTCTCAAAAATGCGCCTTAGGGTCCCAAATATGCCACATTTTTTCCAAAATTTTAGGAAGCACCGGAGTGCGGAAAATGCGCATTTCTCTCACTGAGAGTTTTTAATCGAGGCAATCGTTGATCGAGAAAATACTCAACGATTTGTGAACGATTTATTTTTGAGAATATTATTGAGAATTACTGTTTTGTTCGTGCGCTATAATCCCTGCGAGATCTATCAGAAGGGTTTCGGTAGATAAGGTGATAATTAATCTGTGTAATCGAGGCCACGAGGGTTCTCCCCCGAAAAGAATATTAATCGTTAATCAGATATCTCGGGCGGAACGATCTAATCAAACTTTGTTAGGTTGTTAGCCAAAAGACAATTACAAAGGTATGTTTATTGGCCATTCTACTTAGTCCCCGGTCGGCAATTCAGTGTTTCAAAAGTATCACTCAGATACTCAAACTTTATGGCAATTTATTTAACGCTAAAAGTACCACCATTCCAATTTCTACCGAAAATTATTGAATAAGCTCGTGGGGCCTATTATGAAAATTGCGAAAAATTTAAGTACGGTAAAGTCTTGATCTGAGGCGAACGGAGCTACTCGATCTTAGTCAATTCTCTACATCAACTCTAGTAAAGGAGCCAAGTAAATAGTAGTCCTATACGATCTATGTCACAGCACGGACCCGAGGGCTGGGCTTAGATCAAGACGTTACTGTAAATTCAATCTTGTGATCTCTATGGAGCAAAATATGTGCTACTTTTAGTCGAATTAAATTGGAAAGGTTAAATTGGTGCAATAAGAAGATAAATCTGAATAAAATAATCCCTTTGGGGGTTCTTCAACTTTGCTCTAGGGTTTACAATTTTTTCCTAGATTCTACGTTCCCTTGGGGGGTTCTACAACTTCACTACGATTTCTTCGTGGATTCTACAACTGTTTCCTAACCTCTAACATTCTTCCCCAGGTTCTACAATTTTTTCCTGGACCTCACAAATCCTCTCATAGGTTCTAACATTTCCTCCCAGGTTTTACAATTATTCCCTAGATTGTACAATTTCGTCGTGGATTCTACTACTGTTTCCTAACCTCTAACATTCTTCCCCAGATTCTACAATTTTTTCCTGGACCTCAGAATCCCCTGATAGGTTCTAACACTTCCTCCCAGGATCTACAATTATTCCCTACATTTTACAATTTCTTCGTGTATTCTACAACTGTTTCCTAACCTCTAACATTCTTCCCCAGGTTCTACAATTATTTCCTGGACCTCCCAGGTTCTACAATTATTCCCGAGATTCTACAATTTCTTCGTGAACGCTCCACCTTTCTCCAGGTTACACAATGGCTCTGGTCACTTACGCGTTTCCGCCGTAAATGCATTAAATCCGCAGTACAGTCATAAAGAAACTCAATTCGCTTTCTCTTGTTTACAAACTATTCAGGGTCGGGCGAATCTCATGTATTGGATGAAATTTACGAGTTCCGGGGCTAGTGCACGGTCTCAAGTGCAGAAACAGTTAACTTTTGGTAGTTAAAGTGTTAATTGATTTGTAATTTATCTCTCTCTCTTTCTCTCTGTGTCTATCTCTCTGTCGGACAGGATAGTGGTTGCGTAAATATTTCGAGGGTTCAGCTGTCGGAAGGTTCATTGCCAGTTACGTAAAATACCGGTATGCGATCGCGAGATCGGAGAAAGCGGACAAACACCCGAGCATCGGTAATTTCTCTCGAGTCTCTCCGATCGGATCGCAGACGTCACGGCGGGCCGATTCTCGATTGTTCCATGCGAAAAAAATTCGCTAACAGAAGAATTATTCGCGAGCTAATGGAACGCAGAAACATTCCTGGAGCCTCTCATCAATCCTGATTTAAAAATCAATTTTTACGCCAATAAATTCATGACACCAAGGGTTAAGACCTGGAAAATGCAATAAAATTGTAGGACACCATCCTGCATTTTATCTTCTCAATCTTCATTTCACTAATTAATACACTGCGGATGTTCGTGCAATTTCCAATTTTTACAAATACAATCTAATTTTGTAGAAACAAATACAATCAAATTTTCAGTAGCAGCGACCTTTATAGATTCACAATCAACAAAAATCGTACTAAATTCTGTGGAATTTTATATTACAGCATTTTTTGAAAATTTTCAGAAGCCATGAATGCATGAAGACCCGCAGTCTATTAATTAAATGACGTTAATTGTATGGAATTTTGTCGGCAAATTTTCGGAAAGTGGAAACAAATACAATCTAATCATCAGTAGCAGCGACCTTTATAGATCCGCAATAAATAAAAATCGTACTAAATTCTGTGGAATTTTATATTACATCGTTTTTTGAAAATTTTCAGAAGCCATGAATGCACGAAGACCCGCAGTCTATTAATTAAATGACGTTAATTGTATGGAATTTTGTCGGCAAATTTTCGGAAAGTGGAAACAAATACAATCTAATCATCAGTAGCAGCGACCTTTATAGATCCGCAATAAATAAAAATCGTACTAAATTCTGTGGAATTTTATATTCCAGCATTTTTTGAAAATTTTCAGAAATCATGAATGCGTAAAGCGGTCTATTAATTAAATAACGCTAATTGTATGGAATTTTGTCGGCTGCTACTTTGTCAGTTGAAGTGTTAAATTTTCGTTTTGTCGCTACTCGAAACACCGCATCAGCGTGAAGCGATAGGATGATTTACTATCTGACGCAACGCCTAATGCGCGTCTAATATCCGCACGGTTCGAGAGATAGTAATTTCGCAGCGGCCTACGTTCCCGTGGACCGTTAGCAGCACGTTCTCGAGAACTCATTGACATTTCGGATTGATTTATCCCGTGACTAGGCTCGCCGGAGTTCGCCGATAAATCGCGGATTTATCGAAAGTGTACGCCATTAAATTGTATTCTTTACCATATAGAATAGCGAATTCCATTAAAACGAACATTTTTACCGAATTCGATCGAACAGGTTCGCGAGATCCTGTTTCCCGCATGAATCGCGATCATCTTTTCTTCGATTTCTACGCGCTCATGGCGTCCGCTGGAAGAAACGTTCAGCTTTTTGTTAATATTCAAAGCGTTTAGGCACGGAGAATATAATCTGCGAGAACGAGTAACGTAACGAGGAGATTCGCAGTCCGGGCTGTAAAACGTTAATAAATTGTGAGCAATGGCCGACAAGAACTGCCAGGACAATTAACCTGGAAGCTTAACCTTCCCGAAGCTCACAAAATATTCTACGTGAGCGGGTGTACTCCGCGTGAAGGACGACTGTTAATGAAAGTTCGTAACAGAGCCATTTACAGCCACGACGAGATAATACTGCCAGGGGAATATTTTGCGAATCGAATTCGGTCAAAGTTGACGTTCAATTGAGGGAAAAGTCCTCTCGTTAAATCGTGTGACGCACGTTCAATTTTAATCCATACATGTGTCCTCTGCGTTCGTGTATGTTCAATCCTTTTGATCAGTGTTTCGCCCATTGACTGTGCAACTTTACATTTCGGCTATTCTTCATGTCGGCAATTTCGCTGGCATCTTTACGTGCTGACAATTTTTCACTTTTGCAGATACTGGAGTTAGCAACTTTGCACGATAGCAATTTTTCACGTTGGCAATATTTCACTTTAGCAATTTTTCGTGCTGGAAATTTGCACGTTAATAATTTCTCACGTTAAGCTCTTTGCACGGTGACAATTGTTCATCTTGGATACTTTGCACGCTAGTAACTCTTCAAATTAGTAATTTTGGATGCTGGCAATTTTTCGTACTGATAATTTTGCATTTAACCACTTTGCACGGTAGCTATTGTTGGCCTTGGCTACTTTGCACGCTAGTTATTCTTTACGTTAACAATTTTGGACTGTAGTAATTTTTCACGTTAGCAATCTTTTACGTTGGCAATTTTTTGTGCTGGTAATTTTGCAAGTTAACCAGTTTACAAGGTAGCAATTGTCCATTTTGGCTACTTTGCACGCTGGTAATTCTTCACGTTAGCAATTTTGGACGCTAGCAATTTTTCGTGCTGGTAAGTTTGCATTTAACCACTTTGCACGGTAGTAATTATCCGGCTTGGCTACTTTGCACGCTAGTAACTCTTCAAATTAGTAATTTTGGATGCTGGCAATTTTTCGTACTGATAATTTTGCATTTAACCACTTTGCACGGTAGCAATTATCCGCCTTGGCTACTTTGCACGCTAGTAACTCTTCAAATTAGTAATTTTGGATGCTGGAAATTTTTCGTGCTGATAAGTTTGCATTTAACCACTTTGCACGGTAGCTATTACTGGCCTTGGCTACTTTGCACGCTAGTAATTCTTCACGTTAACAATTTTGGACTAGCAATTTTTCATGTTAGCAATTTTTTACGTTGGCAATTTTTCGTACTGGTAATTTTGCAAGTTAACCCCAGTTTACAAGGTAGCAATTGTCCATTTTGGCTACTCTGCACGCTAGTAACTCTTCAAATTAGTAATTTTGGATGCTGGCAATTTTTCGTGCTGGTAAGTTTGCATTTAACCACTTTTGTAGTAAGTAAAAATAAGACTAGTAATTTTTCACGTTAGCAATTTTTTACGTTGGCAATTTTTCGTGCTGGTAATTTTGCAAGTTAACCCCAGTTTACAAGGTAGCAATTGTCCATTTTGGCTACTTTGCACGCTGGTAATTCTTCACGTTAGCAATTTTGGACGCTAGCAATTTTTCGTGCTGATAATTTTGCATTTAACCACTTTGCACGGTAGCGGTTGTCCACCTTGGCTATTTTGCAGGCTAGTAATTCTTCACGTTAGCAATTTTGGACTCTAGCAATTTTTTACATTAGCAATTTTTCGTGCTGATAATTTATGACGTTAACCACTCTGCAAGGTAGCTATTGTCCACCTTGGCTACTTTGCACGCTAGTCATTCTTCACTTCGTCAATTTTTCTGTCATGACTGGACATTCTTTATGCAAAATAAAAATTGTCTACCTGAATTGCAACCGACCGGACTGAAATAGAAATTTATTTTCTTTCTTAATATGTTCAATAGGATGAAAATAATGTAACAGCATTTTAAAATTCGTCTGATAGATGGACTAATGTTTCGTGTCTAATGTTTTCACTGTTTTAACGCCTACCCGTTTTCGTCATAAATGCATAAAAGCCGCAGTCGAGTCACAAAATTTCTGAAACAATCATGCCACGAGTTTACTCCTCGGAGGACCGAAGTTCCGAAAACTCGAGAATAAAATAGCAGGTGCCGGCGAGTTTGAATTGTTTCTCGGTTGCGCATGAAATCCGCCGGCTAGTTATCAATCTCCGGCGCAACAAATACAGCATTGTTGTCGTCGATTCGACAGCGAGCGCTTTCCAATCTCCTCGTTCCGCGATTTCGCCCGACGATCGAGCACACGCGCAGCTCGGGCCCCGGGAGAATAATGGGAAAAACAATATTAGCCGACGCGTGTTGATAGCGCCGGCGCGGGGATTAGCGGGCCGTCGAATGTTTGCGAAACTTTTGCACAACGTTCCGACGAGCGTCCGAGCAGCTTCCTACTTTCGATTATCCGATCGGTTTTCGTAGCCACGAATAGGATCAAGTTCAATATGTGTTTACGAGTCCGAGTCAATTTTCCAATCATCAAGTTCCGTTCTGTGATCACTGGTTCCGCCTCGGAAGCAATCAAGTTTTTCAATCAGCATTTCGCGTTCCTCTCGTTCCAATAGTAGCCTGTTTCGAACGATTCCGTGGGGAAGAGTTGCGCGAAAAAAATCTGACCTAATTATTCGAACGGAATGCCGAAGAAGGAATAACAGAAAATAGTGTACAAGTTAGTTCGGAATTCTTGCAATTAGTCGACTTGAATTTCAGTTTGTTAAAGTTTAAAGAGTGCATTTAAAGGGTTATTGCATTTCAAAATGATTCAGTCAACGCTGAAAGGAGACTCGAGTCGAATGAAAGCAGCGTCGCGAGTGAACGGGAAAGAACAATAGACGAGGATATCGAAGAAGCTGTCGCTGCACTGCGTAGAGCCTCGGAGTGTGATAATTGTGAAAACAGTGACGTAATGGAACGATTTCAGTATAATAACGTGGACATAAATTTTCCACGGGCTGAAATAGCAAATGAAAGTTACCGCGGGAACGTGTCTTCTCGCGTTAGAGCAGCGGACCGTTTCAGAGAGGACTTTGATGATTTAATGCACGCAAAGAATGTAGCTGTGCACAGTCATCGAAGAAAGCCTTTTACGATCCGGCATTCAAGAGAATCTGGGACTCGTGTAATTGTGCTAACGATGAAAACGTGTCTTTTATCGTTCGGGACGCAAACGGAACATAACTTTACTCAGTTAATGATGTTAAGCAGAATCTTTTGCGATCCAGCATTCATCAAGAGGCTCTTTGTGGACGAGAGCATCTTCAACTGCATCTTCCACTAGGATAAATACGTTCAGTTTTCCATGAATAAAGATTGTGTACTGGTCAGATAAATAGAAGAGTTAAAACAACGGAAAATACGTTGCATTTGATAGAATCTTGTTGGATATCGTATGAGAATAATTATTTTCTACTGCCATTACAATCTGACAATTTTTTCGTATTATTTCATAGGAATATCTTCACGGGGAAATTGACTTCCAAATTCCGCCATTTTGTAAATAAGTATTTTCTAACGCCATTAAAATCCGTCAATTTCCTCCAACTTTTTCATAGGAGTATCTTCGCGGGAAAATTGACTTCAAAATTCCTCCATTTTGTAAATAATTATTTTCTACTGTCATTAAAATGCGTCAACTTTCTCCTATTTTTTCATAGGAATATCTTCATGGGGAAATTGACTTCCAAATTCCGCCATTTTGTAAATAAGTATTTTCTAACGCCATTAAAATCCGTCAATTTCCTCCAACTTTTTCATAGGAGTATCTTCGCGGGAAAATTGACTTCAAAATTCCTCCATTTTGTAAATAATTATTTTCTACTGCCATTAAAATGCGTCAATTTTCTCCTACTTTTTCATAGGAATATCTTCGCGGGAAAATTGACTTCAAAATCCCGCCATTTTGTAAATAATCAAGGTTTCTATTTCCAACAGTCGTCCCATGAAATTTTGATTATTTTTATCTTAAAAAAAAATCACACGTGCACTTCAAATATCAATAAACATGCGCGTCAAATTCCGATGAAAAAGGTTCAATAGTTTTTCCGGAAAAATTCCCAAAAATTCGTGCAGAAACCTGAGCGCGAATCTGGCAGTGTAAAAAATTCGATAAAATCAACAAAATGTATTTCATGAAATAAAAATTGAAAGGTTAACCTGTACGCACTCGCTACTCTTTCAACCCTTTTCAATATCACAGATTCGCATTCACATGAATATATTAACGCAATACAGTGACTTCCCTATACATATATGTCGTCAAGGCCAGGATGATAAACGTCGCGGAATAATCCCCACTACCACGAGGTATACCCCGTGAGAGACCTCTGACGCCAAGTAGTGTAACCATAACACATCTTGGGTCTCCTGGACGATACATGACGTTGGCAAGACCCGTGTTGTTGACATATATCGTACAATAAATATAGACGTTCTTCTTCATCTAAGAAACAATGAATAGACTGCGGACAAATTAATAAACTCAATATCGAACATAATTGTATCCCGTTTCCTCGGTTAAAATAATTTTTTCCTGCATGAAGAACGGTTTAACTACAGTCAGGCTTTTAATTGGCGCCGCCAGATCAAATAATTTTTAAAGATCAAACAATTCCGTCTTCCATCTCTGAGTGGCGCAGCTGTCAAAGCGTTAATAGATCTTCCTATGGGAATATTATTGAACTGTATCATTTCGTAGCACGTTCTGAAGTAAAAGACAGGGTTAAAGGGTTCGAGTGCCATCGATTAGGGTACTTGCAGGGTGCTTCGTTGCATCGCTATCGCTTCCATCGAAACGCGAAACAACGCGAAAGGGATCGCAGCGACGAGAAGTCGTTCGAAATCACAGGGGTGGCTAATGTCGCGGTTTCACCCGCGAATTTCCACGCCGTCGTCGATAATCCGGCCGGGCGACTCGTTGCCGGAAATCACCCTAAATCTGGAAAACCATGAAAGCCGATTTGGCTACCGCGTCGCAACCGCAAGCGATCGATCCGCGCGGCGACTGCCACCACGAGCTTCTCCTGCCTCGGACCGTTGTAATGATCGCGCGAGCAACCCTGAATCTGCGCGGAAATTTCCACCGGAAACTTGCCAATGAACACATTTAACAATAACAATCTAATTATAATTCGAAAGAGCGCGAAATACTAATTGATTCTACCTGTCGCCGAAGCCACTGATTGAAAAGTATGTACATACAGTGCTCGTATCTGGGAACTTTGTTATCGGCTGATGAAGCGTTCCGGGGCTAATTAAACCTCTATATTTGTTGCATCGCAGGGTGGCGCACGATGCACTGGACGTTGACGTTTCGAAACCTTTCGAATGTTGCTCGCGTGGAAAATCGCAGGCGTTTAATGTTACTAAGGTGGAAAATAGTTAAGTTGGGAAATCGCAGGCTTGTAAAGTTGCTAAGGTGGAAAATCATCAGCGTGCGAAGTTGCTTAGGTGGAAAATTGCTAACGTGAAAATTGCTAGCCTCGAAATTGTTAACGTGAAATATTCCTAGCGTGCAAAGTTGCTCAGATGGAACATTGCTAACGTGAAAAATTGCTAGCCTCAAAATTGTTAATGTGAAAAATGTCTAGTGTTCAAAGTTGCTACGATGGAAAATTGCTAATGTGAAAAATTACTAGCCTCAAAATTATTAACGTGAAAAATGTCTAACTTGCAATGTTTCTAAGATGGAAAATTGCTAGCCTCGAAATTATTAACGTGAAAAATTTCTAGCTTGTAAAGTGGCTCAGATGGAATATTGCTAACGTGAAAAATTGTCCACAGCGAAAAATTTCTGTCGTGCGAATGTTGCTGAGATGGAAAATTGCTAGCCTTAAAATTATTAACGTGAAAAATTTCTAGTTTGCAAAGTTTCTAAGATGGAAAATTGCTGGCCTCAAAATTGTTAACGTGTAAAATTTCTGTCGTGGAAAGTTACTGAGATGGAAAATTGCTAACGTGAAAAATAGCTGGCCTCAAAACTAGTAACGTGAAAAATTGCTAGCCTCAAAATGATCAATGTGAAAAATGTCTAGCTTGCAAAGTTGCAAAGATAGAAAATTGCTAACCGCAAAAACCTACTAGCGTCCAAAATTGCCAGCGCCAAAACCAGCCTACTTGAAAAATCGCAGGCGCTCAAAGCAGGCAGCTTGCGAGCTTTCCACCGCAAAAATTATTAACGTGAAAAATTTCTAGCTTGCAAAGTTGCTAAGATGGAAAATTGCTGGCCTCAAAATTGCTAACGTGAAAAATTACTAGCCTCAAAATTATTAACGTGAAAAATGTCTAGCTTGCAAAGTTTTTAAGATGGAAAATTGCTAGCCTCGAAATTATTAACGTGAAAAATTTGTAGCTTGCAAAGTTTCTAAGATAGAAAATTGCTAGCCTCGAAATTATTAACGTGAAAAATTTCTAGCTTGCAAAGTTGCTAAGATGGAAAATTGCTGGCCTTAAAATTGTTAACGTGTAAAATTTCTGTCGTGGAAAGATGGAAAATTGCTAACGTGAAAAATAGCTGGCCTCAAAACTACTACCGTGAAAAATTGCTAGCCTCAAAATAACTAACGTGAAAAATGTCTAGCTTGCAAAGTTGCAAAGATAGAAAATAGCTAACCGCAAAGACCTACCAGCGTCCAAAGTTGCCAGCGCCAAAACCAGCCAGCTTAAAAAATCGCAGGCGCTCAAAGCAGGCAGCTTGCGAGCTTTCCACCGCAAAAATTAGTTATCGCGTAAAGTTTCCAACACGAGAGATGCCTACAGTACAAAGTAGCGAACGCGAGCGATTATTAAGACGTGTGATCGCTGGGGTGTAAAGTTGTTAACACGAAATACTGCTAACGCGTAAAGTCGTTAACACGAGAGAATGTTAGCACGCAAAGTAGTTAACGTGAAAAATCACTTCCGCGCGCAAAGTTGCCGAACCCCCTTCGTTCCTTTGAGTTTCGCGGTTTGACTTCAGTTTCGAAACGCGGCTGGCAAAGTTTACAGCGCGTTGGCGAAACCTCCATTGTGATTTGCCGTAATAACTTAGTGTCTTTGACGCGGCCGGTCTAAATTCCGCGGGGTCGCTTTTAAAACACCGGTACCAACCCGTGCAACCATGCGTTCTCCATTGTTCAGGGGGCTAGACTTGCGCAAGTTGCATGATACTGGTCCGCCGAATTCGTTTTAATCGCGTTCAACGACGTCGAAGCGTTCCGGCCGGACGAACGGAGAACGGGCAACCATTACGAGCCCGGCAAAATCGCAGTTTCGCAAAGTAACGACGTATTTGGCAACCGAGCCAGTCGGACGGCGACAACCTGCTCCGGGAGATCAGCGAACCATGAATTCCTAAAGGTGCATTTGCACTGTCGATGCGCCGGCCGATTTTATCGCGCGTGTACTGTCAGGGTCGATTTGTGCAACAGTCACGGTACGCAGAGCTTCGGACGCTTTTGCGGAAAGTTCTTCCGGTCTTCAAGACCTCAAAGTCTTCTCGGGGAATTGCAAAATCAATGTTCGCAGGCGCGTGAACTCGAACGGGCATTCATGCGATTTTCTATTTTTTCTTCTTTTTTTTTTTAATAAATGCCACAGCCGAAATGACTAGAAATTGAGAGACTGCATAAAATTCTACTCAACTTTTAAAAATATTTTATTCGATTAGATTTTTATTAGACTTTTTATGCATTCATGGTAAAATTAAGTGGGCGTCATTCGAAACAGAGGAAAAATTAATAGAATTTGAGGATAGCAATACGTCATTTTCTACTTATTGAAATGATTGAATAGAAAGAAGCCCGTTTGTTTAGCTCCTGCGTGTTGCGATTGATGCAGTCAATTTTTATTTTGCATAGAGATCCACAGTCTGCTTATTATTAGACGTTTGGAATTTTTTAAATTTTCCTATAATTTGAAATTTGATCCACTCAATTTTATTATAACTGCATAAAGATCCGCAGTCTACTTATTATAAGACTGCGGATCTTTGTGCGAAATAAAAATTGTCTGCATCGATTACAAGAAATGTAAATCAAGTAAAATGTCATTTCTTCACTCGCTGATTAGAATAGATCAGAAATAGTATATTGACATTTGAAATTTTTAAAATTTTCCTACAATTTCGATCTACTCAATTTTATTACAAATGCATAGAGATCCGCGGTCTACTTATTATGAACGTCCAAAGATTAATCTAGCAATAAAGAAGACAATGTCATCGTTCTACTCCGATTTGAACCCCGCGCAAATTCAACTTTAGAGGATGTAATTACCCCTCCATGATTGTCATTCTCTTGGAAATTGTTGAAGACAAAAAACAGTAGTTACAACAGTTGTCAAGCATAAACTGTCAGAGAAAATGATAACTAACAATTGTTTAGTGCTAAAAAAAATTCTATAAAATTTGCAAAATATTTAAGGTTGCATCCACAGTGCATGTATAGTGTATTCGTTCGTAGTTAGGCTCGTGACAGTGCGAACACGCACCGGCCGATGAATACGCGTGGCACGCTTCAGCTTCTGAAACACTGACACGCGACCAGCTCCGGTTACGTCGCTATAAATGTCACTATTAATCCCGTAACCGTAGGTTTCACCGATGCAGGAAGAAAACAGACGGAGACGCACCGGTTTCTTGATAAGTAGACTGCGAATCCCTGCGCGAATTCTTATCAATTACAACGAGAATAAAAAGTGGACGATTTAGTTTGGAAACCATCTTCTCGTCAGTATACTTCGAAGTAGCGGTTTTAAACCGTTTGGGGTTAATTTGACCCCACCTGGTTCGCGGAGAATAAAAAATGGACGATTGATTTTGGAAACCATCTTCTCGTCAGTATACTTCGAAGTAGCGGTTTTAAACCGTTTGGGGTTAATTTGACCCCACCTGGTTCGCGGAGAATAAAAAATGGACGATTGATTTTGGAAACCATCTTCTCGTCAGTATACTTCGAAGTAGCGGTTTTAAACCGTTTGGGGTTAATTTGACCCCACCTGGTTCGCGGAGGGTCAGAAAAGAAAGTAACCAATTAGTGGACACCCTTTAACACTTTGACTGCCACACTTGAAACCTCAAAAATTCCATAAAATCAAAGAGAGTTATTTAATGAAATAAAAATTGAAAACAATTAAATGTATGATATTGAGTAGTTCTCCAACTTTCTTGCATTTTACAGATTCTAATCAAATTTGGTACGATGAAAATATTAACGTAAAAATTCATTATAAAACCTGGACAAATAATTCCGTCACTCACATATGGGTGACATGGCAGTCAACGTGTTAAAAGCGAATAATGCTATTAAAAATTGGGCCAAACGATTTGAGATTTTCTGAGACTTTAGAAGGATTAGTTTACTATACAGTGTACAAAAAAAAACTTTTTTAAAATCACTACTGCTCGGAATTTCTAAAAAAAAAAAAACAGTGGAGGTCACGATTTTCTACTTCTTTATCTGTCCACGCAATGGAAATTCAAAATATGTCTTTTGTAGATGCATAAAAAACTATTGGTATTGAGAGACGTAAGAAACCTTGAATTTTGGGCTTACGAGTGACCTAAATCGCAGTTTCTTACAACTCTTGCTATTTTTAATAATTTCTAGCGCATAGTGGAGGTCACGATTTTCTACTTTTTTATCTGTCCATGCAATGGAAATTCAAAATATGACTTTTGTAGATGCATAAAAAACTATTGGTATTGAGAGACGTAAGAAACCTTGAATTTTGGGCTTACGAGTGA
This sequence comes from Halictus rubicundus, assembly GCF_050948215.1. Lineage (NCBI taxonomy): Eukaryota > Metazoa > Arthropoda > Insecta > Hymenoptera > Halictidae > Halictus > Halictus rubicundus. The sequence goes on from NC_135160.1 coordinate 12,375,186, forward strand.
CCTAAATCGCAGTTTCTTACAACTCTTGCTATTTTTAATAATTTCTAGCGCATAGTGGAGGTCACGATTTTCTACTTTTTTATCTGTCCATGCAATGGAAATTCAAAATATGTCTTTTGTAGATGCATAAAAAACTATTGGTATTGAGAGACGTAAGAAACCTTGAATTTTGGGCTTACCATTGACCTAAATCGCAGTTTCCCACAATTCTTGCTATTTTTAACAATTTCTAGCGCATAGTGGTCACGATTTTCTACTTTTTCATCTGTCCATGCAATGAAAATTCAAAATATGTCTTTTGTAGACCCATAAAAAAACTATTGGCATTGAAAGACGTAAGGAACCTTGAATTTTGGGCTTACGAGTGACCTAAATCGCAGTTTCTTACAACTCTTGCTATTTTTAATCATTTCTAGAGCATAGAAATCGATCTTAATGAAATTTTATGCAAACTCCCTTAGGTCCACCAAAAGCACGTTTCAAATTTTCATCTCAGGCTCAGATAAGAAAGTTAAAAATAACTTTCACTGTTTTCTTCGCAATTCCCGATGATAATTTCTAATCTTCCATACATTATCTAGTAAATTAACACGTCCAACATCTGAAAACAAACTCCAGTCGCCAGGTCAAGTTTTAAAAAGCTTCCAAGGAGCATGCAGTAATTTCGTCGCCCGTCTGCGAATGCAGTTCGCAGCAGAAAATGCTTGTGCGGGTTCTGGGACGGGAGCAGCGTGCATCAGGGTCGCCGTTCGATCATTTCGCGGGACGGTCTCTGTCCTCGGGACGGGTTCGGCGTACTCACTCTTCGCTGCCCAGACTTTCCCGGCCCTGAGGGACTCGACGAAGAGCTCTAGATCTCTGCGGCACTCGGGCGTTAGCTTGCCGGGCACTTTGGCCCACCTGAGCGGGTCGTAAAGATCGGCCAGCCATTGGATGCTGTTCGCGGTCCTCTGCGGCTTCTCCCTCATGAAGTCGATGTCCACGTCTTTCCTGGTACTCTCCTCATTCTCGTCGAACACCTTCAGCTGTTTCCTCCATGCCAGCTCGAGATTGCCCTTGCTGAAGCCGATCAGCCGGCCTTGGCCCTTCGCGTCCTCTCGGCCGGTCTCGTTCAACTTCGCCGGGACGTCCGCGATCGACGACCTGTTCCTCGACTTTCCCAGCCGGAGGATGTTCGACTCGTTCCTGGGGACGTCCGCCTGCGTGACGCACACCGCCAACAACAACAACAACAACAACAACAGACACGCCGGATAAACAGACATGTTCCACCCCGGAATTAAGCTCGCCGTTTTTCGTTCAACGGATTCGACCTTCATCGACCTCCACCGAGACGTCCGGACGTCATCTCGAGCTGCGACGTCGCCGTGATTCGAACTCGGACCTCTCAACCGCCTGGCTAGCTGGGCATGCTCGGCTCCCGACCGCGTTTACGACTGTGGAACGAGGTTCACTTTCTTTTTTTTCACTGGCTGCTTTTACCAATGCTCGGCAATGGAATCGGGCAGGCGGTTCGGAGGCCGCAGGTTATCTCTGGGAAGTGGGTCTCGGTTCGATCTTGAACCGATCGAAAAATCTAGAAAATCGTCAAGGATCTGCTTGTCCACTGAGGCTCGGATTGATCGAAGCAGATTTAGACTGGGTCCCGAGCCGATCACTCGATGAAAAATCTATAAAATTGTTGAGGATCTCGTTGCCTATCGAGGTTTGGATTCAGTCCCAAACCAACCACTCCACCAAGAGTCTCTATAATTCAGTAGAATTGACTCGGATGATCCAAAGTAGATCCGGGGGTTAGGTCCCGAACCGATCACTCCACCAAGAGTCTCTGGAATCGTCGTTCACCGATGTTGTTCACTTCCAGTGGTAAATTGAATCGGGTCTCGAGCCCTTGGAGAGTCTTTGAAAATCTGAACGAGAAATCTTGCATTCGACAAGTTCTCCGATTAGTTTGATTCGATTCTCCGATGATCGTCGACCGGATCAGCTTTCAAAGAGGATTTCACCGATCGACCCGGGAAGATCCCGGTGGTCCTAACAACGGAGGACAAAGGTGGACGCGCACGCGAGGCTAAGGATCACGCACTGAATGAAGCGGATCGAGTTAGCAGTCGCGTTCACCCATGGACACCGGCCCCCTTTCTCTTGACGATGGTACGCCACCGCCACTGGTAAATATGTTTCCTTCTTCGGGCCCCCGAACCAGCCCACTGTCGCCTTCCTTTTGCCTTTTGCCTTTTGCCTCCTGCCGCGCCGAGCAACAGCCGCGAACCTCTTCGCGATTCCACCGACCCGCTTGCGAAACACCGCAAGTTGCAAGGTGTTCCGCGCGGGGCCTTTTGACCGCAACAATTCGACATTCTTAACAGTTTTTTGTACTATCTCATCCTCGGTCTTACCATGCGCCGACGTCTTTGAAGATAACCGAGGCACGAGCCTCTTCTTCTTCATCTTCTTCTTCTTCTTTTTCTTCTTCTTCATTAGGTACAATTTAAAACAGCAGACAAATTAACCATTAGCACTCGAATGGCGACTGTGAGGCGCCACTAAAAATTGCTGTATCATTTTTCAAAATATTTTTTACACTATTAAGTTTGTTTCAATTCAATAAATTACATGAAAAAAAAAATATATAGAAGGGAAATACTCTAGGTCGGAAGAAATGTTTCATTTTGGAGTTGAAATAGCTTCGAGTGCAAAGGGTTAATACAATTGTGGAACATCTAGGGTAAGGAACCCAATCACTGCGGGAGTACTGTGCGTACATTAATTATACTTCTTTTTAAAGCATAATGAATATTAAAAAAGGGATACTACATTTTTTCATTAAAATTAATAATATAGACGACAGTAATCGGTACCCCGAACAGTAATGCGGTCCCCTACCCTATATACCATCGCCATTTTATTAAAATTATTAAAGCGAGAGAGAGAGAGAGAGAGAGAGAAATTTTTTGTGGCCCCTATTTCTTGCAACTGATGCAGACCATTTTTATTTTGCACAAAGATCCGCAGTCTGCTAAGAAAAATGGGTCGATTAAAAAAATTAAGAAATGTTTGTGTGGCCCCTATTTCTTGCAACTGATGCAGACCATTTTTATTTTGCAAAAATATCCGCAGTCTGCTGAGACAAATGGGTCTTCCAGGAAATTAATTTCGAGGGCGTCAAAGTAGAAACGTGACGACTTAAACTGAGCACAGGTAGAATATCGTTAGTGTCTCTTATATGAAGTTACAGGAGGTCACAATTGAACTGTGAACTTGATGGATTTCAAGCAAAACTGTGAAACACACAATTTTATAGACATAAAGCTTTAGAAAACAGAAAGTGACTTTTCATTTAATGTCTTGCTCTTACATCCTTCTAAGAGATACTACGCAAGAGCAAAATAATTGTCGAAGAGCTGTCGCGTTATTTGACCGCGAACGAAGTGGATCAATCTAAGGAAAGAATATTTCCAAATCCTCTGGAACGTAGGAGAGATCGAAGAAGCGAATAGCATCTTATCTAAATGGACGTGTTTCGATTACTATCCCCGAATAATACTTTTTCTTCGAGCTCTGTGGCGAGTACTATGCAAGACCGGTTGGAACGGTGCGCGTGTATACTCGCAGCCCGTGAGTGGTAAGTTACAGCCGCGTGCACACGGCTGATCCCGGTAGAAAGCACTCCGGTTGTGCATTGCGCAACGGACACAACCGGATCTCCTCGGGAAGCAGTTTCCGTGGAGGCTGCAACGGCCTCCAGATGCATGGCCATTGCAGAAGGACGAACGGCCGATCGAGAAATTCGGAGAGAAACTTTCGAGCTTCTCGTAACGGCCTGTCGGCGTCGCAAAGACCGCGAAACTGAGAGTGGCTTGCGCCGGGGACGACTTACGCAAACCGTCAAATAAAAGTGAAAATACGTGACAAAGGCACTCTGACCGACGAACATAATGATAACCGGCAGCCTCGAAGGTCTTCCCTCGTTTCCTGGATTCGCAACAATGCCAAGTATACAGGCGGATTCACACCGCCCAGTCTCTTTCACGGAAAGGTCGCTTCTGGGTTCGTTTTGCTCTTCGTTCGCGTTTCCTGGATTCGCAATGTCAAGTGTACAGGCTGGTTCATACTGGCCAGTCTTCTCTTTATAGAAAGTTTCTTTTCAGCCCTATAACCGAATTTATGATGGAAAATCTACAGGTTCATTTATATTGGCCAGTCTTGTTGATAGAAAGTTCTCGCTTCTGTCTTCATTTTGGTTCCTATCCCCGCCAGTTTAACACTTTGCTGACCTTCGATTTCGAGCCGGAATCAGCTCGAGCAGTCAGAAATTTTTCGTCGTTGGAACATAAGATTTTATCTCGTATTTTATTCATTTTAGCCTGAACTAGAATAATTAAAAATACCTATGCTATGTTTTATTAATTTTAGCGTACGCTAGGCTAGAAATACCTATGCTATATTTTGTTAATTTTAGCCTACACTAGCCTAAAAGTACCTATGCTATATTTTGTTAATTTTAGCCTACACTAGCCTAAAAATACCTATGCTATATTTTATAAATTTTAGCCTACACTAAGCTAAATGTACCTATGCTATATTTTATTGATTTTAGCTTAAACTAGGATAACTAAAAATATCTATGCTATATTTTATTAATTTTAGCCTGAACTAGTCTAAAAATACCTATGCTATATTTTATTAATTTTAGCCTACACTAGCCTAAAAGTACCTATGCTATATTTTGTTAATTTTAGCCTACACTAGGCTAAAAGTACCTATGCTATATTTGGTTAATTTTAGCCTACACTAGGCTAAATGTACCTATGCTACATTTTATTGATTTTAGCTTAAACTAGGATAACTAAAAATACCTATGCTATAGTTGATTAATTTTAGCCTACGCTAGGCTAAAAATACCTATGCTAAATTTTAATAATTTTAGCTTACGCTAGCCTAAAAGTACCTATGCTATATTTTACTGATTTTAGCTTAAACTGGGATAACTAAAAATACCTATGCTATATTTTGTTAATTTTAGCTTAATCTGGGATAACTAAAAATACCTATGCTATATCTGAGTAATTTTTGCTAATCTAGGCTAAAAACAATCAAAAATACCTATGTTGCTATCTCAAGCTTTGTTTGCTGCTTTTTTGTCTCAGCAACCGCCGATGTCGCCGATTGGCGTCATCCATTTTGTGCGGGCACCGAAAACGTGCAGATAATTTATATGTAGACTGCGGAATTTATGCATACATGTCAAGAACGTCGCAACTTGAAGCAATGAAGGGATTAAAAATATTTAAGAATATTAATGCATTGGTGTCGGTTTGTTAACATTATTAAAAGGAAATTTTACTCGGCCCCTGTTACTTGTAAATGAGGCAAACAATTTTTATTTCGCATAAAGATCCGCAATCCATTTACAAGCCTCGGTACTTAAAATTGTGTACATTAACTGTGTACATCAATCGACATTATAATGATCGAAGAATGAGCATCTAGAGCGATTTAATAGTTTCAGGATAGCATTTGTGAAATAGATGCAGCGAATGAATTAAGACAGTATCTGCCATAATTCTGGTCCTCGTCCGTTTAAGTCGAAGAGCGGATAAAAATGGCGAGTTCTAACTCGTGCTCTACACACATCTGTCTCCAAAGTTTCATAATCTCCTGGACTTCTGGGTCGGAGACGAAACATTTACGCTTCGAAATCGCCGTTATCGAGGAAGAGCTTTCGGAAAACGCTTTCGCGAGAGCGAAAACCGTTTCGCCTGCAGCCGCGGCGGATTTCTAAAGGGGACGTTCGTTAAACGTTTTTCTTTGGGTAAATCCGTGCTGCAGTCGCGAGAGGCAAGAGTAATCGACAGACTCGCTGTGTCCGCCTGAATTCAAGCGATTCATGGGACACTGGAAACAGAAGGCGGTCTCGAGACGAAAAAAGCGGGACGGCTTCCGGGTTCTCTCCGGATTTTCCACGTTAACTCGGGCCTCGAGTCGTTTATCCGATGAAAAGGGGAGTGGAAATTGTCAGAGGCCGAGAGGAGGAGCGAGAGGTCGCGAACCGAGGGGGAAAATTGTTACCGCTCTGAAACGCTGACCTCCTTCTCGGTTTCTCTCGCCGATAAAAACGCCTTTAACCCCCTAACCCTTATTTTCTTGTTTCGCGGAGCCTCGAATCGATGCGCTATTGAAATTCGAGTGACATCCGGAAAGCCGGTGAAATGTTGCTCGCAGAGACGAACAAAAGATGGTAGCCGAGACCGGGCCACCGGGTTCTTGAGAGATCGATGCCTCGCGCACCCCTATTTCCTCGGGGTTGTCGTCCTTTTATCCGCGACAAGCTCCGAGACACGATTCCCTGAAAAGTAAAACACATGATCGATGATCCCGGCTCCTCTCGTTAGCGGACTCGAATCTTGCATCCGATCGGTCGCGGAACATTTGTTAAACCGCGTTGGCAGACGTCGTTTCTGGGCCGCAGCGCGGGGAGTAGAAACAAATGGAGCGCCTGACTTTCAGCGATACGTATCGATACGATACGATTTTTCTGTACTGCTGTCCCGATCACAATGATTCGAGCGTGTTCCGAGACTGTTCCCTTGAATCACGCGGAATCAATCGACCTCTAATATCCAGCAAGAACGGTCCCGTAAACAACGTGTGCCGTACGTAGCGACGGATTTTTCTCCGGGGACCTTTCGCCGCAGAGAATTGTTCAATAAGCCAGAAAAATGGTATCGGACGCGGTTCCTGAACGAAGCACTGGGAAAATTGTTCGTTTGCTAAAAGACCATTCTTTCCGCATCGCTGTTTATATTGCTTCGTAAATGTCCATCATTTTCTAAAAAACGTATTTCAGTTATCTCCGGTGCACAGGGTCTGTGAGATTCACTGTTTTAATTGGCTTTAAATTATCTTGGAACTCCTCGATGGATTTTTCTTCTACTAGCATTATCTAAGAAAAAGATATTGACAATTTATAGGCGCCATTCTTCATCGAAAAAAAATTTCTCTCCTTCCCAACTATTCACGTTATTAACGTTAGAAACTCCCGCGTTGGAAACTCGTACCTTGAATCTCAAATTGGCGTTGGTAAGTTATTAAAAAATTATGCTCTCCCGACCTAAAAATCCGTACGGGTAATTCATCACGTTCACCAACTTTCTAAAATATAGCTGAGCTTCGATTAAATAAATCAAGTTTGAGAACTATATTTTTTTAAAACTCACAAAAATTGTAATGAGAGTCGAGGATTTCTTTGTTAAAAAGGCTGAACACTCAGGTTTCGGTTCTGGATCATTGCGGCCGGATCCTTAATCCTTCGACCATGAAACACCGCGGCGATTCGATGGAACGCGCTTATGCTTGTTCGCACCCGGAAGAGAAAGCGGCATCGACGGAAGACCGATTTCTATTACGATTTCCGAATGTCTGTCTTCGTTTTCACACTATCGAGTTTCACCTTCCGAGAGAAAGATTTATATCGTACACGCACCATTGGACCAACTGGTGACCTTCGGTCGGTAAGGAAGAATTCGTTGTTTGCTTTTACCGATTGACTAAAGCGTTTCTTCGTGAGGTTCAAGCAATCGTTGCTTCGTGGCGCTGTTAGACTGATCATTGTTTTTTAATGTTGAACTTCTATTTTTTATGTTGTGTATTCGATAAATATTTGTTAGAGAACCTCGCTTTCTCGAAGATACGATGAGTGGTAATGTTTTTTGGTTAATTAGGTAGGTTCGATGTACGAGATATACATCGTCGGCCGATTTGATCGATCGAATGTGATTCTGATTGATGTATTAATCTCGAGATTGATTTGCATAAAGCTGCGATAAGAATTTTAAAAATAGATCGCTTGACATCGCTTATGGTTGTTTTGGGAAATTCTATTCCAAGTCAGGATGGCCGAGCGGTCTAAGGCGCTGCGTTCAGGTCGCAGTCCACTCTGTGGGCGTGGGTTCGAATCCCACTTCTGACAAATATTTTTTTTCGCTTGAAAATTTTTTTAAATGCTACCCATACGTTCCCACAACATGCTAAACAATTATTTCATTAAATTAGGGTGATAGTGATCACATACTTTTAATGTAAATTCGAAAGATGACGGCAACTCCTCATTGAATCTTCGAACAGCTTCAACAATATATCAAATACAATTAAATTTGGTAATTAAATTGCTACAGATTTTAATAATAAATTTATGCTTGGGGCATAAAGGTGCGCGCTGAAATTACGATGTTGAACAACGATAATATTCTCGAACGTCCGCACCATATGGAACGTTCAGCACCGTCGCGATCCATTTAGAACCTAATCGCAAACGGGTCGTCGAGCAGATGAAGTCGACCTTTGACCCTCCTGACGCCTTCGCGCGTACATGAATCCATGAAACGTTAACGGCTTCTACTCGACCTGCTCCATCATTTATAAGCGACCGTTGGAAGAGCAGCTGATATCATCGGAGAACAAACGCGTTGAAGAAGCGACCGCGGAAGAAGAAGGAAGACTCGTCAATTGACCGTGGATTCTGCTTCGGCAGTAATCAGGCACATTATGGATCTTTACGGTGAAGAAACACTGTCTACCTCGATTACAACAAACGGGAGTCGGATGGAAATCCATCTTCACGCTTATTAACCTTCTGGCCGAGTGACTTTTCAATTGTGAACGCTTAGGGGTACGTCAAAGACGAGTGGCATTGAGGGAACAAAAATTATCTCGTAGTCAACCCGAATACGAAATAAAATATGGTACAGCATAAAAATACGTATGCAACATAAAATGAAGTATAATGCAGCATGAAATGCACACAAACTAGTAGACTGCGGATCTTCGTGTATATTGAGTTAATTAAACAAATTGTGAGAAGCAAAAATGAAATAAAAATGTAGTTTCTCTTTTAAGAATTTTAATTAGCCGAAAATGGGGCAATAGTGTTCTTGACTAATATCTTCACAATTTTTCATTTCCCTACAATTTTACATTTTCGATTTTGTCTCATAAAACATAAATTGAAGTATAATGCAGCATGAAATTCACACACACTAGTAGACTGCGGATCTTCGTGTATAATGAGTTAATTAAAAAAATTGTGAGAAGCAAAAATGAAATAAAAATGTAGTTTCTCTTTTAACAATTTTAATCAGTCGAAAATGGGGCAATGGTGTTCTTAAATTTGACTAATATCTTCACAATTTTTCATTTCCCTACAATCTTACATTTTCGATTTTGTCTCATAAAACATAAAATGAAGTATAATGCAGCATGAAATTCACACAAACTAGTAGACTGCGGATCTTCATGTATAATGAGTTAATTAAAAAAATTGTGAGAAGCAAAATGTGAAATAAAAATGTAGCTTCTCTTTTAACAATTTTAATCAGTCGAAAATGGGGCAATGGTGTTCTTAAATTTGACTAATATCTTCACAATTTTTCATTTCCCTACAATCTTACATTTCCGATTGTGTCTCATAAAACATAAAATGAAGTATAATGCAGCATGAAATGCACACAAACTAGTAGACTGCGGATCTTCGTGTATATTGAGTTAATTAAAAAAATTGTGAGAAGCAAAATGTGAAATAAAAATGTAGCTTCTCTTTTAACAATTTTAATTAGCGGAAAATGGGGCAATAATGTCTTTAAAGACTAATATCTTCACAATTTTACATTTCCCTACAATCTTACATTTTCGATTTTGTCTCGTATCTATAATAAAAAATCTATAGTAATGAATAATGGGAATTCTTTCGAATCGTAATAGTCTTTTTAGTAGCGCTTCAGAGTGGACAGCCGAGTGCAAAAGGTTGGCAATTATGAATCCCTGCTCACTGCCGTCATAAAGTCCCGAGTCTGGTAACTAGCAATCCCCCACTCACTACCAGAAATTCATAACGTGCAACGACCAGTAATTATAATTGCCACGCTCTCGGCCATGAATATCTGGGCGCGGAAAAACGGCCGTGACAGCGTTTCTTTTTCCGAAGGTAACGATTGAGAACGACGTTATCGGCGGTTTCCCACGGCTCGTAAAAATCCGCTCGCGCGAGCTCCCGGTGGCCGAGGATCCTGAAAAGCCGAAGAGCCGCGTAGCGTAGCGTCGCGTCGCGTCGCGTCGTCTTGGTCGGCGGTTCGCGAACGCGTCGAACAGCGTAATTAGCCGCGAGCAAGCGAGAACAACAAGCGGAAATCAGTTTGCGTACATTACGGGGCTATCGCTTAACGGTAACGATCGCCGGCTAAGCCGCGCGTTCATGGTCTCCAGTCAAGTTCAAGATCTATTCGCGTATCGTCCGCGATCCAGGCGCTTAAGTGCCTCGCGGTACAACGGAACGATAGAAATGCTGTTTCACACCTCCGATGTCTTTCCACTTTACATATCTCACTCTGCTCGACCTCCTGCTTGACCTTCGCGAGGATTAGCATTCGCTCGGTGTCTGTTAAACGTTTACATTTTTAATTTAACATTTCCCAAAGATCATCTCCAAGATTCGGAATCTAGGACGTGAAAATAACGCCAGAATGTTGCTCAACGTTCTCTATAAAAATCTCGATTTTTTATCGGTCACGCCTAGACAAAAAGGACATTCACCTGTTTCTTCAACGCTCCCAGAATGGCGCACGTCCACAATATTTGCAAAACTCCATCGCGGTGCGGTTGACGTGAATGAATTGTTAATTTCTCATCGAATGAAAATATAATTCTTTCTCATTTTGCTTTACTTTCTTCGTAAAATTTATAACAGCGGCTTTGGCCTGCGTTCCAAGTGTATACTCGTCATTGCTTCACTTTAATTCCGCGGCTATGAGGGATTTTTAAAATTAAACTCCGCGGTTAATTGGTTAAAATGGCAACGGGTACCTCAGACCTTCGGAAGGATCAGCATTCGCTCGATGTCCCTTAAACGTTTACATTTTTAATGGAACATTTCCAAAAGATGCTCTCCAAGCTTTGGAATCTGGGACGTGAAAATAACGCGGGAATGTTGCTCAGTATTCTCTATAAAAATCTCGGTTTTTTTATCAGACTAAAAGGGCATTCACCTGTTTCTCGAACGCTGCCAGAATGGCGCACGTCCGCGATATTTGATCCGCAATTTGGCGAATTAAAACGGCAACAGGTAACCCCGCTGTGAGACCGTCGCGAACAATGACACGAGCGACTAGAGTCTCTGCCTGCGAACCTGGTAGGCAAGATTTATGCTCGGTCATGCAATTAACGTTCTTTAAACGTGATTTTACGAGGGAAGGAGCCCTCTCCGACTATGAGAAGCGGCCTCGTACGCCGCCGAGATCCATCGACTTCTTGTTACCGAGTCATTGCATATACATAAGCTTTTCGTTCGTGGATTCGTACGTAATATCTCCGGGGCTTTTTTCCCTAACCTCTGTCCGCCGGTGTGTGGGTGTGTGCGCGCGTGTGTTCGGTATTATCTGCGATATGCTATTCCTGTCGTCGTTGGCTGATGCTAGTTTCACAATAACGAGTAGCGTGAGACCTACTTCCTGAAACGCGGATGAGCCAGGCACGCGGTAATTAATATTCTTCGGCTTCGGCGATGCGTTGAAAACGGTCAAACGGGTTACCGGGATGTCGATCGGTGTCGATTCTGCTACCGATCGATAAAAGGAAAGTCGCTCGTGGACCCCTCATTGCAAATATCGTGACACCAATCTTGAATTTCGATTATTGACGATTTTCAGGTACGCATGTACCACATAGAAATCAGCATTAACACTGGAACTACCGGATGAGTCAAAATGACTTGTTCCTAATTTTTTCTTTTAGAAATATTCAAATTATGAATATGTTTCCATGATTTTTTCCAGTATTTAAACAAAACTGGTACGAACGCTAAACAAATGCAATTTTGCATGTGTGCAATTTTGCAGTTGCATTTAGTGCTTGGTTGTTCTAGTGTTAAATGTCTGACACGTTTATGCTGAAGAAGAAGATTTTCAGATGCGTATGTACCACATAGAAATCAGCATTAACACTGGAACTACCGGATGAGTCAAAATGGCTTGTTCCTAATTTTCTCTTTTAGAAATATTCAAATTATGAATATGTTTCCATGATTTTTTCCAGTATTTAAACAAAACTGGTACGAAAGCTAAACAAATGCAATTTTGCATTTGTGCAATTTTGCGTTTACGCAGTTGCATTTAGTGCTTGGTTGTTCTAGTGTTAAATGTCTGACACGTTTATGCTGAAGAAGAAGATTTTCAGATGCGTATGTACCACATAGAAATCAGCATTAACACTGGAACTACCAGATGAGTCAAAATGACTTGTTCCTAATTTTTGCTTTTAGAAATATTCAAATTATGAATATGTTTCCATGATTTTTTCCAGTATTTAAACAAAACTGGTACGAAAGCTAAACAAATGCAATTTTGCATTTGTGCAATTTTGCAGTTGCATTTAGTGCTTGGTTGTTCTAGTGTTAAATGTATGAAATGTTTATGTTGAAGAAGACGATTTTCAAATACGTATTTGCCACACAAAAATCAACATTAAATGTCTGAAATGTTTATGCTAAAGAAGACGATTTTCAGATGCGTATTTGCCACACAAAAATCAACATTAAATGTCTGAAATGTTTATGCTAAAGAAGACGATTTTCAGATGCGTATTTGCCACACAAAAATCAACATTAAATGTCTGAAACGTCTATGCTGAAGAAGACGATTTTCAGATACGTATTTGCCACATAAAAATCTATTGTTAAATGTTTCAGTAATGCTGACGCTTGCCTCGGCTCTTCGGTTTTCCGATACTGTTCAAACATTCTTAAATAATGGTACCGTTATGAATAAATATACTGTTACATGCAGGAGAGTCTACGGAATCGTTCTGCGTAGGCATCGTCCGCATAACCTTCATGGTTCAAGTGGAAAAAATGGTTACAGAAGAAATTAATGTCTATTCCTTTTCTGTTTCTTGCAGCTGTTTCGAAGGATACCGATCTCAAACTATAATTAATAGACTGCGGATTTTATAGAGCGCGTACGGTTCGAAAGAATGGAAACATTAAAATAATTCAAGAGTTCCTACGTATTATTTCCAGCCTGCTGAAATTATTAAAGCGAAAGAAAGAAATTCCTAGTTGGTCGCCTGTTTTGTTGGAATTCGTGTAGACAATTATTATTCTCGCGTACAGATCCGCAGTCTAATAATCACTTGGTCACTGGTGTATCCGGTAACAATGCGAACGGATTCGTCGTTAGCACCACCACACTGTACGACGGAAAAATGAGGTTCTGTGTGGTTTTAGCGAAATGGCCGTGGGCTGTACACGCGATGGTATCTATCGAGGGGGAAAGGGGAATGGGAGGGGGGGTAGGGGGTAGGGGGTAGGGGGACGACAGTAACTCATTAATTCTGATTTGCTTTCTCGCGGAGGCTGCCACAGGACGCCGCAGGATGAAATAGGGGAATTTTCGCAAATTACTCGTTCGTTCGGGCATCCAGGATTCTCGAGGCGTGCGCGGACGAAGGAGTCGCGGGGCCCGGGGCCGGAAAGGGTCCGGATCCGTGTGCGGTGTTCCCTTGGTTATCGCGCGTCATCTCGAAAAACTGCGAACAATCACCCGCGAACGTAGCTACACACGAGAGGCTGTGTTCTCTCTCCGGTGTGTGCGCCGCGGCTTATCGAGATTGCAGCACGTTTCTAGGCAGCGGAATTACTAGCGGCGAGCCGCCTGAGGAGTAAACGATTTCTCGGCGCGGCCGCGGCATCGTCGACCCTGCCACCAAAAACACCCGCACTCAAGAACAAACCAACACTATTTTCATACCGTGCGCGTACATTGACACTTAGCCGCAGTAACAAGAAGTTTTTCGATGAGCTTTGTGAGAGTTCGATCAGCTTTCTGAAATTTGAAACGTTCACGAACGAGGTACGGTACACGAATTAAAATCTTGTTGGCTTGAGATTTTCTGTATTAGAGACACATCGTAGCCCCAGGGGTTGTACTTTTCTGTTAGCTCCAGTTACAGATGAGGCGTAGGGGTAGACCTGTCATCATATGGGGGAGGTGATCTGGGGAAGGTAAGATTAGATCCAGGGAAGGGGGGATTTAGAAATTGGAAGGGAGGGGGTTTTAGGAGAGGGTGGAGAAATTTAGGGGTGACATCGAGGAAAGATGTCTAGGGTAGGCAGACAGGGGGATGGTAGGAGGAATGATAGAGAGGGTAGGAGGAATCACAGGGAAGGTACTATAGGATCTGGGGCCCGTGGTGAGTGGATCTAGGGATTGGAAGAGGGGTTCTAGGGAAGGATGGAGAAATTTGGGGGTGACATCGAGGAAAGGTTTCTAGGGTAGGGAGAGAAGGGGATGGTAGGAAGAATGATAAGGAAGGTAGGAGGAATGACGGGGCTATGTCTATAGGATCTAGAGCCCGTAGTGGGGGGATCTAGGGATTGGAAGAGAGGGGATTCTAGGGAAGGGTGGAGAAATTTAGGGGTGACTTCAGAGAAAGGCACCTAGGTTAGGGAGAGAACGGGAAGGTAGGAAAAATTATAGAAAAGGTAGTATAGGATCTAGGGCCTGTGGTGAGGGGATCTAGGGATTATAAGAGAGGGGGGTCCTAGACATTTAGGGGTGACATCCAGGAAAGGAATCTAGGGTAGGGAGAGAAGGGGAAGGTAGTATAGGATCTAGGGCCCGTAGTGGGGGGATGTAGGGATTGGAAGAGAGGGGAGGGGTTTTCTAGGAAAGGGTGGAGAAATTCTAGGGTAGGGAGAGAAGAGGAAGGTAGGAGAAATTATAGGGAAGGTAGTATAGGATCTAGGGCCTGTGGTGAGGGGATCTAGGGATCGGAAGAGAGGGGGGTTCTAGGAAGGGTAGAGAAATTTAGGGGTGACATCAAGGAAAGGCATCTAGGGAGAGAAGAGGAAGGTAGGAGAAATGATAGGGAAGGTAGTATAGGATCTAGGGCCTGTGGTGAGGGGATCTAGGGATTGGAAGAGAGGGGATGGGTTTTCTAGAGAAGGGTGGAGAAATTTAGGGGTGACGTCGAGGAAAGGCGTCTAGGGTAGGGAGAGAAGAGGAAGGTAGGAGAAATTATAGGGAAGGTAGTATAGGATCTAGGGCCTGTGGTGAGGGGATCTAGGGATCGGAAGAGAGGGGGGTTCTAGGAAGGGTAGAGAAATTTAGGGGTGACATCAAGGAAAGGCATCTAGGGAGAGAAGAGGAAGGTAGGAGAAATGATAGGGAAGGTAGTATAGGATCTAGGGCCTGTGGTGAGGGGATCTAGGGATTGGAAGAGAGGGGATGGGTTTTCTAGGAAAGGGTGGAGAAATTTAGGGGTGACGTCGAGGAAAGGCATCTAGGGGAGGGAGAGAAGAGGAAGGTAGGAGAAATTATAGGGAAGGTAGTATAGGATCTAGGGCCCGTAGTGGGGGGATCTAGGGATTGGAAGAGAGGGGATGGGTTTTCTAGAGAAGGGTGGAGAAATTTAGGGGTGACGTCGAGGAAAGGCGTCTAGGGTAGGGAGAGAAGGAGAAAGTAGAAGAATGATATCCAGAAAGGGGATCCAGAAGTAGGGAGGGGTTCTCGGGAAGGGAGAGGACCTACGATCGATGACCTACATAGGTCCTCTAGGGTTGCCCTAGGGTTGCCCTCACAGATTCATTAGAAACATTAATCGACATTCGTAAAATGATCCGGAACTCCTATCGTCGATCCACAGAAAGATGCATACACAATCAATACAATATCACAAACTGTACCAAGTCCGGAACTCCCGACTCGAAATCATCGATTATTCAAATGTATCCAATGAAAGCAACACGGCAGTATAAAGAGGGTTGGTATTCGTTGCCGACCAGACTATTCCCAGCGACAGGAACGCAGCAGGAGGGCTGTACAAGGGAGAGGCTTCCGGCTCGAATTTAGCCGTAGGTTCGCGGGCGTCAATTAATTACGAACGACATTGTCCGCGCGGCGTTCCTTTCGCGGCGTTTATTTGCCTGAGTAATTGCCGGGAGCTAGTTAGTTACGATTAAAGCTGCTACTGGATGCGTTATCTAACCTCTCGCGCAACGGTAAACCCCCAACGTCGCTGAATTGAAATTCATTGAACCGGTCGTGCGTCGGCGAGCAGCGTCCGCGATTCGCGGAGAGGTCAAGCTCGGCTGATTCTCCCGCACTCGCGGCCGAGGAATTTAATCGAACGCGTCTCGTCTCGTCTCGTCTCGTCTCACCTAGTCTCGTCCCATCTCCTCGTATCGCGCAGGGTCGCTCGAAGTAGGCCTCCTCAAAACGGAACCCGCGACAGCGAAAGATCGAGCAGGCGATCGAGAAACACCGTGCGCCGCTAGAGCGGTCCTCCTCTAGAACAATAGAGGAGGATACAAATAATTCAAAACAGTCTCGGGACTTCCAGAATGTCTTCGGGAAGAAATTCTAAATAAAAATTCCGGACGCTAATCTATCAGCCGTACCGTGGCTCTCAGGGTCGGCTGGTTAGGCGGCTGGGTTTCTCGCGGATGATTCATCGAACGATGCTGGGGACGCGAGAGGAAATTAGGTGCGCTGTTCCTGACGGCGGAGAAGAGCCGAGGGGAGCTAAACCGCTACCTTTCGCGGTGGCGTCGGTGGCGGCAGATGCCGCGGATCCCTGTGGAATCATGCACACGCTCGCAGCGTGTAAACAATCCGCGTTTAGAGGTATCGCGCATCAATCTTGATCCTCGGCCGGCGATTGCCGCGCTGCGCCAAGCTGCGCCGAGCCGTGCCGAGCCTTGGCGAGCCGCGCTGTGTCCGCCGTTGTTAACAATAAATCCAGTGTTTATACGGCCCCTCGTGTAACAAGTTTCCGCCGGACTATGCGAACGCCGCACTCCTCCTCGCTCTCCTCGGCCAGCCTCCATCCCGGCCATATGTTGCCTGTCATCTTGCCTTAATAATCGCGCTTCCGCGACCGTGGAATACTCTCTGCACGAGGTGGTCCGGCCAGGTCTCCGGATCAAGCCGAGTAATTAGCCTTTTAGGCGGGAAAAGTCCGGGAACACCGTTCACACATTATCCTTCGCCGATTATTCCGTCATTTTTGAAAGCCCGGGCCTCCTCGACCGTGGCTATCATAAATCTTTCGAATAGATCCTTCGACGGCAATTTCAATTTTCAATCAATCACTCACCCCCGCTCGCTTCATCTAGTAATTTCGCCGGGGATTATTCTATGCAAGATTGCTTCGAAGCTTCCTTCTACTGCAGCACAATTATTGCAAATTCTATCGACAGGCTTTATTGAATTATACAGGGTGATCAGCACCTGGTGGTAATACAATTTCGACTTATTTTTTAAGTTAAAATATCACCCCTTAAAGAAAAGTATCAATCCTCAAAGAATCACCCCCTTTCCGGTTGTACCACCCCGTATATTCATTTTCATGTAGATTTTCATCCATAGAAAATAACGCAAGCATCACAGTTATTTACCGATCAGCGTAATATTGTGATTAACCCCCAGTCGATTAATCTAGTTATTTCGCCTGGAATTATTGTACATAAGACAGATTATAAACTTCCTTTTGGGGCAGCACAATTATTGCAAATTCTATTGACGGTCTTTATTGAATTATAGGTGGTCAGTACCCGGTGGTACAATTCGACTTATTTGTTAAATTTAGAATCACCCCTTTTCCGGTTGTACCCCCAGTCACTGACCACCCTGTATATTCATTTTCGTGTAGAAAAATTGGAGAAATTTCCAAGTGGATTTTCATCAATAGAAAATAACGCGAGCATCAAAATTATTTACTGATACAGCGTACTATTGCGTTTCCCCCGTTGCACTATGATTTATTTTAGGGTTTCAGTAATTACAACTTTCATAGAAAATTTATATCTACTGTACGCCTACATGTTCTCCAATAGCTGAACATTAAGGACGCCAAAATACAATTTTATTTCCTTTTAAAGGGAATCGATAACTTTATCAGACCCTGTTCAGAATCTTCATCACGAGGATGACTCGACATTGTAGGTCAAGGGGTTGAGAGTCGTTTTTCGGAAGAATCCCCACATTTTCTAAACAAACGTCCCATGCATCTTCCAATCACCATTCTCCAACTGCAATTCCGTCCACCTGCATTCCCAAAACGTCACAGTATGCCAAACCTGAGACAAGCGAACGATAAACACTCGTTGGCACGAGGGCCGTCTCGTGCCCCAGCGTAAATTGCGCGAGCTACGTGTCGCGAGCTGGCAATCAGTCTTTCATGGGAAGGGGGGCCGGTCGCGGATTTTGCAAAAACCGTACGGAGCCGTGGCAAGAATAGAATAACAGTCGGTCTCTTGTTCTGTGCGTCTATGAAATCGAAAGACAAGGGGCCGCGAAGGATAACGGGACGGGAAAACGGCGAGAACGCACTTTCGAGCGTGCTCCTTTTGTGAGACGAATTCGAAATTCGAGACGATGCGCTGGCTGCAAGCTTTTTCGCGGAACTGCGCCTCGCGGTCGCGTGACGCGATTTTAACGAACCGCGCCGGGAGAGCTGCACACGCTTCTCGCGACCACCACCCAAGACCATTCCTGGAAATCGTACTGTTATCTCTTCGTGCCGCGATTCAGGATCGCCGTATTGCTCGCGCTGTATTCGTGGGATCGTACCGCGAGAATAGCGAGACGTGTCCTGCGCCGAATGACGTCTTGCACACGAGAAAGATTCTGTGGTAAATATTTCATCGATGCAGAATTCGAACGTAAAGCAAGTGGATTTACAGTGAATTACAGTTTTCTCGATATATGTCAAGGACACGGGTCCTGGCAGCGACATGAATCGTCCAGGAGATACTATTCTTTGATATAAACGTCGTACTCTTCGTGGCCCCTTACGGGATATATTGGGTTGGCAAGAAAGTAATTTCGGTATTTTTAGGTGAAATAAAATCCAACTTTTTTATCAAAGCAATGAACTTTAATCAATAAAATATTTTCCATCTTGTTCTACGATCTTTTGCCATGTTTCTGGTAGCTTCATAATTCCGCGCTCATAAAACTTCTGATCCTTTTCGGTGAAAAACTGATCCAAATGCGATTTCAGACCATCATCATTAGCGAAAGTTTTACCATTCAAAGAGTTTTGTAAACTTCGGAACGAATGATAATCTGATGGTGCAATGTCAGGGCTATATGGTGGATGTGACATCACTTCCCAACCAAGCTCCGATAACTTTTCACGTGTTACCAAAGATGTGTGAGGCCTAGCGTTATCATGGTGGAACACGATTCCTTTGCGATTTGCCAATTCTGCCCGTTTTTCTTTGATTGCTATGTCCAGTTTTGTTAGTTGTCGACAATAAACATCTGAATTAATGGTTTGGTTCCTTGGGAGAAGCTCAAAATACACAATACCTTTGTAATCCCACCAAATTGACAACATGATCTTCTTTTGGTGCAATTCAGCTTTCGGCGTGATTTGGGCTGATTCATCACGCTTGGACCATGATCGTTTTCGAGTTGTGTTATTGCAAACAACCCATTTCTCATCACCAGTGATGATTCGCTTCAGAAAAGGGTCGATTTCATTTCGTTTGAGATGCATATCTCATATGTCGATGCGTTGCGTTAAGTGAATTTCTTTCAATTCGTGTGGAACCCAAATATCGAGCTTCTTAACGATTCCGAGACTTTTTAAACGATATTCTATAGTTGTATGCGAGACATCTAACCTGTCTGCAATCTCTCGGACAGTTATATGACGATCCGATTCAATAATGGCTTTCATTTGGTCATCGTCAACTTCGGATGGTCGACCAGAACGTTGGTCGTCTTCAAGTGAAAAATTTCCAGAACGGAATTTTTTAAACCAATTCTGGCACGTGCGTTCTGTTGAGCAATCCGCACCATAAACTTCACATATATCTTTGTGAGCCTCGGCAGCTTTTTTACCTCTACGGAAATAAAAAAGCAATATGTGCCTGTAATGTTCGTTTTTGCACTCCACGTTCAAATTGACACAGAACTAACAATTTTCATCAAAATTACGTGTAACTTGCTTCAAAAGTAACCTAAAAGATGCAGTTATGAAATGTCAGAAAGAAAACAAATGCAACGTTAACAGAAGTCAACCAAACAAAACATAAAGCCATCTATCAGTGAAAACCGAAATTACTTTCTTGCCAACCTAATACCTCGCGGTAGTGGGAATAGTCCTACGACTGTTATCGGCCAGGTATTTGCGACATCAATCGAGAAAACACTGTACATAATTTTGTAACAAAAATATCATCGATTTAGAGGAAACGTCTGTGAATTCTGGCCAAGCTTATGTTCGAAAGGATTCGCCGCTGGTAATAGGCAGGTTCGCAACGCTGAAGCGGCTAGCCTAATGAGCCCACGAGGCTCGATTACGTTATTGAGCCGTTGATCTCGGAAGGTGGGGGACCAGAGGGGCGCGAATCGCGCGGTTTACACGACGCCGGAATTAATTGGGCCACGTGAACCGAGAAAACGAACGATCCGAGGGCCTGCGATCCGAAACGGAACAATGGCGGCCGCTCGCTTTTGTGTGCAAATCGGATCGCGCGCACGCCGGACACACCGCTTCTCTCCCCGAGGCTCGCGAGCAAAATGAGTCGGTGGATCTCGTTCGATATCGTTTTATTGCCGCATTGTTCCTTCGCCAGCTGGCTCGTTCGAGACCTATCGACGCGGTCTTCGGCCCCTCGATCCGACCGTTGCAGTTAGCCGCGCCGGTAGCCTAACGCGCCGAGAATTCGCAAACACGTACGAGGCGCTCTCATGCAGCATAGTTCCCCGGGATCCTACAAATTCACAGCGACGTGACAAACTGGTTAACGCCGGCCGAACCTTGATCCTATGCCCCCGAGCACGGAAATCCGAAGAATCTCGCGCTAAACAATCGCCCCGGGACGCTTTCTTTCTACAGCAGAATCGTCCATTTTGTCTGGGAGCCGGTGCGATTTAACAGATTATTTAGCGGCGATTATCTCATAATTTTCTGGTCCACGGTCTTCAAGCGGGAATAACAATAACGATCGTAAACCAACACCCTTAGTAACGTAATCTAATTATTTCGTTTGGGATTATTATGTGAAACAAGATTTTTACCCGGCACTGCGATTTATTTTGTGATTGCAGTGAATACAATTTTTGCGTCGTCCACGATTTTCTAGATGAAAAAAAGCTTATATTTATGTTCCTGCATATTTTCCAAATATTGTATATAAAGACAAGAAGAAAATAGAATTGTATTCTAGTTTAAAGAACATTAATTAGACACATATTTGTTGCACTCCGTTCGCTTACGCTGCAAGTAGCATTTGCTCCGAATGTACAGTAATAAATAGACAGCGGATACATTTATGACAAAAATGTACAACCACAATTTCAAGTAGTGGGCATATTAGAGAGATCTAAGGATAACAGCGTATTGGTTTAATAAAATGATTAAAAGAAGAAAAATAAATTTTTATTCCGCTCCTGCGACTTGCAATCGCTGCAAACATGTTTTATTTCCCACAAAGATCCGCTGTCTAGTAATAAATTCTTTTCCCTGTTCGTTTGCTTCTGCGTAACGAGTATTCGGCAAATTTCATAAGCCGACGCGTGTTTTTACCGTTCCGAGTTCCGGGAGCGGAGATTGCTCGAGTAAATTCCTAATTTGCGATTTTTTTCAATCGTATCGCGGATTTCGCGGCGAAACGGGAATCATCGCTCGCGGCCGGTGAACGCCGGAATTATTAACGGTAATGACGAGCGATAAAAATAACGGGATTCACTTAGATCAGGAGTCCCCCCCGGCCAAGACGATCCGTCTGGCATCCTTGGCGCCTCTTAATCTCCTCGACATCGCGTTATTGTTCCCGACGGTCTGCGGAAACGACCGTCCCGTTCAAACTGCATTTTCGTATTCTCGTTATCGATCATTGCGTCTCGTAAATTGTCTTCAAATTGCCTACAACGTTTATAGCAACAGCTCCGGACCCATGAAGATGTCGAGCAGGAAGCCGACTCTACCACTGTTCGAATAGGAAAATAGGGGGACCCATAAGTAATCAATTATTTTGAAATCTAAAACAAACTTTGTAGTAAGTTCAAGTTTTTATTTCTTAATTTATTATATAATCTCCATCGTTATCAAGGACAGTACGGGGGGTGCGGTAAAACTTCCCATTGCAATTCTTTGATTTTTTCCTGAGTGAGTTTCGCTGTATGAGGCCCGGCCATTGTCAATTTGCAGTATTACACCTTTTCCGTGGACTAAAGATGCCCTCTTTTTCAATAGTTCTGAATACAGCCGTTGTAATTGCTGACAATACAACTCAGCAGTAACTGTTTCCCCAGGTTTCAACAACTCAAAGTGAATTATGCCACGATAGTCCCACCAAATGCACAGTAACACCTTTCCAAGTGATAAGCTAGGTTTAGGGGTTGATATTGCGGTTTGATTTGCAGAAAGCCGTTGCTTCGAACGCTTTATGTTATCACAAAGAATCCATTTTTCATCTCCGGTAACGATTCTGCTAAGAAACGGATCTCTACGAAATCTGGATAGCAATCAAGTGCAAATTGATCGACGAATGTTCTTGTTGGTCTCAGATAATTGATGCGGTACCCATATTCCATGCCTACAGTGACTCCAACTAATATTCGCACGCTCTTAAACATCGCATAACTTTGTCAATATTGGTCTATATTACTTGAATTGTTTTGACAAGTTAGCACAATTGGTTTGCTACACAAAGAGAAAAGTACAAAAATTGCAATTGGTCGAAATTGCACAGAAAATACTAAAAGTTGTATTTTACAATTTTTTACGTGGACTTACATTGAAAATTTAGGAAGTACGATTTTTTAGATCTGTATGAATTATACATATTCTGAGAATTTCATCAAAATCGGTGAACGTTGCAATGAGCTACAGATGTTTCAAAATGATCACGTAAGGGCGAAATTCCCTGACAAGGCCAAAATTCTGCGACTTTCACCCTTAAGGTTTCATCGTGAAACGTTTGTAGCTCAGTGCAACGTTGACTGATTTAGACGAAATATTCAGAATACGTATAATTGATACGGATGTACAAAACGTACTTTTTAAATTTTTAATATAAGCCCGCATAAAAAAGTTGCGAAATACAACTGTTAGTACTTTCTCTGCAATTTCGACCAATTGTAATTTTAATCAAACATTTTTTTCAAGTTATGTAAGCGAACCAATTGTTCCAACTTCGCAAAAAAATTCAAGTAGTATACTCCAATATTGACAATGTTATGCGATTTTTAAGAGCGTGCGAATATTAGTTGGAGTCACTGTATATGCCTTTCCCATTTCGTGTAGGCGCCTTTGTATAGTTGACCATGTGGACCCAAGGCTTCTCGATAATTCTTGTATACTTAATTTTGGATCAGCTTCCACTAGAGATTTTAGGGTGTCGTCATCAAACTCAACTGGTCGTCGAGGCCAGTCAGAGAGATCATGATCACCAGCAGCAAACCTTCTGAACCGACGTTGACACTTGTTGACCTTCAATACATCTCCATAAACATCGCAAATTTTCTTTGTTGTTACCGTTGCATCAAATCCCGCATGAAAATGAAAAAGTATGCAACGACGAATATGATCCTCGGAAGGTGCGGACGCCGCCATTTTATTACAGGGTTGTAAAAAGATGTTCTACTTTTTAGAATATTTTGAGCACAGGCTGCTTTACCGAAAACTGTCAAAGAATACGTGTTTCCTCTTCAACGATCTTCAACTGTCCAGAGCCTTTTTTCGATACGAGCACTAAATCTCTCGAAATTAAGAGAATCTCTCTGCGGCAGCCATCTTGTGACGTCATACTTGCTTCAGAAAGCGAGTTTTCCGCCGATTATTACAAATTACTCCACGATGAGGTAGAAAAATCGCAATTTGGGCTCTGTACAGACGTAGATTGGACTTTTAGGAAACACAAGTGACCACTTTTAAACTGCTCATTGCAATATTGAAGCGTCAATTTGTCAATATCCTGACCCTTGCAAGTTCATATACGTATATTGCAGAGAGATTCTCTTAATTTCGAGAGATTTAGCGTTCGTATCGAAAAAAAAGGCTCTGGACAGACGTAGCAAAGACATGTACAAACACGGTGGTATGCATTTTTAATTGATTACTTACATATTTAAGACGTAAAATGTCTAGAAAAGAAGGCACAGCGTAACATAACATGACAGTCAAGGCCAAATGCCTTCCGGCCCCCTTGAGGCAAAACAAATTCTTTATTCCTTCATTTTTCCCAATATGAAAGAAACGTAAAAATAGTGTTCGACCGAGCCACTCCCGGCTGGCGAAGATTCTCGATGGGATTGCGCTGTTCCAATTCCGCAAACGCGTCCGAGAAAGAGAGGTATCGCGTTCTCACGCGACCGGGTGCGGGTTACCTGTCGGCTTATCGGGCAGGTACGCGCTCTCCGTGGAATTCGTGGGTGGTTAGCAAGGTGAGGCGAAGGCGGGACAAGGCGCGGCAAGGTGCGAGCCGCCGAACAGCCCGGGTGTGTAAACGCGGAAATCGTGCCGCGGAATCGCGTCCGAGGCGTCCGCTCGAAACGGCTGGCCCATATCCGACCGACTTTCGAACACGGCCGTACAGTTATCCGTGCACACGCGTGCGTTCTTTCGGCGGATCCTCGGATTCCTCGCGTCTCGTAAAATCCTAGGCGGACAGCTGTTGCTGGTGTTGCGTTGCTCAGCAACGGTTCCGTCCGACTCGGCTCCGGTTCCGCGGCCTCGGAATGTCGATCGATCCCGTCCTTTTGTTCGCTCCGAAAGAATCGGACGAGGAATCTGCCTTGCACCGTACCCCGGTCTGTCCAACCTTCCGATTCTTCAAAATTATTTCTACAGAGCGACTGGACCACAGTTTCATGCTGGATCCAATATGGCCGTTGCTTGGGTGATCAGAGAACTGCGGTTCTTTATGCGTTTTTCACAAAAATGAGGAGATGTAAAACGGGAAAAACATTAGGAGAATTTAACACTAGAACTAGCGGACCAGTCAAGTTGACTGGTTCTTAATTTTTGCTTTTACAATTATTAAAATTGTAAAAATGTATTCATCGGATAATTTTTTAACCCTTTGCACTCGGCGCTGGTTTCAATCTAAAACTAAATTTTTACAATATTTTCATTTTATTCATACGAAACTGATCTGATTTCTACGTATAATATTTAAATGTTTAGTAATCTATTAAATTGTAATTTTGTAATGTAAAAAACGTTTTGTAATATTTTTTGTAATTTCTTTGAAATAATGCTACAACAATTTCTAGTGGTGCTTCAGAGTCACCACTCGAGTGCAAAGGGTTAATAAACCTCTTCGTTGAAGCACATATTACAGTAAAAGTTGAATGAAGTCTGAATGGGCAGAGTCTTGTCACTGTTACAAAGCAATATACGTCAGTCGCATTTATTGCTCGGTAGTGTTAACACGTTAAACTCTTCCCGTGCCATTTAGTTCGACGAAATCCGGGCCCAAACGGCAGTGGTCAATACGCGGCAAACAGATCAGAGTGATGCTCGAAAACAGTTGCAATACTAGCCGAAATGGAAATACCTGTGATACAGTCCTTTGTAGATCATTCCACGACTCTGACTCGTGATGTTTACATTTGATTTTCAGATTTTCAGTCGACGAGTCGTACTCGTGATGTTTACGTTTCTGCCAAAATCTTCGTCACGAGTCAGACTCGTTAAAGTACGGGAAGGGGTTAAGTGACAAGTTTCGTGTGCCGTTTTGGGGGAGGAATTTCATGAACGTCGAAACGAATTTGGGGCAACGTGTGGGGAGTTATTATAATAGGAGCGAATCGTGGCACGTTAGAGTCAAACGATGTTCCTCGCGAATAGTGACGCGGACAACGGTACACTGTCACCTGTTGGACGCGGTGCGAGAGAGAGAGAGAGAGAGAGAGAGAGAGAGAGAGAGAGAGAGAGAGAGAGACAGAAAAATGGTTGCCGGTTTTCTTGCCGTTTATTTATCGACTCGCCCGATGACGATGCTTGCAATTATTCTACGCATCGGGGACAGTTTTCTCGAGGGAAAGGTCGTTGGCTGCGAGTACGAGATGCAAGTAGGAGGAAAAATCGGCGGGGACACCTGCGACGTAGCCTGCGAATCGTTCCTCGTCAGTTTGTTCGTGATCAGGAATTAATAACACAATCTAGTTTTAACCGTTTGCACTCGGCGCTATTTTCATTCTAAGACTAAATATTTCTTCCGTCCTACAATATTTTCATTTTATTCAATAATCATTTATATAATATTTAAATGTTTAGTAGTCTATTAAATACAAATTTTGTAATGTGACAAATATTTTGTAATATTTTTCGTAATTTCTTTGAAATAATGCCAGAACAATTTCTAGTGGTGCTTCAGAGTCACCACTCGAGTGCTAAGGGTTAATAACTAGACTAGAGGTTTACCTTCACACGTTGACAGCCGTGTCAATCACGTATAGGAGTGTCAGTGATTTTTGACTAGGTTTAGACATTCGTTTCTAGTGTGACGTATCCAGATAAACCGAATTTTATTAAGATCTTTAGAATCCAAAAGGGTTGAAACGGCATCCCCTATAATACACTGAACATTTCTAGTTTCTAATTAAATTACTCTGATTTTGTGAGCATCTCTGAGAAAATGATATTTGCCACTTGACGTGTTAACACTGAACCTGCCACGGTCAAAACGACCGGTTCACTATTTCACGATTATCGAAATTATAAAAATGTTTTCACAGGAAATTACTGAATCGACTTCTTCAAATTTAAGCACGCATTACAATGAAAATCGTTCAAAGTTTCAGTAAACTCAATCTTCTCCCTCCTACAAGTCTTGTGCTAGGTCCGGAGTTAAACAAATTACTCGGTGGAAATTAATCCTGTTCGCAAACACTTCGATTATTCATTATTCAGCGTCCCGATCCTCTCGCCTCGGACGCTATAACAAAACTATTCGAGACGAGCCACACACAAAACATATTTCCCCTACAACTCTCGCGTTCGCGTCGCGTAGAAAATGGCGGAGTAGATCGGACCCGTCGGTGCACGCTCGACGCTAAAAATCCCGTGAAATCTCGGCGAGCGTATTCCCCCGGTAATTGTCGCGCGACGTCATAAAACATCGAATACGTTTCGAGACGATCAGTCACTCGGAGACGCTCCCCTCGAAAACGGTCGCGAAAGTTATCGCGGCAATTAAGAGATCGCGTAGCTCTGGCGAAGGCAAGAAGCAATTAATCGGGTCGCGATTAAATCGGAATCGGCGAGCAGGCGGCCGGGGCGGAACGCGGCGACAAAGTGGCCGGGGTCGCTTGAAAACTTAATTAGCCGCGCGCGATCGGGTAAAACCGTGTTTCCCCCCCCCCCCTCTCTCTCTCTCTCTGGTTGTTTGGAAAAAGATCGGGCCTCTTAGGGGATTTTACGACCCGCGGATATCATTTCCACCTGCTACCGGACCGGCACCGAGATCGGCCGAGCGCTCTCGAGTGTACAGTTAAGTCGGTGTCCCGGCTTGAAATATTGCTCGGGCTTTTTGCGGCTGTTCAAGCGAGAAACTAATGGATTGTACGGTGGCGAGGCAAGCGCACAGGCCCGAGGATCCGCGGAGGACGCGTGTTGCGCCGGCATTACCGCCGGAGCTGGCCATTATCCGTTGTAACGCGTTGCACGAGCATAATCGCCGGGCCCGTGCAATTTCATCGGGACCGGTAGCCGTACAAAAAAATCACTTAATTCGCGCAACGAAACGCCGAACTTGCCGAGCGCACGCTTTCCGAGGGCGGAGTTTGCCGGGTGGTTTCCAACACTCTGTTCCGCCTTTTCGACCGTCTAGAGAGCATGATTTGCAAGTATGCTGGTCGAGGATGTAATGGAGTGCTACCCTTTTATCCACTGTTTGCGCTCCACTCGGAGCAATTGTCGTTTGCCACCAATTACTAGTAGTTTTTCCTTACCGGGGATGCACCGACCGGAAGTCCAGCAAATTCGCTTCGTAGTTAGTTGTGGGTTTTTATGGGAATAGTAATTGCATCGATTAGAAAAAAGGTTTCTTCTTTCAATGATTTCAATAGGCTGTAAGTTCAGTCTCTTCCATTTTGTGTTTCACCTACTCAGTTTTGGCGACAAGTGCATAAAATTCGCAGTAATTATAATTATTGGACGAGACGCTAGGTTACGTGGTTACGAATCTCTGGATTCAACAATTTGCGAGCATATGGGTTGTTAGTGTTTTGCGATGTATCGTCACTGTTTCAAACTTCTTTCACTCACGGCCATTTTAAGATTAAACAATTCTTCTGTATTCGCTTGGGTTGTGCAGTCTGGATCCTGTAAATTGAACGACTCGTAAGAATATTGATCGTCAATTTTGTATGACGGAGAGGAATGCTGTTCGGTCATCGTCGGTGTTTGCGCTACACTCGAATCGAATGTCCTCAGCTCGCAGCCATTTTGAAGTTACCGAACTCATCTTCATTCCAGCCGCGTCTTTATTTCCAACTAATTTGCCTCGCACGTCGCCTTTGCATCTACCAAAATCGTACAATTTCTAATACAAATTCAAATTTAAAGAAATTCTAATTCTAATTGTCACTCTAATTCTACCTGTAAGTTTAAAAAATTGTAATTCATATTCTAATTCTAATTTTAAAAAATTCTAATTCTAATTCTACTTCTAATTTTAAAAGATTCTGATTCAAATTCTAATTCTAATTCTACTTCTAATTTTAAAAGATTCTAATTCAAATTCTAATTCTAATTCTACTTCTTATTTTTAAATATTCTAATTCAAATTCTGATTCTAATTCTAGTTCTAATTTTAAAAGATTCTAATTCTAATTCTAATTCTAATTCTAATTCTAATTCTAATTCTAATTCTAATTCTAATTCTAATTCTAATTCTAATTCTAATTCTAATTCTAATTCTACTTTTAAAAGACTGATCTAAATACAAATTCTAATTCTACTTCCAATTCTAAAAGATTCTGATTTAAATACAAATCCTAATTCTACTTCCAATTCAAATTGTAATTTGTGGAGTTTCAGCCCTCTGGATCGAACAATTTGCACGAATATTGTAAGAATATTAATCGAAGATGACCTCCTCCGAACAGATCCAAGAAGAACTGCTCGCAGAGTTCTTCAAGATTGTATTTTCTTCGAGCAGACATGGGACTCGGGAGATTACGCAATGTCATGAATTAACAGCAGGCTCGGGCCCCGTTCGAATCTGATCAATTGTAATGAAATTCGCGTTCCCATCGCGGCCGCAGAGAGCTTGCGGTAACCGTCTCGCGGATAAGAGCGGAAAACAGCGAATAAAGAATGCTATTCCGTTATTTAAGATGTCCCGGAGCGACCTTGCGGGTCGTCGGCGCAGTTTACGCGCTCGCGTACCTCTTGTAGATCCAGTTTCGCGAAAAATCCCGCGGTCGTTTTCATTTGCAGCTCTCGCGGTTCCATCGCGGAAGAACCGGAATCCGTTTCGAAAAAAGGAAAAAAAAAAAACAGCGGTTGCGAAATTAAACCGGCATTCCAAATCGATCCGGTCGATATTTACGTATACCATCCGCGAGAGTATTTCCGCAAAGCTATATATTTCCTAAAGCAAATCGTTAACAATAATTAAATAAAACTGTATCGATTCCGGCACGACTGGTTGCACACGCAGATAACTGTGCACTGAAAATTGCGGAGCTCTAGAAATGAATGCAAAATTATTTCGTCAATTTTATTAATCGATTTGGCAAATATGGGCGGCTCGAACATCTCCAACGGATTTCCCCCGAATTTTTTCTTCTCGAAAACGAAGCGTCTCGCCCCAAAATTTTCTGATTTTTTTTCGCGAGGAGTTACCTGGTGCGTTGCTAATTTCGCCAGGGGCTGGATTAAATTGTCCAACAAGTGAAAACGATTAGCCGCGACTCTAATGAACAAGAAAGTGTGTTCGGGACCGCTCGAGCGCGAATCATTCGCGACAAAGTGACGTCATAGCGAGCGCCGATTTCGCAACTCGAGCGCGTCGCGTTCGAATCACGTTTACAGCCGGCAACCGGCGCGGAATAGTTGTGAGCCGGGATTGTAAAGGCTTTATCGTCGATACGAGAGAGTCGAATGCGCAGGAATGTACACGAGCGATTCTACGGGGTCTACGGCTTGATACAGCAACATTGCTTTCTCTCTTTCTCTCACTCTCTCTCACTGTCACTGTCTTTCTCTTCTTTCGACGCCAACCGGCTCGCAGAACGCGCATCATCCACCGCGGAACTGTAAATCGCGGATAAAACGCGAGCCACGTCGCGAATCGAGCCATCGCCCGGCTTTCGACACAGATGAGTAACTGTAAAATTATCGGAACCATGCTGTAATCGCACCTGCTGCTTCCGCGTACGCTTTTCGAATCTCTAAACCGCATTTTTCCCCTCAATTTCGCATCCTATTCGAACGCGCCGGAATAAAACGAAACTCACTCTGCCAGGTTGATAAAGTTTTCCTATTTGTTTTTCCATTTAAAAAGCTTTTACCATTTCTATTTATTTACTTCCGTGCTGTTTAAAGTCGTAGTACGCAGCACAATGTTCATAGACTCCGTGATATTCTCCTATGAAATTATTGTAACAGAAATCTAAAGAAAATAGGGGTGAATTTGACATTTTTTTTTGGTGGATCTGTAATTGACGAAAAATTAAGATTTTCTCAGGGAATGTTAAGCAACGTTCTAGCTGTGTTTTTGTATTTTTTTCTCACCTGAAAATACAAACCGACGGAGTTCTATAGCATTGTTGAACTGCGTGTACAGCGGACCTGTGTCCCACGTTTACCCACCTGTTGCTCGCACGCGCGCACAATAGGGTCGGGTAAAAAGAAAATTGACAGCGTAGGTTTGAACGAAGGTATTCGACGATCCTCGACTGTCCGAAGGTCGAGAACGACAATGTTCGATCAAGTTATCTATATTTCGAGCGTGCACCGCCCACTGTAATTGCACAGAGAGCCGCGTCGTCGTCGTATCGCGAAGTTGTTGGCGTGCAGGCGCGCGATGAATCGAGAATTCCCCGGTGAAAAAAAGCTGTGATGGCAAAGAGAGGTTCGACCACCCGGACGGACAAAAGGACGAGCGAATCCTTTGAGTTTTGTACGCGTGCACCCACGCTTGTTCGCGCGTGTCGCCGCGATTACGGCGTCGTTCCGTCGATCGGCTACGATCGCGCGAGCATGTGTCGGGCTCGATTATTACGATCCCGTGACCATTCACTCGATCCGATAATACGTTTACAGTCGATTCCACGCGTGTCACGTTCATCGAGACTGTTTATTATTACGTCGTGATACCGTTTGTCGAAACTCACCACCGAGACTCGATTCGCTACGAAACTGGAGCGAGCTGGAACAAGCTGTATTGCAAACTAAACATAGCAAGTATTAAATATTAGGGGTCAATTATTTGCAAAGAATTTGTTTTGCCTTCAGTTCTGTACCGATCGTTGAAGAACAAACACGTATTCTTTTACAGTTTTCGATAAAGCAGCCTGTGTTCTAAATATTCTAATAATTTTTTTTACAGCCCTGTAATAAAATGGCGGCGTCCGTACCTTCCGAGGATCATATTCGTCGTTGCATACTTTTTCATTTTCATGCGGGATTTGATGCAACGGTAACAACAAAGAAAATTTGCGATGTTTATGAAGATGTATTGAAGGTCAACAAGTGTCAACGTCGGTTCAGAAGGTTTGCTGCTGGTGATCATGATCTCTCTGACTGGCCTCGACGACCAGTTGAGTTTGATGATGACACCCTAAAATCTCTAGTGGAAGCTGATCCAAAATTAAGTATACAAGAATTATCGAGAAGCCTTGGGTCCACATGGTCAACTATACAAAGGCACCTACACGAAATGGGAAAGGCATATACAGTGACTCCAACTAATATTCGCACGCTCTTAAAAATCGCATAACATTGTCAATATTGGAGTATACTACTTGAATTTTTTTGCGAAGTTGGAACAATTGGTTCGCTTACATAGCTTGAAAAAATGTTTGATTAAAATTACAATTGGTCGAAATTGCAGAGAAAATACTAACAGTTGTATTTTGCAACTTTTTTATGCGGGCTTATATTAAAAATTTAAAAAGTACGTTTTGTACATCCGTATCAATTATACGTATTCTGAATATTTCGTCTAAATCAGTCAACGTTGCACTGAGCTACAAACGTTTAACGATGAAATCTTAAGGGTGAAAGTCGCAGAATTTTGGCCTTGTCAGGGAATTTCGCCCTTACGTGATCATTTTGAAACATCAGTAGCTCATTGCAACGTTGACCGATTTTGATGAAGTTCTCAGAATATGTATAATTCATACAGATCTAAAAAATCGTACTTCCTAAATTTTCAATGTAAGTCCACGTAAAAAAATTGCAAAATACAACTTTTAGTATTTTCTGTGCAATTTCGACCAATTGCAATTTTTGTACTTTTCTCTTTGTGTAGCAAACCAATTGTGCTAACTTCTCAAAAAATTCAAGTAATATCCAATATTCACAAAGTTATGCGATTTTTAAGAGCGTGCGAATATTAGTTGGAGTCACTGTAGGTATGGAATATGGGTACCGCATCAATTATCTGAGACCAACGAGAATATTCGTCGATCAATTTGCACTTGATTGCTATCCAGATTTCGCAGAGATCCATTTCTTAGCAGAATCGTTACCGGAGATGAAAAATGGATTCTTTGTGATAACATAAAGCGTTCGAAGCAATGGCTTTCTGCAAATCAAACCGCAATATCAACCCCTAAACCTAGCTTATCACTTGGAAAGGTGTTACTGTGCATTTGGTGGGACTTTCGTGGCATAATTCACTTTGAGTTGTTGAAACCTGGGGAAACAGTTACTGCTGAGTTGTATTGTCAGCAATTACAACGGCTGTATTCAGAACTATTGAAAAAGGGGGCATCTTTAGTCCACGGAAAAGGTGTAATAAATTGACAATGCCGGGCCTCATACAGCGAAACTCACTCAGGAAAAAATCAAAGAATTGCAATGGGAAGTTTTACCGCATCCCCTGTACTCACCGGATATTGTTCCCTCCGATCTTTTCAGATCTCTGGAACATTATTTAAGAAATAAAACATTCTGTAGAAGATGTTAGGAAGCACCTCGAGTCATATTTTGCTTGACGAACCCTGGATTTCTATAAAAGGGGGATTGAAAATTTGCAGGAAAGCTGGCAAACTGTCCTTGATAATGACGGAGATTATATAATAAATTAAGAAATAAAAACTTGAACTTACTACAAAGTTTGTTTTAGATTTCAAAATAATTGATTACTTATGTGTGCCCCTAATATTAACGCTGAACCTACTGGTGGCTCGGTATTATTCCTAAACAAAAAAGATTGACAGGAAGAATAGCTTACCCATCGGTTGGCTTGGCTCTTCTGTGAATCCTGCGCTATGCAAATCGCATTTGCGTTCGAAATATTCTCGAAAGCCAGTCAACTATTTCGCCTATCTCTCGTCTATCTCCCTCGGTAACCTCGCAGCAGACGTTGCAATCTTTACAACTGGAAAATTGAGGCTGTCTATCGCGGAGGCCCGAGCGCCGCGCCGGTTGCAGTTATTTGCTAAATTGTGGCTGCAATCGGATCGCGCAGTAAACCGTCGACTTTAAGTGTCGTTTCCCGTGATACTGGACAGCGTATCGCATTGTAGTAGCTCGAGCGTGCTTTCTTGCGCTGCGCTGGCATCGAAGTCGCTCAAAGAGCGGCCGCGAAAGTCGGCCTTCTGCTCGCGCAAGGTCTCTTAGAATCTCCCTGGGGCTCTAAACCGTTGCACTGCGTGTATCGTAAAGATACCGAACCATCAACGTTCCAACATTTCAGGGGATCAATAAAAAATTACGTTGATGTGCTGTTATACAGGTTAACACGATAAAATCTGTCTGCAGGCTATTATCTAATATTTTGTTGTTTCATTTGTCGCTTCGTCCAAGGTATACTTCTATGGTTGCATTGAAGATTTTTCGTGTTGTTCGACTAATTGGTTTATGGATATTAAATGTTGTTGTATGATCACTGTTAAACTAGACCTTTCGTATTTTCTAAACGCACCTTTTCGCTGTCGTAGCTTCGAAGAAAATTATTGACGATGCTAGGAAAAAATTGGGTACATTCTCCAAATGATAGTTGATAAACCTGCTAAGTTAGAAATTGCAGTACTCATTACTTTTCTCTTAAAAAATTTCCAAACAGTACCTCATGATAAGGATTATCAATCTAGGCAGGTATCTCAAACTGGTTTTAGACGCCCTCATTCATGTTCTTGTAACTTCGAAGAAAATTATTGGCGATGTTTGAACAAAATTGAGTACATTCTCCAAATGGTACTCGATAAACCTGCCAAGTTCGGAATTGCAATAGCCACTACTTCTCTCTGAAAAAATTTCCAAATAGTACCTTACGATAAGAATTATCAATCTAGGCAGGTCTACTGTTTTTAGACGCCCTCACTCATGTTGCTATAACTTCGAAGAAAATAATTATTTTTGCTTGAAAAAAATTGAGTACATTCTTGACATGTTACTGAATAAGTCCACAAAGTTTGAAATTACGATACGCAGTAGCTCTCTTTTAAAAAATTCCGAAAGGTTCCCGTGCGAGCCTGTATCATCGAATGGCAACATCAGGCTTATATTCCCGCAACTATCGCGATGTCTTATGGTTTCCTCGAGCAGTGCATAACTCGTGGAAGCAGAATGGTCGCGCGTGCCTTTAAAGGCCACGGTCGGCCGGATTTTTCCTTTCGGAAAGAGCGCTGTGCGACACGGTGCCGGACAAAAAGCCAATAAATCACTCTCTCCGGCGGACGGACGGAAGCTCTTACAAATCGTTTCATTTTTTCCGGTGTGCTGCCCGGTGGACAGCTGGCAGAATAATCGACTAGAGTCCTCCGAATCGAACAGAGTCTGTCTAAACGCGAGGCGCCGCCTTTGAGGGGCATTCCACCGAATTTTTAGGGCGCGGTAATTTATCTGACGGACGGACAATCGGGACCGTTTGCTCGACGAGAGAGGCTGGACTGTCGCAACTGGACTTGTTCGCCTCGGAGAGGATATCTCGGACAGGTCGCGCGGAAATAGGAAAGGAGGGAAAGAATACGCGCGAGTTCAATGCTTAATGCGATAATCGACGCTCGCAAACGGCGACGTCCAACACCTGTCGCAGCCGCCGCCGCCGCCGCCGCGGAAAGCTTACAACGCGGCCCGGGACGAGTCCGGTACAGTTACGTCGACCAAGTCCCACATCCTTCGAGGTCACCTACTCTCCGGAGCCGATACCACTTATCAAAATTAGCGTCGCTCTGCCCTGGATTGCTGTCCACCGGGCTCCCGGTCGTTTTGGATTGGGCAACGGCCCATGAAGTTACTCAATTCGCGCGTGTCCGGGTCACAAATCCACTGCGAAGTGTTCCTTAAACACTTCATTCGCGAACCATTTAGGACTGGATTCCTTCAAACATTTACAGAACATAAATGTACGAGGATCAGTGCATAATAAGTCCATCCTCTGACTTTAATTACCGGGGGGGGGGGGGGTATTAACTGTAGAAATTAATTCGTGGCCCTCGCGATTAATCATTTGTAACTCTGTTTCATATTTATTTTCCAGAACCGAAGGGGATTATTTTTGAGACTTGAATATGTTTTGATTTGTAAAAGAACGATGAACTTATGAAGCCGAGGACACGAATTAATTTGTACACCTAATAACTCTGGACCTGAGTGCTACAGATGTGAATTGTTAATTATTCTGTAAC
Source organism: Halictus rubicundus (assembly GCF_050948215.1). Lineage (NCBI taxonomy): Eukaryota > Metazoa > Arthropoda > Insecta > Hymenoptera > Halictidae > Halictus > Halictus rubicundus. Next base: position 12,411,008 of record NC_135160.1, read on the forward strand.
AAAATCAATTCGAAGAGTAACGTAAGTTTTGATTTGTAAAAGAACGACGAATTTGTGAAGCCGAGGACACGAATTAATTTTTACACTTAATAACTCTGGACCTGAGTCCTACAGGTGTTAACTGTTAATTATTCTGTACCAAAATCAATTTGAAAAGTAAGGTAAGTTTTTATTTGTAAAAGAACGACGAATTTGTGAAGCCGAGGACACGAATTAATTTGTGCACCTAATAACTCTGGACCTGAGTCCTACAGATGTGAATTGTTAATTATTCTGTACCAAAATCAATTTGAAGAGTAACGTAGGTATTTATTTGTAAAAGAATGACGAATTTGTGAAGCCGAGGACACGAATTAATTTGTGCACCTAATAACTCTGGACCTGAGTCCTACAGATGTTAACTGTTAATTATTCTGTACCAAAATCAATTTGAAAAGTAAGGTAAGGTGAGGAAAATTGTGTTTACTCTAACCTAAGCGTTCAATAATGAAGAGGGGTAGAAAATACCAGGGATGAATTCTGTTATCAACATAGTCAGGCTTGCATAGTAGCCTGGCTCGCACCTACCCGAGACTTTGTTCGATGAGAAATGTTTTTAATCGAAGGAAGAAGCTAAGTAATCGGTAGTCGGGGAGTTACCGGAGAAAATCATTCTCAAAGATCATTGTGGAGGATGAGATAGCCAGCGCGGCGGCTGCAACGGGAGGTGCTTAATCGCGTCGTTAAGAGCAGTGTCAATTAAGAGAAATTTATATATGTACAGTCGGCCGTGAAAGTCTACACTTCCTCTCAAATATCCGAAACGGAAATGAACGGCATCCTGCAGCGATCGATTACTTTGTTAGTTGAAATGGGATTCCGAGAAGGGCGTCGACGTTTCTGACTCTGTTTATTAGAAAATATAAACAAATCGAAAAGCATTTTCTCCGGAAAGAAAGCTCCATTTTTCACAGTCTTCTTACCCCCTGACAAGCTACTGTTCAAAATTAGCAAAATTAGCGTTCACTGTCCTAAGTAGCTAAAATTCGGCGATTAGACTTTTGCAGCCGACTGTACGCAATTCGTCGGGACCCAGCGAGCCAAGCACAGGTACATCGATTTATCTCGAATCCGATCGTTCGATACCGTTGGGAGGGTGACACCTTCCGTAACGAGGTGCGTCGCGCAATAAAACGAACAAAAGGGAACGCGATTTTTCTAGAAACAAAATGACAAATCGATGATGATCACGGTATATCGCGTTTAGACCGCTTCCCCCCGTGGCAGATACTTTTCTTCCCGTTTTAATTAATTCCCGCGATCCACACCTGGCACGGTCGATAAAAAAAAAGAGTTTAATCGATGATACCGGAAATCGGTTGCGCCACGATCGAAGGACGTTACGGCGCGTCCATTGAAATCGAAAGAAACCTCTGTCGAATCGGATTTTCGAGCATGACGATCCTCCGTCGATAATTTCGCTGACGTCTGCCGTGGCCAATCGATCGGATCGACAAAACCTTCGAACATCCGAGTCGAAGAATCTTTCATCCGAAGAGGACACCTCGAAGAGGCGATTCTTCGTGTCGGTGATGGATTTTGGGAACGAGTAACGGACGGGGCCGTTGGATTCCTGTTTGCGTGGGAAAGAAAGAACCATTTCTAGGTCCTACGCAATTACGTTCTTCATTTTATGATCCTCAGAAAGCAGTTCTACATTCATTAGGGAAGCACGTAGAATTTTTGAACCTTTAACTGCAAAACCAAATATTTCTTTCAACTTAAAATATTTTCACGGTATATGATTTTTTCCTTTTATGCATACAGAGCTGAAATTTTTAATGGCGCCTCAGAGTCGCCATTCGAGGCGAGTAAGCCTGCTAAGGGTTAATATTATGTGGACGATTGTGGAGTACAATTTTGAATGCAAAGCTTCATTCTTCGTGAGAAAATTATAAAACTGTCGTAAAGACAGTGTCAAATATTTAGCAAAAAGTATATGTACTTCTATAGTAAATGTTATGTACAGACTAAGAACGTTTGGTACTTTTCTGTCGGAGAGGGTTGCTCAAATGAGCGTCGTATTTGGAAGACTCTAGTGCAGCCATTTTGCATGAAAAGAGGAAAAGAAAAATACGAAAATATTCCTTAAGACTTGCACAACACACGGCATATCCCAAAAATGTTGTCACCTTTATTCTTTTACGGGATAAAAATTGCAGAAGATTGTACGAACTTAAAACATATGGAATACCTAACCTCAAAAATTCCATAAAATCAAAATAAGTTGTTTAACACTAGGTTCACGGGACGCGTCAAAATGACACGTTCTAATATCTTTAATTTACGATTATTGAGATTATAAAGATGCATTCATGAGGAATTATTCAACAAATTTATTTCTTTGGGTATACGTTATTTTTAAAACGGCTAAAAATTTAGATAGACACATTCTCGTTATTTTTTATAAATTAATGTAAAATAGTCACTTTTAGTGCTCCGTAAACCTAGTGTTAATGAAATAAAAATTGAAAAAAAGAACTAAATCTATGATATCGAGTAGTCCTTCAACTTTCTTGAACCTTACAGATCCTAATCAAATTTGGTACAATGAATATACTAACGTAAAAATTCATTTCAGAACCTGGACAACTAATTCCCACATACGTGTGACATGGCAGTAAACGTGTTAACAGATCCGTACAATGCTCAACACGAACGTTGTCCGAGATAGTTACAATTGAGTCAGGAGACAATCGATTTCTGAAAATCAGAGGGATGGAAAATGGACGCTAAACAGCCATAAGCGGGGTTTTCGAGCGTCTCGCGGGGATGGGTGTCCCGTTGGCGGTCCGGGAGGTTAATCGAAACGGCAACTTCGATCGTTTATTGAAGCGGAGGCCGCGGGAGACCCGTGAAACCTGTTTCGATTACGCTTGTCCGCGTCGAGTTTTCAATTGAGCCCGCAATCGAGGCGCGTGTAATCCTCGGCGTCGCCGTCCCCTATCGCGCGGAATCGTCGTAAAACAATCGGAGCTTATTAAACGGGCCGGGTAATTGATATCTTCGAAAGGATGCGTGCTCGCGGCGGCCGCGAGTCGCCCCGAGGCGTCCCGAGTCGCGTTACGACCGCGTTTATGGCGTCATAGATATTCACCGGGCAAACTGCAACAAAGAGAGGATCTCCGTTCCTCCGGCAACAGGCACACTCGCAATTCCGCCCAACGATCCGCCCGTTTTCCGTCGGACCCTACACTCGTTAAGAGCAATTCGCGAACTATAAAACGACGACAACCCCCGGCAATTACCCCGGGCCCCGGTGCCGTATGTCGATTTAACGCGGCTTCGCCAATTTTTTTAAACAGCACCATCACCCGCACCGATCACAATCTTTCCGAGTGTGTTTAACAATCCTTAGAGGATGTAATGCAATTTATTTCTGCTGCTTGAAATAGCTAGTATTCTCGCTGTGGCAAGCGCGAGCTTGCAACTACGAGGTTGGACAATAAGAGGATTTTCGGAATTTTTTCAGACGAAGCTGGTGCGAGCATCGATGTTAAACTTTGTGGGTGGATTTAGTAATCTTTAGGGAATGTAACAATAATGTTTCGTTTAGGTACAGCAATTTTATACGAAGATATAGTGATTCAATCAGGCCGCTGTTAGAATAATGTATATTTTTACATATGGTAAAGAATGCGCTATTTGAGAATTTTTTCAGAAGAAGCTAGTGCGAGCATCGATGTTAAACTTTGTGGATGGATTTAGCAATCTTTAGGGAATATAACAACATTTTTTTGGTTTAGGTACAGCAATTTTATACGAAGATATAGTGATTCAATCAGGCCGCTGTTAGAATCATGTATATTTTCACATATGGTAAAGAATGCGCTATTTGGGAATTTTTTCAGAAGAAGCTGGTGCGAGCATTAATGTTAAACTTTGTGGGAGGATTTAGCAATCTTTAGGAAATATATCAACATTTTTTTCGTTTACCTACAGCAATTTTATACGAAGTTATAGTGATTCAATCAGGCCGCTGTTACAATAAAATATAGTTTCACATATGGTAAAGAATGCCCTATTTGGGAATTTTTTCAGAAGTAACTAGTGCGAGCATCGATGTTAAACTTTGTGGGTGTATTTAACAATCTTTAGGGAATGTAACAATAATGTTTTGTTCAGGTACAGCAATTTTATACGGAGTTATAGTGATTCAATCAGGCCGCTGTTACAATAAAATATAGTTTCACATATGGTAAAGAATGCCCTATTTGGGAATTTTTTCAGAAGGAGCTAGTGCGAGCATCGATGTTAAACTTTGTGGGTGGATTTAGCAATCTTTAGGGAATATAACAATAATGTTTCGTTCAGGTACAGCAATTTTATACGGAGTTATAGTGATTCAATCAGACCGCTGTTACAATAAAATATAGTTTCACGTATGGTAAAGAATGCCCTGTTTGGGAATTTTTTCTAACAACACCAATACGCGTAGCGATACAAAACTTTGTGAATAGATTTTGCAAACCTGAGAGAACATAACAAATTTTTTTCTTGAAAAAATTGTGATCCCGTCTGAATTTATAGTGACCGAACCGGACGCCTTTACGATCAGATGTATTTTCACGATTGGAGAACACTTTTTGCGAATTTTTCCAAAAGAAACTCAGAATCCTAAAAATGTCATACTACGTCAGTATATTAACCGATCCTCAGAGAATATAATAAAATTTGTCTCCTACCGAAATAACGATTTTTAAACAATCTGCACTGTTCTTCATTTCATCGGTGCAATTATTCACTCTCACTCTAGAGATTTCGGAAGCGTTCAACGAATAATTAATTATCTAAACGACCAATTTGCCGATGGATAAAATTCGATCGATCAACGCTATGCCAGATCAAAGTGGAATCGTCTCGCGACGAACCGTCTGGTGAGCACCGTTCGAAACCGTAGCCGAGGCATTCGCGATTAACGAGCGATCGTTAATCAGCGACGATCCGGTCGCGGATTGTCTTTTTCCGCTCGCGGTTCGGCCGCGAGACGGTGTTCCTTCTCGTCGGGTGCGTATGTGGGTGTAGATTCGCGTCGGATGGCTGCGGCGCGAGGCGGTCCGGCTATCAGGGGAGTGGCAACGCAAGGCGAAAGGGGATGGTAGGGATCATAAATCCGCATAATTGACAGGTCCCGCAGAAAATGTTCGTGCTCCATAGATGCTCGAGCAGATAGCTCGGCTAATAACGCCGAGCAGGATATACGGACATATATAATGGCCTTTGGAAAAATCCCGCGTCGACTTATACCGTATAAAATACAAAATCGTACGACCGGCTTTTCGTCCCCGACGCCCTTTGCTCACTCGCCGACTCTGCCATTTTCACCGCAAATCCTACATTCTCTCTCCATCTTCTAATTATTCCTTTTTTAAAATCTGTCCCAAAAAAATGTTACCTAAAACTGTGATAACTGCGAGGAGAATGTTTATTTCGGCTGAAGAAAAATTGCGTATATTCCTCAAATGTTAATCAATATATGCACAAACTTTAGGATTAAAATATGCAGCAGTTTTCCTCGAAAAAATTCGCGCAGTTAACTAATTTGGCACTGGATTCACGGGACCGGTCAAAATGACGGATTCTAATATTTTCAAATTGCGAATATTGATTTCTTTGGGTATATATTATTTAAAAAATGGCTGCATACTTTGACAGATACAGTCATGTTATTTTTATAAAGTAACGTAAAATAGTAATTTTTAGTGCTCCGTTAACCTAGTGTTGAATGATTGGCAAATCGGTCTTACTATTACCGCTGTAACCTCGACGACAATGATCATTACCGCTTGAGAAAAATTGAGTACATTCTTCGACTATTAGTTAACAAGCACGAAAAGTTTGAAGGCGCAGGTCTCGGTATTTTTCTCTGGGAAAATTGGCAGGCAGCGTGAAGCCAGGGAGAAACCTACATTTCATGAACACCGTCTTCAATTACCGCGTAGTTGGAAGAGACAGTGAAAATGGGAGAAGAATACCCGTTTGGGAAGATGTTCCCAGAGCCGTGGTTTGTCGGAAGGATCACAAAGCGGCCGTCTATATCGCGTCTGCCTAGCTGAACCTCTAGCAACCGAATAATTAGCCGATCGTCGAGGCGATACGGTGCTGATCCAATTACGCGCGAGCGGGTCCGCCCGTTGCTTGCCGGGAGCCGCGAGTAACGCTCGCGTGTTCGATTTCGGCCCTTACGGGGAGCGGCTCGTAAGAAGCGGAATCGAGTGGAGCCGAGCGGAATGGAGCGGACACCGTGCGGCGCGACAGTGGCTGAAAATTATCGTCGATACCAGCACGCCTCGCTCCGAGGAATCGAGCCGAGCCGAGCCGAGCGGAGCCGAGCGGAGAGAGCAGGATTCGCGGAGCCGGCGCGGTAATTTAATTTCAGATCGAAGATCTGAACCCCCGGAGGAAACGGAGTGAGGCTCTCGGTTAGGCTGCTGGCCAGAAAGAACCCTCGCAAAATTATGTACCTGTCCATTAGCCGGACACTTAACTCGGCCCTCTGTGCACACGCATAATTTTCCACGCAGCTCGCGCTCCGACGCCCTCCTCTTCTACGTTCCGCCTCGCTCCGACTCGTTCTGCCCCTTGCGGTTACCCAACTAAGAGCCTAATAATTTAATTCAGGATCGGGTATAAACCCGTCCTGGGGAATAGCGTGCGGTGCTTTTCAGCGGAATACGCTCCGATCCGCGGCTACAACAGGCCCCAGGCACCGTACCCGACGCCGGATGCTAGCTGTTAGGCTACTAGCCCGGAATACTGTCCTACAGATTGCTATGCAAAGAGACCTACCCCCTCGGTATCTGCTGTCACGATTCTCTTTCCAAGATCCTTGAAATTATACAGGATCTTTTGGACTTTTACCTCGATTCTCGTCAACCACTCGCCGTTTTGTTCATTTGTCGACTGTGTACGGGCACCGAAGTGAATTTTTATTTGCTTCACAGAACCGTGAGAGTTGTGTACGTAGGCATAAATAATTATTTGGTACAGCACTATTATATGAGCGACGTTGTTAATGACACTAGTGATATGCGAGCATTTGATCCTTTTGACAATGGGCTGCACATAAGCCGGCATAATTCTGTTATGGATGGATATTTTTGATTGAAAAAATTTGTGTAGTTACTTCAATAGCGTGGCAAAATAACTGTGAAATTTGAAACCAGTTGGTAAGAAACTATGGGTTACTATAAATTCCAAACAATTCCCTACATTCTCTTGTTTCAACATGAAACGTCGTGTTTTAAATGAATTGATCCTCTTGACGATGGGTTTTCTTTGAAAAAATTTCCAAATTGTACCTCGTGATAAGGATTTCAATCTAGGAATTGCAGTACTCATGACTTCTCTTTTAAAAAATTTCCAAATAGTACCGTATGATAAGGATTTCAATCTAGGGAGGTCTGTTTTTAGACGCCCTCACTCATGTTGTTATAACTTCGAAGAAAATGATTATTGTTGCTTGAAAAAAATGGAGTACATTCTCCAAATGTTAGTTGATAAACCTGCTAATTTCAGAATTGCAGTACTCATGACTTCTTTTTAAAAAAATTTCCAAATAATACCTCATGATAAGGATTTCAATCTAGGGAGGTCTGCTTTTAGACGCCCTCACTTATGTTGTTATCACTTAAAAGAAAATGGTTATTATTGCTTGAAAAAAATTGAGTACATTCTCCAGATGACAGTTGATAAACCTGCTAAGTTCGGAATTGCAGTACTCATGACTTCTTTTTGAAAAAATTTCCAAATAGTACCTCATGATAAGGATTATCAATCTAGGCAGGTCTACTGTTTTTAGACGTCCCCCCCCCCCCTTTTTGTTATAACTTCGAGGAAAATGGTTATTCTTGCTTGAAAAAAATTGAGTACATTCTCCAAATGATAGTTGATAAACCTGCTAAGTTCGGAATTGCAAGACTCATTACTTCTCTTTGAAAAAATTTGCAAAATAGTACCTCATGATAAGGATTATCAATCTAGGCAGGTCTACTGTTTTTAGACGCCCTCACTCATGTTGTTGTAACTTCGAAGAAAATGGTTATTCTTGCTTGAAAAAAATTGAGTACATTCTCCAAATGTTAGTTGATAAACCTGCTAAGTTCAGAATTGCAGTACTCATTACTTCTCTTTGAAAAAATTTGCAAATAGTACCTCATGATAAGGATTATCAATCTAAGCAGGTGTACTGTTTTTAGACGCCCTCACTCATGTTGTTATAACTTCGACAAAAATCATTATTGTTGCTTGAAAAAAATTGTGTACATTCTTGATCTGTTATTTAATAAGTACACAAAATTTCAAATTACGATATGCAGTATCTCTCATACAGAATTTTTTTCACTTTTACTCGATTCTGGCTTGCGCCAACCACTCGCAGTGTTGTTCATTTATTGACAATGTACAGGCACAGAAGTAAATTTTTATTAGCTTCACAGAGCCGTGAGAGTAGTGTAGATAGTCATAAATATTTATTTAATACTGCACAATTATATGTGATACTCCTTATGCAAATGACACTAGGCCGTGTAATATGCGAGCACTTGATCCTTCTAACAATGGCCTGCACATACGCCGTCATAATTCCGCTATGGATAGATATTTTTTATTGAAAAAATTTCCGTAGTTACTTCAACAGCGTGGCACAATAGCTATAAAATTTGAAACGAGTCGGTTCGACAAATCGGTTACAACAAATTCCAAGAAATTCCCTACGTTCTCTTGTCCGATATGAAATGTGAAATGAATTGACCCTCTCGACTTGATGGGTTTTCACACCGTCCGTTATAACGCCTCTGCGAACAGCTTTTTACAACTGAGAAAATTCACATAACATCTGCAATAGTGTAGTAAAGTAACCGTAACATCTCAGAACGATTGGTCCGCCCCGTCGCAGTAAATTCTGAAAGATTGCCTCATATTCGACGACTCGCGTCGGACTTCCCACAAGCGTTATCTCTATGCGACCCGGTTAATAAACTCTGCTCGTTCCGCAGGTGTTTCCGCGATATTTTTCCGCGATCCTGGCGAATAATCGAGCACTATGCACACCGGGTCCTTGGCCCCCGAGTCCTCGGTTCTTTTAAACGGAGGCGGATATACCGGAGCCATAACGTTCCATCGGTTATCACCGCGTGGAACGCGTATTAAGGAAATCGTTCCGCCGACTCGTGCAGATGTAGCTCGGGAGCTTTTATTTGTTTATTTTTCCGCTTTTTTCAGCGCGAGCATTACGTTTCGCAGAACCTAGCCCGTTCATTAAATAGTTACCGATGCTTCTGATCTCTTCCTTCTCTCTCTCTGTCTCTGTGCGTTCTCCTGGAGGCGCTCGCGTGTTCGATCTTGCTCCGGCGAAACGCACTCGAGTATATGTGCGCGAAGAGAGGAGAGCATTCGATAATAATGGGCGAGACCCGTTAATCCCAGGGGATTAAGGAAGTCTCTACCGAGATCGTCTGTTATAAAACACAGAGTCCAGAGGATCTCTGCGAGCTCTTCGCCGGCTGTTTATGCCTTTCAGGATTAGCTTCAGCTCGTCGAAGATATGATGCTTCGAGGAAAGCTATCGCCGGTGTACTTAGACCGTCTCCCTGGCCCGCTGATGGTTCCGGAACGGCGCGGAATCCAAGCGACGCAGAAACTGCACCTGGCTGCAGTCTTCTGTCCGATTTTTAACCCTTCGCGCTCGAATCTATTTTAACCCTTTGAACTCGAATCTGTTTTAACCCTTTGCACTCCTATTTCGAGGCTGAGGCCACATTTAACAGGTGTTTACAAAATTTCGGAGTGCAAAGGGTTAACTCCAAAAGAAAACGTTTCTGCCGACCTAGAACATTTCGCTGCTATATATATACAGGGTGTCCCACATGAATGGGAACACCTAAATATCTTTCGTATTTACAGTCCTATCAGAAAACTTCAGAGGACAAATTGACACTATCTGGACAGGAATTGTCTGTCATTGCATAAATGAGGATGGTCAACATTTCGAACATTTGTTATGATATGTGAAGGTCAACCCGACGTAAACAACGCGCAATCTTTGCTGAAACACGTAAGTTTTAAACTTCCACACTTCATCCGCTTCGACATGATTATTCTTGCTCAAGGTCATTTCAAGGTCAAAAAGGTGGTATCCACTGAATTCAGTTTTTTATTGTCTATCATGCTATCGTAAAAAAAATATACTATTCCATTTGGAAAAACATCGGTGACCTTGAAATTTCATTAAAAAACACGACATAAAAAATCTTTTTCTTCATCATTGTATTGCCTCCTGCAATATACTTTATCCTCTGAAGTTTTCTGATAGGACTGTATATATATATATAATATCAATTTATATCAGACGTTGGGATTGTCAGAATAATTAAACCAAATTAGTGTCTCTGTAAAATTTAATGTTTTTATTTTCAGTTAACGCTAATTGCTATATACAGTATTTACACACACCCTACCTGTAAAATTTAAAGAAACGACAATTAAGGTCAATTATTCGTCTCTCCTTCACAGCTCTGCTTCAGTTGCCTATATTGTTTGTCCCAATTAATTATCTTTATGTAACTTTTATCCTAGCACTGGCTCTCTCTCATAATTCTTCTATCTATATGTCTCTCTCTATCTCCCTCTACCTAGCTGTCGATTACTCTCATCGATGTCGATTAATTTAATACTCGACGAGCGAATTAATTTAATACAATACTTAAGCGCGCTAAATTTAAAGAGAGTATATTCTCTTTACATATATATTTTTCGTGTTACACATACGAGAATGGTGCAATTTACTAGTACAATAATCTTTAGTAACTTGTTAGATACAAACAGATTTAATAATGTAAAAAATATTTTGAACAATGATACAACAATTTTTAGTGTTGCCTCACCGTTCGAGCGCTGAGGGTTACCTCAGTATGCAGCTGGCAATCGAATTGTTAAAGCAGCTTGATTCACACTAGAAGTGCCGAGCGGAACCCGTGACTGATATACATTGCTTTGTAATGATCGCAAGATTCATTAAGATTTTTATTGTAGTATTTACTCGCATAAAGAAGTTCGTTTTCCAGTGGAAATGTGTTTGCGGTATGAATTCTTGTAAAAGGAGGAATCAGAAGCGAATCATTACGATCCATCCGGTAGTTCTGGTAGAACGTACTTTGCTCGGTAAATAATAAAAAAAAATTCAACTTAATTTGTACGCCTCATAAGTATAGAGTAAAGAGCACGGCAATAATTGATTACGGGATGTGTACACGAGCTAGCATGGTTATAATGTTTAAGCACGTTCAATGGCACACCAGTGCTCGTAAACGTCATACAAAATCAACACGGAACCACATAAAACAACTTATTTAACAAGAATAGGAAGGAGGAGTTCATCACTACAGCGATTCCTATCACATTCTCACACCTCGTGGATCCTGATCGAATTTACCTTACTACAGAATGATTTCTCTGTATATGTCGCCGAGACCTCGGTGATGTACGTCGCGGAATTATCCCCACTACAAGGTACACCCCGTAATGGATCCCGGATCTCGAGAGGTCTCGGTAAACACAACATGTCTCCTACACGATACTTGACGTTACAAGACCCGTGTCGTTGACATATATCGAGAATTCGCTTTATATTGTACTAGTTTCCAAGAAGTTTGGTACGAAAAGAAATTGTATAATTTCGTATTAAAGTCGAGAGAGGGAGAAAACAGAATCGAGTAACGAAAAGTGAACAAAACAATTAAAAACTTAATAAGAAATTGAGTGAAGAAGATTGAAAGAGACGAGCAAACTAATGAATTCATTTGTTCCATGAATCCTCGGTAAAGGAACAAATTATTATTTCAGTTTCCGGTTGCGCTCGGAGGTTCCCTTTGATAAGATAGGACGCCGCGATTAGGCTACCTCGGCTCCGCCGTTCGCTTGATGGAATAAAGTCGCGGGCTGAGCGGCGGCCAGCAATTTTCTCTCGGCTGATAGCTAACCAATTTCCGCCGCGGTCTCTCTCTCTCTCTCTCTCTCTCTCTCTCTCTCTCTCTTTTTCTCGCTCGGGAATTAAGTTTGTTACAGGCGAGTTAGGCTCGATCGTCGAGGGGCCACGGTTAGGTCCGTGGACACCTGACTCTTGGCCCCTGGTCCGGGGCTACCCGACACGTCGACACGCGGCGCTCGTTTAGCTCGAGCCTTCGGATTAATCTCCGATAATTTATGAGCCTCCTCTCGACGACCTTCCGGTACAGCCGGCCATTAACGTGGACGAACATCGGGAACAAGCAGGCTCGAACAAGAGGAACAAGTCATACCTTCTGCGAGGACATTGAGCCTGAGACCGAGGATCTGCGAGCTTCGTCAATTTCCATTAGGCTAGTAAAGTGGTTCTCCCAGAAAAATCCGTGGACGAGTCAATTTAGAAAGAGAGAACGGTAGGAATACATCCTTTCCAATTTTTGTACCTTAAATATGTACTTGAAAAATGCAACGATTCAGTTAAATTATACAGCGCGAGTCCGAAGAAACACAACACCTAAATATCCTAAATATCCAGAGCGCCTAATGAATTCGTTATTTTGTCAGCTACAACGTTACGTTAACGAAGATATATCATTCCATTTGAAAAAACATCGATGATCTTGAAATCTCATAAAAATGACCTTGGAAATTTGTTTCCCTTACACCGTTACGTGTGGCCCTTCAAACAGTGTCACTTTGTCCTAAGAAGTTTTTTTGTACAACGAAAAGTAACGGAGATATTTGGGTGTTCTGTTTCTTCGGACTCACCCTGTATTTAGTATTTTATTTGTACTTAATATTCATCTCTAGACCGTTGATCTTCATGCGAAGTAAAAATTTCCTGACCTCGGGAAGCAAAGAATACGTAGAAGTGTATTTCAACCCTTAACACTCATGATTAGACTGCAGATCTTTATGCAAAATTTTCTGCAGTTGTTATAAACACCTGTGGATTTTATGTATTTGTCGCAAAAATGGGTGAGCACAATTTCGGACAGTGCAAAGACTAAAAGAATTGAAGGATATTAATAAAGCCACTAAAAAGAGAAATAAATTGCAGTTAGTCCCTACGTCTCGCTATCAACGCAAACAATTTTTATTTCGCACGAATATTTGCAATATTTTAGTTCTAGAATACAGGGGCCATTTACGAATATTTTCGTTCGTTTAACAATTTCACTGGGTCGAAATAAATATATTGATGGTGCTCAATTCTTTAAATCTTTACACTGTCAACTCGCAGCAACTCATTTTTGTCATAAATACTTAAAATCCATTGTATATTGATATCGATGCTTTAACACTAGAACTGCCGAACCAATTAAAATGACTGGTGGTTGATTTCTTCTTTCACTGTTACTGAAACTATATATATATATATATATATATATATATATATATATATATATATATATCTCTTCTTTGGAGTACAAGTTACCATAAAAATCGTATGAAACCTGAGAAAATTCAATCTTGCTGTTATCATAAAGGGATAAATCTAAGTCACGTTTAGGTCTCGGTAGTTCTAGTGTTGACGAACAAGATTGATTTAAGGAAACTTTGTGACCGTTTAACGTCACCGTAAAAGAATCCTCTATTCCGTGCACAGCAGCCTTCTGGATTCCACAAATTTATTTTGTCGCTTTTCCGTTCAATGGAGTCGCGAACCAGAGAAAAAAATCCCGGAAAGGATATCGGTCGCCGAAAAAGAAGGATCGAGCCCCGATGCACTAAGTCACCGTGGAATTCCGTCGATTTTTAGCTGAGTTTCGTCGTCGTTGCTGTCGGAGGCGCGAAGTTAATGTCAGTTCTTCGGCCTCTTCTTCTGCGATCTTGTTTCCTCGCAACAGCCGCCGCCGCCGGGCTCGTGTCTCGAGGATCGCGTGATATCAGCTCGGTTTCTTCCGCTTCTTTTACTGTTAGCTCATCGAGTCCCATCGGCAAGAGGATACGCGCAATTGCTCCCCGATTTGCCACTTTAACGTCCGCTCGCAGCTACCGATGCTGTTGACTCTCCGCGCGAAATTAATCGCCGTTCTCAGCTCCGGCCATTTTCCTGACGCGACGTTCTGTCTCGCCGCATTCAAATGCTAGTGAAATTTGTGACATTTATCATGAAATTCCCAGCTGAAACACTCACGCTTCACAGCTGATTCGTTCATTTTACGCAGTAATTCCTATTGCAAGTTCACAGGTGTCTCGTTAAACTGATCTTCTTTGTAACTGGACTGCGGATTTTACGCGTTTGTAGTGAAACTGACTAGGTGAAATTTATTGCAGGAGATGGACTAAAAGAAGGAAGGAATTTCTGACCGGCTCTTGTTCGTTGTTATCGGTACAGACAATTTCTTTGAATGAATGAATCGGTACAGAAATTTCTTTGAATGCTTGCGACGTCGTTCGAATAGGTTATATTATAGATTGCTGATTTATGTGCGAAATAAATAAATCAGCAGCCTATAATACAACCTATTCCGCGCTACATTCATTTGTTTCGTAGCTGTTCGAACGACGTCGCAAGCATTCAAAGAAATTTTGAGAATTTTAGGTGGTTCGCTGTCCTACGGTGTGTTCGTGTAATTTTATCATTCAATGGAGTACCTCCATTCGTTCAAAATATCTAAACAGACATGCAGCGTCCATTCACTCTACACGATTTTACACCTGGAGATCGAAAATCGCGATTATTTTCGCACCGAGCCAACGGCAGTCGCTTCGATCGTCGCAGCTGATCGATCGGCATACGCAGGCGTTCGTGATCCGTCGATCTACACGGCGCTGTTTTCATTCTAAAACTAGATTTTTCTTCCGTCTCAGAACATTTTCATTTTATCCATACGAAACTGATCCGATTACCACATATAACATTGAAATGTTTAGTAATCTATTGAATACAAATTTTGTAATGCAACAAATATTGTGTAATATTTTTTTGTAATTTCTTTGAAACAATGCCACAAACATTTCTAGTGGTGCTTCAGAGTCACCAGTCGAGTGCAAAGGGTCAATGTTGGTCTATCGGTGGTATTACCTGCAAAAATGAATAACAAAGCGAAAGAAATACACTGCAAGATGGCGGAACGTTATCGAATAGAATAAGCGATGATTTCGTTCGCTTCGATTTAACGTAGTAGAAATTACCTGAAAATATTAACGCATAACTCCTACCGTTCGAGGGCTATAAGAATATCGGCACATTATTTCCAACAGAGTGAAATTATCAGAAAAAATGGAAATTTCTATTCAGCTCCTGTTCATTACAATTGACGCAGTAAAATTTCATCTTCGAACACTTTACAACATGCAGGGCGAAGAACGTGTTCCCGTCAGAGGCTGAAGAGAAAATTGTTCCGATCTAAAGGATATTCAATCAGCTACAAGACGTGTACGTTTTCTACGTTGAGACGAGCTCCATAAAAATAAACTGTTCAAAAGGTCTGTTTAACACTAGGTTTACGGGGCACCAAAAATGACTATTTTACATTACTTTATAAAAATAACATGAATGTACCTATCAAAGTTTGTAGCCATTTTTTTAAATAATATGTACCCGAAGAAATCAATTGGTTAAATAATCACTCATGGATGTATTCTTACAATCTCAATATTCGCAATTTAAAAATATTAGAATCCGTCATTTTACCGGATCCTGTAAATCTAGTGTTAAAAGGTTCCACCGACTCGAGATAGAACGTGGATAGAACATTATTCTGACCAATGGGGCACTCGATCAAAATTACGCGAATCACCGCGAATTTAATACGTTCTACGAACTGCTCTATAAAAATTGATCGCGTAAAAAGTCAACTTCGATCGTTCACTCGGGAGAAACTTATCTCGCAAGATGAACTTCGAGTCCGTAAAAATCGACGCGAGTAAAAAGTGAAGTCCGATCGTTCGCTTATGAGGAACGACCTCTTCTCGCGAGCTGAACTTCGGGTTCGGTCCATCTGGCTCCTCGCGTGGTTGGTTCGCGATACCGTGCAACTCTTCGGATCGAGAACGTGTTCTGGTCGGAAGCTGGATCGCGGAGGGCAGTCGACGTGGCCCTTTATCGGGACCGCAAAAAACGTGTCGGCGGAATGGGTCCGTGTTCCCCGGGCACGGCAATATCTCTCGGCCTGGTAGGTGGTACCAATTGCAGCCGGCGTAGAGCCTAATCGCGGCCCCGGTCGGTCTTGGTCGACAAAACGATCAGCAAGGACCTATCCTGCGGAGCCATCTCTGCGAGACCCGAGCAGAGAGAGAGAGAGAGAGAGAGAGAGAGAGAGAGAGAAAGAGAGAAGGGATTCTCTCCCTCTCTCGAACGTTGTTATGTGGAACGGCGTCGATATATACAGTTAGCTCGACACCATCGAGCACATCCTTGCGGATTCTGAACAAGGACAAGAACGGATCTTCGCTTTATTATGGTCTATTAACGAAACGAGAATAAATCGAGGGAACGCCGGCGCATTTTCCCTGCATACGAGCCAGGCTAGGCTTAATAGCATGTTGCGTGCAACGGTAAGACGTCTACATTCGCGGAGAAGAATTCGCTTGTTGCGCGGTGTCGCTCCGCCATTTTTCTCGAGCCGCTCGACGAGAACCGTCGCGTCGCGTCGCGTCGTCGGCAAACCGGCAAAATAAAAGGGAAGAGACTGCAAACTATTCGGGATAAATGCGACCGGAGAATAAACAACCAGAAACCGCGGAAGTTTTATGGTTCGTTTGATAACTTTATAGACGACGACGCCGCCGCCATGAGGACGTAAAACTTATTGTTGGTTGTTAGGGATTTTCAATGATCTGGTCCGGAACGCTTGCGAGTTTTATTGTCGGGTGATTGATTGCAGGGAATGCAGTTTGTCCTTTTCCAACCGGCGTCATTTTTCTAGCTTGTTAGGCGGAGCGAGCTCCTGCCAAGTAGCTTCACGCAATTAACCCCTTGTCTTGCCATGAAGATTCTGAACGGAGTCTAATAAGTATCCATGTTATTAGTTTCCTTTGACACGTTGACTGCCATGTCACCCATATGTGGGTGACGGAATTGTTTGTCCAGGTTTTGAAATAAATTTTTACGTTGATATATTAATTCTACTAAATTTGATTAGGATCTGTAAAATGCAAGTACATTTTATTATTTTCAATTTTTATTTCACTAAACAACTTACTTCGATTTTATGGGATTTTTGAGGTTTCTAGTTTGGCAGTGAAAGTGTTAAACCGAAATAAAATTCTATTTTTGGCGTTCTTAATTTAAAGCTATCGAGGAACATACAGGCGTACAGTAGAGATAAATTTTCTCCTATATTTTAAAGCGAAATTATGAATTACAATAAAGTTCTAATCACTGAAAATAAATCGCAGTGCGAGACGCTGAAATTGTTGAACGGGTCAAAATTACTCGCTGTAGATTTTTTAATTTATCGGTGGTGATACGGTAAAGTTACTTTTGCTGGTGAACATACTCATTCACTGGTGCATGCATTGCAATGATAGTTGCAGTTCATTTTTCTTTTACGTTAGAACAACTGTTCCTCTGTTATTTGAGTTATCTTAGTTGATTAACACTGGAACTACCGGATGAGTCAAAATGACTTGCTTCTAATTTTCTTGTAGATTTTTCTTTTAGAAATATCGAAATTAAAAATAGGTTTCCATGAGGAAATTTTTTAATAAACTTCCCTATCGAAATAAATATTTAAACAAAACTGGTAGCAAATCTGAAGAAATGCAATTTTGTTGTTATTATGAGGCAATGTATGCCAGTTGCGTCTAGTGCTTGGTAGTTCTAGTGTTAACTCTGTTATTTAAATATTGAAGTGAATGCAAAGGAAATTGTAAAGGAAAAGAAATCCATGTGATTCTAATCATTGTAACCGTGAAGAAAATTTCACGGCGAGGTTATGAACTCGAACGATGAAGTAGAGGAAAAATCGTGAAGGGCACCGTGGTGAAAATTAGGTTTCCAAACAGGTCGAAGAATCGTGTCACCCACGTACAACCGACCTGATAATGAACGCGTTGATTAATATGCGAAAGCAGTGCAGTGTCTAATGTGAAGCTTGTCGACAGTCGCGGTGTGTTTATTAATTTATTTTAGTAGGTGATGCCGTCCATTTTGTCAAGTTATATAGAGTGTAACAGTATTCATGTTACCAGCAGCCGGAAGAATAGTGGTTTTACGTGAAAAATTAAACCAAAGACATGGCGGAAAATCGAAAATGGAGCTCGGAGATTTATCGAACCCGCGGCAGTGGATAAGGCAAGTCATGGTCAGACACAGACAATTTCATGCTTGTACGCTGTTCAGGTCAATTTGACCGAATCATGCAGGCCTGTGCTTTCAATTACAATTTTCCTCGACGAAATACATTATAAATTATAACTCAATATCAACAGTCTGTACTTGGCGTCGTCAATTCTACCGGCGAGAGTTCGGTTTTTTAATTCTCAAAGCGTCGTAGATTACCTAATTTCCAGAGCAGTGCACAAGAGTTAATCGAAAATTCAATTCCTCGATTTATTTTATGTCAAAGAAACAATTTGCAAAATATTGGAAATTCGGGGCATTATATTATACTAATTATACTAATAGTCGGGGTATGGCAGATCAACGATAACAATAATAATATCCGTGGGACGTCGATGTGGGCTTCAAGGTCACGCAGCTCGACGAGGCCATCAAATCGGAACGAGCTCGATCGAGCGTACAGCGGTGCACCGATTGGAATCCCGATATCGATATCGGATGTCCGATTTCGCCGACCTCGATCGATCGATCGCTTACGGTAGCCGGGCCGATAACGGTGCCCCGATACGTCCGAGAGCCTCGATCGCGATCGATCCTCGAACGGTAGACAGTCCGATCAGTTAAACTGTTACAAACTGCTCGGACGACGCGGACCACCCTGGACGTCTCCAAAATCTGTTTCAAAAATCACTTACAGCTTTGGATCTCTACACAAAATAACAACAAACAAACAGACATTTTGTTCCACAATATTAAAACTACTTGATTCCTCATCTAAAATTGAAAACATATATTCTATAAGAACAATTTTTAAAGAGGATCCTGAGGATAGTATTCCCTACCACTAAAACTTCAGACAAACTTCCTCAAAGAAACGTGCAAGTGTGAACGGACTTTCTCGAAAACTGTTCTGACAATTGCTTTCCACAAAAATTTTACAGAAACACACATACATTTCCTCAACGAAACCTACAAGTGTGAATGGACTTTTTCGAAAACTGTTCTGATAATTCCTCGCCACAAAAATTTTACAGAAATACACATACATTTCCTCAACGAAACCTACAAGTGTGAATGGACTTTTTCGAAAACTGTTCTGATAATTCCTCGCCACAAAAATTTTACAGAAACACACATACATTTCCTCAACGAAACCTACAAGTGTGAACGAACTTTTTCGAAAACTGTTCTGACAATTGCTTGCCACAAGAATTTTACAGAAACACACATACATTTCCTCAACGAAACCTACGAGTGTGAACGGATGTTTTCAAAAACTGTTTGTCAGAAAAATTTTGTAGACAAGCAAATAAAATATTTCGAAAACCTGTCTGCTGTTCATTTGGATCTCTGAACAAAAGAAACAAGTCTTCTCGACCGAACAGGTAGCAGTACTATTAATACACTCGCCGAAGCACGAGCGTCGATCAGAGCTCAAATATCCCAGAAAATCTGGTCCCCTAGGTATCGAATGACTATGAGCGGCTTTTCGAAGATTTCAGCATGATCTTCGATCGTGCCGTTCGGCGGAGAGCAACTCGATCTCCTCGGAACTGCAAAATTACAATGTTCTGGGATCGAGGCGATGCCGAGAGGAGCCCCGGTGTCCGGTTTCGAGCGCGAGCATGTTCTATGTACAATGATTTATCCGAGACAGCATCTCGCGAGGTTTCCAGGGAACAATGCGCCGAGGTATTTCGCGTTCATTGATGCGGCTATTAGACGGCGAGAGGACTCTCGCATTCCTCTCTCTCTTCCTCTATCGTTCTCCGCGGGCAACTTGTCATCTCGGCGAGGAGAACACGCGCCGCCGCGAAGCGGATTCGCTTTGCTAGCGGTAGCAGAAACGGCTGAAAACAGGCTGGCACGGCTAGCAGCCAGCTGCGCTAACGATCCGAATAACTGGCCTGCAAATCGCGGGTCCCTGCAGCATAGCAATCGCGATCCGCGATTACCGGAGGTCGGCCGCTTCCATTTAATGGAGAACCGATCCTATTCCAGTCAGGCAACTGTTGTGCCCCTACGGAGCATCTCGCCGCGGTGCAAACCGTCTCGGACTTGTTCCTCAAACCTCCTCAAACCTTCCTCGATCCTCGGTCAACCATCGTGCCCAAAAAGTCCCACAAAATCGGAGCAATTCGATCACTGTAGTCAGCGTAGTCCGCGGGATCTTTAGGCGAAATAAAAATGTTCTGCATCAGCTGCAACAGACAGGAGTTCAGTAGACTATGGGCCGAAAATACTGCAACAGTATTCTCTCAAATTCTTCAAATATTTTTACTGTCCTGTGTTTCAATGTCTTCTAAATTTCAATTCGCTTTCAAGTCTCACTCGAAAGGTCCATAAAAGTGGAAAAATTAAAATGGGCAATGCTGAAAGTTTCTGAAGCGATTAAATCTAAAAGTAGCAGCATCCAATTTTTCAGAGGTCTCCGAAAATCGGATCTTTAATGACTGCTCGATACAGCTATCGTTACATTTCAAACAGAGCGATTCCTTTCGCGTTCTTAAAGTGACATAGTCATTTTTACGAACGCCCGGCAGCAAATCCTTTCACGGATGAAAAAAAGTTGCCAAAAAAAATAGTTTGGCCCATGGGGGGATCGAACCCGCGACCTTCGCGTTATTAGCACGACGCTCTAACCAACTGAGCTAATGGGCCGACTCCATTCACCGTTGAGTTAGACGGAATCAATTATTAATTTGTACTCGTGGATCATCGACATGTGTCCGGGTTTAATGGCTGCGGCGTGCTCGCTTGACAGAAAATATCGGGGACAGGTTCTGTTGACACACGTAACGGCGTTCATGTGCTTCGAACGCATAAATACAGCTTCACTGGTCAATAATTCGTAATAATGTTTGCAGAGATAAACTACACGGGCATTTGTAAAAATAGAGGAAGCGGTAGGAGTGAGCGAACGGTAAAAACGAAGCGAATGGATCCGCGTAGAAATAAAGAAGATTATGAACCGTCTATTTCGAGCATCGAATTTTTCTTCGTGGAAAATTCCTGCCGGTTTGATGACCGCAGATGTAAACGATCGGCGAACGATCCTGTCCGATCGATCCCGCTGCGATTCGAGAACCGATTTCCCGGGGACCGGCTATGGCGAACGGTACTCGCTAATAAGATCCACCGATCGAGATTTCCTCGTACTCGTCGCGGTTTCCGCGGCTCGCTATCATTCGACGACCGACGCTGTTCGTCCTGCGAGGTTAGGCTCCACGGTCCGTGCGTTCGCCGTGGTTAATGTGCCGGCATCGCGAGGAAACAGATAATTTAGCGCCGCGCAAACCGTCGCCCGGAACAATCTATGCGCCTATACGCAGACCGCCGAAAACATCTGACCCAGAAATCAGGCGAACCGGCGCGGCGCGATACCGCTACGCACTTCCGACTCGAGCGAAACAATCGAAGCAGCATCCGTTTTTATTCTCACGATGGTACTTATTCCCGACTGGCCGAAAATATCGCTTCAAGCAGTAGACAATGTACCTCGTTTTACGGCGCAATTGTCCTCCTGGAAATCAAATAGTTCAGTCATGAGATACAGGGTTTAAAGTTGAAGTTTACTTCATTTGTTTAGTCTTTATTTACAGCAGTTGAGTACCTTATCTTTCGGAGATGTTGACTAAACTGGATACTAGTCTATTTGGCAGTAATTTTTCACGCTGTCAGAATTTTTCTTCGTCGAGAGAATTCTTCTTGCTGCTGTAAGTACGTTGAGAATTAAAAGTGAAACGTCGTAGAAACTTTCCCAATCGAGAGAGAAAGGGTAGCGCGTGTTTTATCGACATGGTCGAAATCATCGGAATGATGACTTAAACCCCCCCTAATTTGGTATGTGCTACCTCATACTTCATTCCAGACGAAATCCTAATTTGGCTTCCATGTCGCACAGAGCAAAGTTCCGAGACTATCTAAAACTAAAAATTGTTAGAATTCAAGATTTTGTATCTCATAAACAAACTTGAAACCATCGAAACGATGACTTAAACCCCCCCCTAATTTGATATGTGCTACCTCATACTTCATTCCAGACGAAATCCTAATTAGGCTTCCATGTCGCACAGAGCAAAGTTCCGAGACTATCTAAAACTAAAAATTGTTAGAATTCAAGATTTTGTATCTCATAAACAAACTTGAAACCATCGAAACGATGACTTAAACCCCCCCTAATTTGGTATGTGCTACCTCATACTTCATTCCAGACGAAATCCTAATTTGGCTTCCATGTCGCACAGAGCAAAGTTCCGAGACTATCTAAAACTAAAAATTGTTAGAATTCAAGATTTTGTATCTCATAAACAAACTTGAAACGATCGAAACGATGACTTAAACCCCCCCTAATTTGGTATGTGCTACCTCATACTTCATTCCAGACGAAATCCGAATTAGGCTTCCATGTCGCACAGAGCAAAGTTCCGAGACTATCTAAAACTAAAAATTGTTAGAATTCAAGATTTTGTATCTCATAAACAAACTTGAAACCATCGAAACGATGAATTAAACCCCCCCTAATTTGGTATGTGCTACCTCATACTTCATTCCAGACGAAATCCTAATTAGGCTTCCATGTCGCACAGAGCAAAGTTCCGAGACTATCTAAAACTAAAAATTGTTAGAATTCAAGATTTTGTATCTCATAAACAAACTTGAAACGATCGAAACGATGACTTAAACCCCCCCTAATTTGGTATGTGCTACCTCATACTTCATTCCAGACGAAATCCGAATTAGGCTTCCATGTCGCACAGAGCAAAGTTCCGAGACTATCTAAAACTAAAAATTGTTAGAATTCAAGATTTTGTATCTCATAAACAAGCTTGAAACCATCGAAATGATGACTTAGAGTCCCCCCATTTTTGTATGTACTATCACACATTTCATTTTAAGTGCACCACTGTCTGTTCTAGGACGTCGCATAACGCAAAGTTCAGAATTCGAAGGTGGACTTGATCTCCAGTCGCACAGAGATCATGAACGCAAAACTTCGTATTTCGCAAACCCTAAATCAATGACTGTCCAGCTGTTTTCGCGTGTGAAATCCCATATTTCACGCACGAGCGAATTTCTTCGACGTGGCAGGCAGCAAAGTTCAGAGGCTCCTGGAGGAATGCGCTTCCGGTCGCGCGGATTCCCGCGGCTGACGAGGCGTTCAAGGTCGTTTACACGAACGCGCTTAAAAAGATGCGGCTGCATGACCGTGCGGGATCGGTTCTCCATTAAAGATAGGTCTGATCTTGCTCGTTGGCGTTCGTTGATCATCCTTGAGCGGGGTCGTGCGACCGATTTATTCAGATCGCAGCGATTACGGAACAATCGAGCGATTTACCAGGCAGAGCGGTATGCTCGCCGTGCGAAACTTGCAAATTTTCTGGCGAAGAATCTTCCCTGTTCCTACGTTCCTCTCTCTTTCTACCGGGAAAGTATGGTTCCTCTCTGTTTAGGATGAAAACCCGTTACCGGGCTGTTGAAATTTCGATTTACGCCGAACCGAGCCGCGCGCGCGAATCAATTCGAATATTATCGGCGCCTCTGTTCGAGATCGGTAGCGATCTATGGGAACAGTCGAGTGCTCCATCATGCTCGTAGATTGACGATGAACGCGGCGGAGTACGAAGTGTAGTCAATACTTTTACCCTGGGACCAGCGAGCCCGACACAATGGCGGGAGAGAACGTTCTCATAGCTACGCGCCACGGCCAGGGCAATTAGCATCTAATAACTCGAAGTTCGTTAGCGGAGGCCTTCGCGCCACGCGAGCATTGTTCCTAGAGGCTGTTAAGCCCTTTGCTGGGACCAAGCGATACAAGTACGTCTTTGCCGAGTAGATTTCAATTATCGCGCTCCATTTTAAGACTCCCGATCCCTTTCTTCGAAAACCAAGTTTTACCAGTTACGGTGTCGATCGATAGATCTTCATTATATTTTCGACGTGGCGTACTTCCGGTTCGATCCCGGAACGGGATCTTCTGCCCGGGTAGCTTCCATTTTGATTAATGAGATTAACCCTTTGCATTCTATTTTAACTCGAGAACATTTCTATCTGCCTAGATAATTTTGAAAATAATTCGACTGTCTTCAACTAAACTGGGAGATTCTTGACGTCATATACGACGAACGTATGAATAATTGAGTAGGGAATAATGGATTGCATAAAATGAAGGGAGCGGGCTTGGATAAGAAAAAATCGACGGAGCTTTAACGAAGTAACTGGTTTAATAATTTCCAAACGGAAGCATTATAATACCCTTCGACGACTGCGGGATAAGATATGCGAAACCGGTCGTTTGACCATCATTGGTAAGTTTAACGTTAGGGTAACCGGTCTTGTGCGGAAGCAGTCGATTCCCGAATGAATGGTCGTCGATTTTTGCGAAATTCGGCTCGAAGGCCGGGAGCGTTTAAGAAACGCGGAAGTTCCCGGAGCGTGACGAGGTAATCAACGAAGCGCGCGCGAGCATAAGCGAGCACAAGCGTGCAAAAGCGTGCAAAAGCGAGCAAAAGCGAGCCGGCGAACGCACCCACGTACGGGGACGAACAATGTACCGTAATCGCGATTTGCGGGAGGACGCGCGTGGCTCCGATCCGCGCGCATTGTCCGCGAGAAGCGTGTGCAGCGCTCGCCCCGCGAACGGTTCCGCCGGGCCTTGTTCCCTCAATTAATAAAAGTACTGCAAAAAACGGGACCGACGGCGTAATTAAAGCGCAATACGGAAGACGCGGATCCGCCGGGAGACGTTCTCTCGCACGGAAACCAGGTGACAGAGACAAGGAGGAAGAGAGAAAGAGATAGACAGGTAGATAAAGAAAGAGGGAGAGAGAGAGAGAGAGAGAGAGAGAGAGAGAGAGAGAGAGAGAGAAGGAGAGGTGGACACCGGTCGCGCTTCATGCCAATTTAACCCGTCCGCTGTCCTAGGCCGGAAAATGAAACAAAAGTATCGAACGTGAGCTGGATGCAGGACCTGTTCTCCTCGCGAAAGGGTTCCGTTACTCTTCACCGAGCACGAAGACGATCCGTTAATTAGTCTCACCTGGAAACACGGAAATTGAACGCCTCCGACGACCCGGGGTTTGCGCGGACTTCATTTCCGGGTAGGAATTTAGGGGGCGATCGCGCGGTCGGCGATCTTTGCGACTTGTCTTTGCGACATGGAAACATGTATGAAGGCTGCGAGGAATTCCTGTGTGACGGAAGCACGAGGGATTCAAGCGATTGTTGTAATTTTTTTGCCAGAAAATATTCATCATTGTCGAAGATATGACCATTCCACCGGAAGTGTTTTTATCTCGAGATGTTCCACGATGACCACACGCTCGGAGAACTTTGGGAATTTTTTCCTCAAAAACTTGTACGTGTATCGACATAAATGTTAACTGATCTGAAAGACGATGGGTTCAGGTACTTCTTCTAATTTTTTCATTAAGGAATCATACCGATTGTCAAAGATATGATTTTCCTATCGGAGGTCCTTCTCTCGAGAGACATTCCACGATCATCACTCAATTAGCGATCTTCGAGAATTTCTTGCGTAGAAGCTAGTACATGTATCGTAACAAATGTTTTCCTATCCGAACGACGATAGATTCAAGTAATCCCTGTAATTTTTTCATTAAGAAATAATAACAATTATCAAAGCTATGATTTTCCTACTGGAGGTCCTTCTCTTCAGAGACGTTCCACGATCATCACTCAATTAGTGATCTTTGAGAAGTTTTTGCGTAGATGCTAGTATATGTATCGTAACAAATGTTTTCCTATCTGAACGACGATAGATTCAAGTAATCCCTGTAATTTTTTCATTAAGAAATCATAACAATTATCAAAGCTATGATTTTCCTACCGGAGGTCCTTCTCTCCAGAGACGTTCCACGATCATCACTCAATTAGCGATCTTCGAGAATTTCTTGCGTAGAAGCTAGTACAGGTATCGTAACAAATGTTTTCCTATCCGAACGACGATAGATTCAAGTAATCCCTGTAATTTTTTCATTAAGAAATCATAACAATTATCAAAGCTATGATTTTCCTAATGGAGGTCCTTCCCTCCAGAGACGTTCCACGATCATCACTCAATTAGTGATCTTCGAGAATTTCTTGCGTAAAAACTAGAACACGTACCGTAACAAATGTTTTCCTATCCGAACGACGATAGATTCAAGTAATCCCTGCAATTTTTCCATCGAAAAATATTAACAATCGTCAAAGGTACAACTACCCTACCGAAGGTTCTTTCTGTGACGCACAAGGTTCTGCGCAACCAAAAACTCGTCCTGCCGTTCCCGCCGAAAATCCCAGAACAAACTAAAACAAACTAAGTGTAATATCTTCATACCTCTCAGTCGCTGTACGGCGAAAACGAAAATCGTCGGAGCCCTGCATCAGCACCACCACCATAACAGCCCTCCTCCGTCACCATGAGACGCATAGTAAGCCCGGCGAGACTCGTGTCGGGGGAGAGAGAAAGGAAAGCAGAGAGGCACAAAGGCAGAAAGGAAAAAGAATGGTGCAGCACACGTAACGCGACGAGCAAGGAAGGAGATCGCGCGAGTGAACCGGATGGCGAAACGACTTTTTGAGCGAGTGAACACCCGCGTGACACTGGAGCACGACCGTGTACCGTTTTGCCCTCGGCCCGTTCTTCGCGAGCGCGGAATAAAAGTTCGCTGCCACAGGTTGTCGGGGGACAGGATAATCGTCCGTGTCGAGGGACGAGCGACGCCATTAGCATTGTTGTTATTGTAAACGGGACATGTGCTTGTCGGGGGGCGGGGGGGGGGGGGATGTTGGCAAGTAAACGCGAGGGGTCGCGAGGATTCATTGTTGCGCGAGGTAACCGTCTCCCTCTCGCCTTCTCCGTCGCTCTCGCGGCTTTTATGCAAATAGAGGAATTCGCCTCGCGAGGTTCCCAACCAGCGAGACCGCATGAATGGGTAATTGACGAGCGACTTCCTCCGTGTGGCCGCAACAGTCGATACCACGTCGTTGCCGCCATTGCTGAAACGGAAAAACCTTTCTTGGAAACTCTTGTAGACCTTGCGGAGGCGATTCGAGAGCCTCGGTACAACACCGAACGTTAGGTCCTCGAGAGCCGCAGCTTTCGATCGTCTAATGACAACCCTGGCTGCATCCTGTCAGCTCCTTCAGCACACATTCTGTTTTGCCATTCTTTTGAACGAACCACTTCGGCGTCAACGTTACCTTTCTTGTCGGACCTAAAACAAGCGGTCCATCTGTGAAACTGGGCGCTAGGAAATATGAATTTATGTGGTTTGCTACTTGAAGAAGTGTTCAACATCTTTTCTGTACAGGGTGTAACAAAATTTAGTGTCATGGTTTTGGCAGATGGTTGTACACCTTCGGATCGGTGGAGATTTGTTAAAAGAAATTGCCACAAAATTGACTTTGACCTTGAAATCAAAGGTCAAATTTTGTTATGCTTGTATCGCATTCTACTCGCCGTTGGGGACCAAACTTGTCAAAGGAACCGTAGGTCGCATCTCAACCGTTCTCTTATAAGACAATGTTAAATATTTTAACGTCGTCTTCCGGTCCTCGGGTTTCTCATTCTTTGCCATAGAATAGAACCATCAAGATTTGTTGATCACCGGCTTCGATATGGCCACCATTATTTCGTTAACAGAACGGATGTAAACAAATAGAGAACAGTAAACATCTGAACTTTCGGATAAACACTGCCAATAATCGCAATCTTTTCTGCTCTCTTGTGTAGTGAGTGTTAGACGTCAGGTACGCAAAGGAGAGGAAGAAATTATAACGTGCGTCAGATGATTCATGCTATTGGTGAAGCATTTGGAAATTATACCTTAGCTCGCAAACTATGCAGCAATTGAAATCACGAATCGAACACGCTTTTCACCGTGTGCAGGTTATACCGAACATTTACGAAAAAGTTCGCAAAAATTTGGAAGACTAAGGATCTGTTTGCGTAATAATGGCGGCCATATCGAAGCCGGTGATCAAGCACGACTATTAAGAGCGACAAACCTTGATGGTTCTATTCTATGGCAAAGAACGAGAAACCCGAGGAACGGAAGACAAAAATATTTAACATTCAATATTAATTATTTAATATTTGAGTTGAAATATTTAACATTGTTTTATAAGAGAACGGTTGAGTTGCGATCTACGGTTCCTTTGACAAGTTTGGTCCCCATGGCGAGTAGAATGCGATACAAGCATAACAAAATTTGACCTTGAATTGCAAGGTCAAAGTCAACTTTGCGGCAATTTGTCGGCAATCTGCCAAAACCATGACACTAAATTTTGTTACACCCTGTAGAATGGAACATCGATTAACCGAACCTCTTTGCAGTTGAAACAACCTTGAGCGCGAAGGGTTGATAAGAATCTGGGGTACACTGATTTCTCTGTATATGACGCCAAGGCCTGCATGATAAACGTCGCTGAATTATCCCCTCTAGGAAGCTCGAGAGGCCTCGGACGCCGAGTGAACATAACACGGCTCGGTTATGCCTCCTCCTGGACGATACATGACGCTGGCAAGACCCGCGTTGTTGACATACATCGAGAATTCACTGTGTTTGCAATGGCGGATCAAAATGGAATCAGCTCCGATCATTGGAGGGTTGATGATTAAATATATTGGAGATCGAACGCCTGTGAAATATCGGTGTGATGGCCAGACACTGTGCTAGAGGTTTCCGAGGAATAGAATCGCGCTGTACATATCTAAGCGATCACGATCCGTGGCGTTCCCCGAGAAATATTCCGCGGAACCGGCACGAAATATGAATGCCTCGACACGGTCTCCTGTTTCACCTGCTCCACCTGCCGAGAATGCGGCTCGCCGCGACTTTTCACGAGGAATTTCGATTCAGGAATTCAGGAAGGAACAGCCGGAATGCCTGGCCGACTAGCGGGCACCGAGCTTTGCCGCACGGTATCCTGGGATCGAGGAAATTTCTAAGCTGAATTACAAGGGACTCGCGAAATCTGAAAGCGTTTCCGTGTACGGTGCGACGCGGCCGTGGTGCCACATAAAAAATAGGGGAAACGGAGCCTTGGACAAGCGAGGTGCACCTCAGCGAACCGTAACTTAACAATGTAAAAAGAACGTGATTTTTCTGAATTTTTCCTTGGCACATAGTGGATCTTGCTTGCAAATTAGTGTTTTATTTAGAAGTATGTGTCGTGTAGTTACTTGTAAGAAATTTTGTAGAGTTCTTCGTAGCGAAAGAAATAAAATTTTGAAAAATATATCCGAAAGCATAGATTCCTACTTTGAAAATTTTTTGTTTAGTATTGACACCCTGACGGCAGAGTCCAGGTCCATTTTGGCAGAGAGCATCAGAATCGTCATTTGACTGCTCAGTTTCTGGAAAATGAATTAAATTAATTGAATTAGGTGTGCAAGCAGTACCTCGGAAAATATGTTTTAAAATATTGACAAACGAAGCAGTGAATTGTGCTGAGCATCATAAATTGCATCGTTATGAGAACGGTCCGCCGCCTTGAATCAAACGGTCCGCCGCATGAAAAATGTTTAAGGACGTGACCTCCGAGAATTTTCTCTGCCAACACTTCGCGGGCTTTCTTTCTTAACACTAGATTTACGGGACCCGTCAAAATGACGGGTTCTAATATTTTTAATTTAATATTATTAAGATTCTAAGGATGCATACATGAGAACATATTTAGCAAATTTATTTCTTTGGGTATATATTATTTTTAAAATATTGCTAAAAATGTGGACAGTACGTTCTTGTTATTTTTATGAAGTAATGCGAAATAGTCGCCTTTAACCCTTAGCACTCGAATGGTGACTGTAAGGCACCACTAAAAATTCCTGTATCATTATTAAAAATATTTTTTACGTTATTAAATTCGTTTGCATTTAATAAATTACTAAATATTTCATGAAAAAAGAATATATAGAAGGGAAATATTTTCGGTCTGAAGAAATGTTTCGTTTTGGAGTTAAAATGGCTTCGAGTGCAAAGGGTTAATGCTCCGTAAACCTAGTGTTAAACCAACACCATATTTCAAAGTGCATACGCTGCGCAGCTCGCGGTAATTTTTGTACAGCGAAGAACAAAAAAGGAAAGAGAAAGAACAAGAACGAAACAAACTGAACAAATTGAATTCGAGTTATTATTTATAGGAGTTTATTGACTTCAGTCTCCCAGAGTATCGTATCTCCGTCGATCGGCGCGAGGCGACGGAATAATAACGCGAACGGAAGAGGACGAAGCGTGCGGAATAATCGCGAGGCAGCGTCGCGCCGGTCGAAACCGGCGGATCGGTTATTTATACGCGAGCATGGAGATTTATGCGACACGTGGAACGTGTAATAACGCGAGAGGCGCGATTACCTGAGGAACGTCCTTTTTCCAAGGAATCGGCCTCTCGGCGATCGATCATACACCGCGGAATCGATCGCGGAATGGCGAGCACGTTTCGAAGAGGCGTACGCGAGCTGAATCGCGCGAGCATGATCGCTGCTAACGGACCGATTCCGCAACGTAACTCCTCCAGGTGCTACCGCGAATCCTGCGCCGTCTGAATTCTCGATATATGTCGACAACACGGGTCTTGTCAGCGACATGTATCGTCCAGGAGACGTACCCTAACCGCGTTATGTCTCCTCGGCGTCCGGGACCTCTCGAGCTTCGTGGCCCCTCTCGGGGTATACCTCTCGATAGTGGGGACGTTTATCATCCAGGCCTGGGCGACATATATAGAGAAATCTGTTTGCTGGAAAATAAAAGTAATTTTTCTCAATAAAAGTAAAAGAAAAGAAATTTTCTAACGATTTTGGAAACGTTTTACACAAGCAATTTGTACCATTTCTTTTAGGAAAGTCGTATTTCAGAATTTCCTAATTGTTAGATTACGCAAAATCGACAATTTCGACCGAAAGTTACAAAATATTCCAAGTATAATAAAATTGAATTTGCTACGAGTCGGTTCAATGTGCAAGCTGAAGTTGTATGAAATTAAAAATATTGCATGAAAATGAAAATATAAAAATTGCGAGGTGACACGTCTGGATTGTATGAGGGGGGTGACGTACTCTTCAAATAAATTGTTTAACGTTTGGGGAGATCGGTGGGTTTTCGCGAAAGGATTACGGGATACTGCACGGCGCACGGGGATCTCGAGGCAGATCGGGGTCTCGCGTGTCCCGCTCTGTCAGTCTCCGTTCAAGGTCGTCCAAGGTCGCGTCCAAGGTCGTCCGAGAGGCGCGAGGACCTTGGAAGCAGGCGACGCTCGTAACAAACTGGTCCTCCGGCCTTCCACGTCGAAAACAACGAGAGCAACCGCGCGTGTCGCTGAAAACGCGACCTCCTCTCTTTCTCTCCCCCTCTCTCCTCTCTCTCTCTCTCTCTCTCTCTCTCTCCCCTCTGCTCATCATTGCTCTCCTCCGTCTCCCTACGCAATTTTGCGTTCCTCGCGCGTCGCTTCACGGTCCACCGCTCCAAATGCTCGACCACGAATTTTCTTCTGCACCCTGGCGGATTCTTCGGGGGAAAGAAGTCGATGGGAAATACAAAATGATCATTTTCTGTTGCACCTTCGCCGCAAACAGTTCCGTGCAATATTCTCGAACGATCGTCCCTTCTTTCTTGCGCTCTGCAATTTAGATCAACGATTTTCTATCAGTTTATCAACGACGCGCGAGCAGTCATTACGGTGGTTAAATAGGCCGATCAAGAGTCTATAATTTTGTTTAATTATGTACCGGAGACTTGAATAATGTTGCTACACGGTACCCAACTGATTAAAATTGTTAAAAGAGTAAATACATGTAAAAGAAATACGATAGTGTCGTATTCCTTTTGAAACTCATTTTGAATTGGATATGTATTGCGCATGTCTGTAGAACAACATGGCGGATTGACAGTTGATACGAGTGGAGACAAAAGAGAGAAAAGCGACGCGCATTGCACAATCTAATTGATCAGGATTGCCACTTTCTTGCATAAATCTTTGTGGAATAATAGCTTTTAACCCTTTGCACTCGAAGCTATTTTAACTCCAAAACGAAACATTTCTTCCGACCCAGAATATTGCCCTTCTACATATTTTTTTTTTTTTTCATGTTATACATACGAAAATGTTGCAACTTACTTGCACCATGCCGAAATGTTTAGCAATTTATTAAATACAAACAAATTTAATAATCTAAAAAATATTTTGAATAATGATACAGCTATTTTTAGCGGTGCCTTACAGTCACCATTCGAGTGCTAAGGGTTAATGTCGTTTCTTGTGTTTACAGGTAAGAGTGTAACCAATGTAAATAATGTAAATCATTGTAAATAACGAATAAAAAAAAAACTTTAATCTTGTGTTTACAGTGAAACTCAGTTTGGTTCTTCTTTCCTCAAGATAAATTAAAGAACGAAAGGATAAACTTATTATATACATTCTCAACGAACTTCTTTCTCTTATGATTAACCCGGATAAGTTTTATCTTGCATCAAAATCACCGCAGTCCAACGATTTGAAGAATAAAATTGTTTCGAACGAGACATCATTCTCAGGAAAATCATTGGTACATTACTATTCCCAACAGGTGGAATCATCGGATGACGATCAGGCGCGTCGGGCGACTCCTATTCAAAAGCAGAAGCGCTCGACAGCCCTTCGAATCAAACGTTCTCAAAAGCGGCAATAATCAACAATCAGAGCTCCCCAAAACCAACAAAAATTCCGAACTAGCTTCTCTGAAAAACGTCCAAGAACTAGTCGCTCGGACAGAAGACCGTGATTCCTAACTAGACCGCTGCTCCATAAAACCGGCAACAAGAAAAGTTCAATTTCACAGACACGCATAGTATCAACTAAGTCGCACAGCAAATAGTTAATGGAGTCCGCATTCCGCGTTCCCAAAACGTCCATATCGTTGCAGAGGGTTAACCACGCTATCCGCGGAGCGGGTTTAAAGACGCGAGGTCAGAGTCCCGATCCGGTTATTATCGGGGAGGGTGTTATCACCGGCGTACAAGTTATCAGGCGGGCAAACAGGCCGGTTCGGTCGGCAAATCGACGAATCTCGTTCGCCGGCCGATCTTTCCGCGTCCATAATTATCGAAGCAGCTCTACCATGTTAACCGGGCGGAGGGACGTGTCGCGTCCTGGACGAGAATAGAGGCGGAAAAATCGGACGTCGATGAACGCGCGGCGTGCGGAGCTGAGTGGAGCAAAGCTGAGTGCAAAGTAGACAGCAGAGCGGAGCGGAGCGGAGCAGAGCGTACCGGAGCGGATTGGAGCGGGTCCGATGCAGCGTGTCGAGCGTGACACAGGCTCGACCGGATTCCATCCCGCTTCGCATCCTCTCTTCGCCGCTTCTTACGGTGCCCGTTCGTGCGTGAACCGTGGCTCTGTAATATGTAAGAGGATCGCGGCCGTTTTATTATTAGTTCGCGGGAACCCGAAGATAGAGTGGAACCGGCTCTCTTCTTTCTCTTCATCTTCTCGTTTTTCCGAACACGTCTCTCTCTCTCTCTCTCTCTCTGCATCTTTTTCTCTCTCTCTCTCTCTCTCTCTGTCTCTGGATCGCGAGAGTCAAACGAAAGATAAGCGGGCCGCCTCGGTAAGCCCGCGAAGCTAGAATGTCGGGAACCGCTCCACGGGAACAGGAAACGCCAGAGCCAGAGAAACCGGCGAAACGGTTACGATCCGCAGCTCCCCCGTGGCAGACGGACGACAAGAACCAGAAGAAGAAACGCCCAGGCTCGAGCACGTTTGCGCAAACAACGCGCGAACCCTGAAAAACGTCTCGGGTGGCTCCGAGCGACGGCTCGGTACAGGAAGTCGTGTAAAGCTACCTTCTTGCGTTCCCCTTGGAACCGGAGCCCGGCCGCGGCGCTTAGGCGAACATATTTCACGCCGGCGCGGTCCGAACCGCTCCGAGAACTAATCCGGAACTGAATCCTTCGAGATCATCCCTGAGATCCTCTCTGCTTGATCCTCGAACGAAAATGGCACTCGGGGGCGAGAGAAGTTTGTCCAGTTTCCGTACAAATTCGTTCCAGGCGATCCTGCAAGTGCGACTACATTTAGGATTTTCAGTGTAAATTCAACAAGTGTACACCTCACTTCAAGTATCGAATGACTAAATACATTTATGAGCACCTACATCAAATTCATTCAATTCTTGAAAGAGTGGAAATATTCAGAGAATTTAGAAATACTGATGAACTATTTCTGACTTATTACCAGGTATGTAAATATGAAACCGGAATTTTTGTACAGAAAAGACACGTTTATTGTATGAAAACGATACAAAATATTTTATTCAAAGTGTTGCCCATCGGTAGCTACACATTTTTCCCATCTCTCTGGCAATTTGTTGATGCCACGCCAAAAGAACTGTTACTTTTTTTTTTTTTGAGGCAAACCAGTCATCGAGCCATTTTCGTTCATTTTCATAAGATGTGAAGCGCTGCTCAGATAGTGCGTGTCCCATCGATGCAAATGAGTGATAATCGGATGGAGCCAAGTCTGGTGAGTAAGCCGCATGCGAAAGTATTTCCCAACTAAACGCCTCGATCGTTTCCTTTACCGGTTTTGCTGTGTGCGATGGTGCATTATCCTGAAGTGGAATCACTTTGTGTTGCCTTTTTTGATATTCCGGTCGTTTTTCACGCGAAGCTTGATTCAAATCGATCATTTGTTGTCGGTAGCGTTCAGTATTAACGGTTTCGACAGGTTTTACCAGCTCATAATAGATGATACCCTTCTGATCCCAGCAAACACAGAGCATTGTCTTCCGTCCATAGCGATTTGGCCTTGCAGTCGATGTCGATGATTCGCCCGGAGTTACCCATGATCTCTTACGCTTAGGATTCTCGAAATATATCCACTTCTCATCGCCAGTAACAATTCGATGGAGAAATGACTTTCTTTTGTACCTGGCGAGCAGCATTTCACAAGTGGTTTTTCGGTTTTCCTTCTGTCTTTCACTCAGTTTATGTGGAATCCATTTTCCCAACTTCTGAATCTTTCCCATGGCTTTCAAACGTATGGAGACGGCTTCTCGTGTCACATTTAATTGATCCGCGAGTTGTTGTCGCGTTTGAGCATCATCCTCATCCAACTATGCTTGCAAAGCAGTTTGAAGACAGCAACTTTTTCGGTGGTCTTCCACGTTCTTCGTTTGTCACACAAAAATCGCCATTTTCGAATTTTTTAAACCACTCAAAGCACTGTGATTTACCAAGAGCATGCTCACCGTAAGCTTCGACAATCATTCTACGCGATTTTGCAGCAGTTTTCTTCAAATGGAAACAGAAAATCAATGTTGTCCGCAAATCGTAGTTTCCAGGCACAAAATTCGACATGTTTGACGCTATTAAAAACCATGCTGCTGTATAAAACTTGTATGGTTGTGAGTTGAAAATCTTTACCAGATGTCAAAACAAGAAAATGGCGTCAGTGACGCGGTTTGACGGTAACTACATTGACAGCTAGAACCATCTATGGGCAAATTCCGGTTTCATATTTACAGACCTGGTAGAGCGACCAAGGGGCTACCTTGAAGCGTAAAAAGTAGGGTAAAATAGAAGAATTTTTATCATTAAATTTGTAGTTTGTACAAGCCCCTTGAGAAGCTTCGTCAAATTCACAGAATTTCGTGGAGTCGAATATTTTCGCAAAATGGCCAAAGTGTATCCCCTCTTCGAGAAAAGAAATCTTGTTGCTACACGTTGTAACGAGTGCAGAGAGTTTTTATTGTGCACAAAACCAAATTTCCATGATTAAATTTGTAGTTTGTACAAGCCCCTTGAGAAGCTTCGTCAATTTCGCGGAATTTCGTGGAGTCGAATATTTTCGCAAAATGGCCAAGGCGTATCCCCTCTTCGAGACAAGAAATCTTGCTGCTACACGTTGTAACGAGTGCAGAGAGTTTTTATTGTGCACAAAACCGAATTTTCATTATTAAATTTGTAGTTTGTACAAGCCCCTTGAGAATCTTCGTCAATTTAACAGAATTTCGTGGAGTCGAATATTTTCGCAAAATGGCCAAAGTGTATCCCCTCTTCGAGAAAAGAAATCTTGCTGCTACACGTTGTAACGAGTGCAGAGAGTTTTTATTGTGCACAAAACCGAATTTCCATGATTAAATTTGTAGTTTGTACAAGCCCCTTGAGAAGCTTCGTCAATTTCACACAATTTCGTGGAGTCGAATATTTTCGCAAAATGGCCAAGGCGTATCCCCTCTTCGAGAAAAGAAATCTTGCTGCTACACGTTGTAACGAGTGCAGAGAATTTGTATTGTGCACAAAACCGCGCGGTCTAGAAACGGGCCATGGGTATACGAGAGAAGAGTGTGTGTCCGAGGTGCAAGTTGACGGATTCGATCGTGTCGCAAGAAACGGTACCGAGGCGAAAGGTCTGACCGTGTCGAGGGGGACGCGGAGAGTTGTTGTTTCCTCGCGAAACAGACAGAGGGCAAGCGAAAGCGCGAAACCCGTCGAGCACAAAAGCCCCGAGGGCACCACGACCCGAGAGAAGACGGGATGCCCTTGGCTCCCTCGTTTGTTGCGAACAAAATGGGTACAAGTTCGCCCTGGTAAATGGAATCCATAGCGGACGGGGTGGCTAAGCCGAGGGCATTATCCCTGCAAGATATCGGGCCTGCTTCCCATAAAATTATCACGGCTCGGCCGCGTCGATATTTCAGATCGTTTTGCGACGGTTATCGCCTCGATTATCGTGCTCGCCCTGATCCCTTTCGGATAGCTACACCACGGAGCCTCCGGGAGATCGCGAGATCTGAGGAAACGATCTTTGAAACCGATTTCTAGGATCTTTTAATCGCTTGCTTGGTTTAACATTTCGCGCGAGCCCCCGACATCGCACGCCGGCGGTAAACGGTCCGTTTCCCGGACAAAGATCGAGCGATTGATCTAATTATCGTAGATTATTAAGCAAATGATCCTGACCGCGAAGAGGACGAACGAAACCGCTCGAGCAGATACCCCGACAGCTAACGCGTCGAGAAGTGCCATTAATCTTCGATATGCAGACGCGATCGAGGGATCGACGTAGCTACCTGTAAAATTCAATGAAGATTAATGGAGGAAGGATCGATCGGATCCTCTCTTCCCGGTTGGAGATGCGCTGGATACTCGTCCGGGTCGGCTCGATTCTAGGCTCTCCGGTTCGAGAGCCGTCTACTTGCCATTCCCGATGCTCATACAGGTCAAGCACCTTCTGCCGGGGATCTTAAGGTTGGTCGAAACGGAGAGAAGAGCAGAGCCACTAGGAGAAGAAGAAGAAGAAGAAGAGGAGGAGGAGCAGGAGAAGGAGAGGCAAGCAGGCCTCGTTGAACAAGTGCAGCAGCGCGATCCCGACCTAGCCGCAACTACGCAACATCCGCGAAGCGTGTCGTCCCGTTCGCGACACGCCTGACGTGGACCAGGCCTATGGTGGTGACATCCGAGACTCGTCGTCGCTTCCTCCTCCACGGGGTTTCCTCATTCCATCGCGAACGCGTCCCTCTGCTCTCTTTCTCGTCTCCTGTCCACTCCTTCCTGCGGCCTTCCTCCTCTTCGATCCTCTTCCGCGTCTCGCCCGTCGGCTCCCACTTCAGGATCTACCTCTAAATCAATACAATATTTTATCAAACATGACTGGAATACGTTACGTGAAAGCGATGGAAAAGATAAGTATATTTTTCCTCGCCGACGCACATACGGCCGAATTGACCAAATTACGACGACAAAAATATAAAATGAGGTTTTCTTTGAAATTCTGGTTAGAAATTGCTTATAAGAAGACTGCTTAACCCTTTGCACTCGAGTGGTGACTCTGACGCACCACTAGAAATTATTGTGGCATTATTTCAAAGAAATTACAAAAAATATTACAAAATATTTGTGCTATTTAATAGATCACTAAACATTTAATTATTATATGTGGTAATCGGATTAGTTTCGTGTGAATAAAATGAAAATATTTAAAGGCGGAAGAAAAATTTAGTTTTAGAATGAAAATAGCGCCGAGTGCAAAGGGTTAATAATTATCTTCGGAAAAGTAGCTACTTGGGGGTAATTGTGGTCATAAAAATATGGGTCAAGGGTCCATAGTATTTTAATTAAAAAAAAAAGATTAAATAAATTAAAACACTAAATTATTTCTGTAGGTTTTAGTGAGATATAATATGCAATGAGAATATTATTTTACAACCTCGTTGTTATTTTCATCATTATCATAAGCATCATCAAGTAGCATCAAGCTCATCATCGTTGCTTTCATTACCATTACTATAGAAAGTAGGCATTCTTAGTATACTTAATACAACCTGATTAAACTTTGCTTCTTTTTTTCGGTTTTTTTTCGCATACTTCTCAGAAGAGGGTCCGAGGATACCAGCATCCAGTTAAATGTACCTGGTTACTACCTGTAAACAATCCGATCTATTGATCGATAGGGCAAAGATGGGGACTCATTTTTTAATTTTTTATATTAGTTATAAGCCATGTTTTCGAACTAGTAAAGAAAAATCGGTGTACTATTTGGAACTCTTTTTATAACTCTAGCTAAAGTAAGCATATCAATATTTTTTAACCAAAAATAGTATATGATAGAATATACTATATTAACAGTATGTACAACGTATCTTTGTGTTAGCAATAATTGCAGATGAAAGTACGCACCTGACGCTTCAATATCCATGTAGAAAACTTGGCGAATTTAAATTGGAGAAAATAGGATGAACGCAATTACGTCGTCAACAATACTGGCGCGAACAACTGAGATTCGCCGTCCGAACCATAACCTCACATTCCGCGTGCGCACCAACTACTATGTTGCGTTAACAACAAAAATTCTCACGCTATATTGTAGGCCGTTTCTTAGAGTACGTTATGATGGTATTTGTCATTAGTTTAGAGAAAATTTATAAATCTACTTTTGTCGTCGTAATTTGGTCATTCGGCCGTATGTGCGCCGAGAAGGGGCACGGTTTACAATAATTAATCTGAAAATTCTCCTAACTTGAAACGTTCTCTACCACGAACATCCCCTCGTTCATAAAACACTAAATCGTGACTGCTATATTTGAGTTGCAAACAAATTTAAACCTACGCATTGCACTGTGTATGCATTTATGCATTTAATCATCTATACTCGATAGAGTATAACTTAACTGTTGAAATGCATGGACTGATTTTGAATAACTTAAAAGGCGTCAAAGTTAAATATTCTAAATAAAATCAGTCTCGTCTGAACAAAATTCTGGATAAAAATATCCCAGCTGCCCTCTAGTGACCGTGAATGACCTCCATAATAGCTCTGTCAGAAAAAACATTACTATTCCTAAGATCTCGTAAAGTATGACCTTGGGATGACCTTCACCCCCACAGACTTCTTCCCAAACTTCTTTTTTTGTGTTTGTATAAATAACAAAGTTATTAGGGGTGGCAGAGTTAAACGAAACGCCCAGTATACAACAGATCTGGGACGGTAATAATCGTAGTCGTTCAAGGTGACGCAAAGAATGGCGAGTCCGATGAAGAGTTGCCATTACCATCGAAAAAGCTTACCAGCTCCGTTTCAATGTAAACACTTTAGCCTCGGCGGATCGGAGAGGATCTGCCCCGAGAAAAAGATCTACGAAGCAAGAAGAGGCGATCAGGGGGGGGAGGGGGGAGCATCCGTCTTCGTGGTCTCCATTTGAATAATCTCGACATAGCGGCCCTGGGGTATCGAAGACGCGCGAGCATCGGGCAACAGCATCAGGCTTTTTCAGTGGCAACTTAATCCTCGCTTCCCGACAAGATACCGTAGAGGCCGACGCGCGACTCAGAGCAACGCAGAGCGACGCGGAGCGACGCGACGCCTCGTTTTTCTCGTTGCCACTCCCGTTTTTCCCGCCGGTTCTTGCCACGATTCCGCTCCGACAAGTACCAGAACGGGAGACAAGCTGCTGGCCGGACGTTGACCACTCTTCGTCGTCTCGCGGAAGAGAGGCATAGTCCTTCCTCACGAGGAAGCGTCCCCGGATAAGCTTCTTCCTCGGGTGAGCTCGAAATTCAGCTGGACACCTGGCCGGTGATAGCTCAATAGCCACCGGGAGGCAAAAAATTGACACGGTGATTCGAGGATCGAGAGAGCGTTCGTTAAGAAGATGACCCGAACAGCCAATTATCTGGAAGAGAGATCCACGGCTCGGGATTCGCGTCACGCGCGTGTCTCGCCGACAGCGAGCACGTCGTTCCAATTTAGAGACAGTGAGACCACGGGACACGAACCGGCCTGGAACGGAGACGGGAAAAATGGTAATTATTGGGGACGGCATCGATATGTACGGTAATTGGTCACAGACTCTTTAAGAACCTTTTCAAATTGGCTCCGGCGGCCGAGCTCCTTTCAGAAGCTAGACGGGTCGGTTTACCGAGCGACAATTTCAGAAAATTGCGTGCGGTGTTGGAATCGCCAAGGAAATGGTCGAGATCTTCCCAAATCATTGTCACCCTGCCCATTCGGATCCTAAAGAAGTTGCAAAATATGAAAGAAAACCTTGCATCAAATGTTACACCATAGACGAGGTATTGTATAGACCTACCATCCAATGTATTTTTGTGGCCCACTGTTTTGGGGTCACGTAACCCCATTACCATTTTCCTGTCACATCTTGTATTACCAATTGGCACTGAAATTTGCTGGCAGCATCCTCAGCGGTAGCAATTGAAATTAAAAATAGCTGTACATAGTCACCGCAGTCTCGCGAAGAAAATTGCGGGCGGTTGGAATCGCCAAGGAAATGGTCGAGATCTTCCC
Source organism: Halictus rubicundus (assembly GCF_050948215.1). NCBI lineage: Eukaryota > Metazoa > Arthropoda > Insecta > Hymenoptera > Halictidae > Halictus > Halictus rubicundus. Next base: position 12,452,070 of record NC_135160.1, read on the forward strand.
AAATCATTGTCACCCTGCCCATTCGGATCCTAAAAAAGTTGCAAAATATGAAAGAAAGCCTTGCATCCAATGTTACACCATAGACGAAGTATTGTATAGACCTACCATCCAATGTATTTTTGTGGCCCACTGTTTTGGGGTCACGTAACCCCATTACCATTTTCCTGTCACATCTTGTATTACCAATTGGCACTGAAATTTGCTGGCAGCATCCTCAGCGGTAGCAATTGAAATTAAAAATAGCTGTACATAGTCACCGCAGTCTCGCGAAGAAAATTGCGGGCGGTTGGAATCGCCAAGGAAATGGTCGAGATCTTCCCAAATCATTGTCACCCTGCCCATTCGGATCCTAAAGAAGTTGCAAAATATGAAAGAAAACCTTGCATCCAATGTTACACCATAGACGAGGTATTGGATAGACCTACCATCCAATGTATTTTTCTGGCCCACTGTTTTGGAGTCACGTAACCCCATTACCATTTTCCTGTCACGTCTTGTATTACCAATTGGCACTGAAATTTGCTGGCAGCATCCTCAGCGGTAGCAATTGAAATTAAAAATAGCTAAACATAGTCACCGCAGTCTCGCGAGTACGAGAAAATAAACGAATAATTCTAAAAACCTCTGATTTTTTGAACAGTCGATATTTCAGAACATGAGACATGAAGTCCCATAAGATGACAGGTCTATCCTTATACCTAGTCCGTGGTTATACGTACGAATACTAAACCTACGTTATAAAATGCTAATGTAAAGTACATTTACAAATTTTTGCAGAATCCGTTGTGCAGAGTTTAATGATTGTAGTCCAATTATTCGGACGTGTTCGCGTGAGTCAATAATAATGCTCTGTGGATCCGACGGAGGAGCAGATGATTCTGAAAAATTCGTAATTGTACTTTACATTAGTATTTTATAACGTATGTTTAGTATTCGTATGTGTAACATTGGATACAAAGTTTTCCTTCATATTTTTCAACTTCATGATCCGAACGGATAGGGTGACAATAATGTGAAGTGTCGTTGACATATATCGAACAATAAGTATGGACGTTCTTCTTCGCGTAAGAAACAAGGAAGAGACTGCGGATAAATTAATAAACTCAATATCCAACATAATTGTATCCTGTTTCCTCGGTTAAAATATTTCTTTTGTTCATGAAGAACAGCTGAACTGCAGTCAGGATTTTAATTGGCGCCGCCATTTCCACACATGATGGCATACTTATCTATGGTTAGTGTCGGGTAATTACGAAAGGGTAGACCGCAGGATCGAGATGGGTGTGAACTTAATCGCGCCGCGGAAACCGGAAAAGCAACGTGCGGGATCCACGGATTTCCTAATGATCCCAGATCGACCGGGAAACGTATCGCGTGTGCATAACGATCGCCATTTACGTCAAACCGCCACAATTTACGCTCCGCGAGCATATTTCTTTGAAAAAAAAAAACAGCTCTGCTATCTCGCACAGCGATTTAGAAATTAGAAGCCCCTGCGCGCAATTTGTCGACTGCGGTGAAAACGAATTGATAAACCGATAACATTGTCGAACACGATTCCACTTCCCCAATCAGAAAGTCATTTCTCTCTATTATCGTCCTTGATGTTTCCACAAACGTTTCCAGATATATCGAGGTATCTTTTAATGGCGTTACACGCATTCAAATATGCGTGAACAAACATTCTCGGACCATTTTTAATTTATTTAGAACGTTAACACTTGTTGGAATTTATTTCATAAATGTGGAACAAAATCAATCTGTTATTTCTGTAGAAGGTAGAATCGATTGAACCGGCTCTTGACCTGCATATGCATACATTGTATCTACAGTTAATATACATTGTATATTGTCCCCGACATGGGACCCTCAATCTTCGGTTGTTCATATTCTCTGTTTCGATCTTTTGTGTTTCATTCGTAACGTTTCTTTAGAAGGATAAAGACGTGTCTGACAACGTGCTTTTAGAGAAGCTATTCAAATATTAATTCTATTTCATATTTTATAAGAGAGTGTGGTTTTATTATATACCCATATTCCAATAACACTATTTCTTATCTTTTCATGCAGAGTCACCTTCGGTTACATCACCAGTTACCGATCATCCGAATATATATTAATTTTTCCCCAATCTTTGCAGTCTCAATCAATTTTTATTTAGAATCTTAAAAGTTGTCTGTTGACACGTCTTCGGTAGAGATAGTGTCAAAGGACCATTCTCCTCCCGTAAATAAAATAAAATGAAATGAAAAATAATCTGTTCGAAAATTCTCCACAGGAATGCAATTTCGAGTTTGGTCGTCGATCGAGTTCCAGCATCGACCAGGCCGCAGGAAGCCATGACAGAGGCGCTTACGCTAATTAGAAGCTCAATGCCGGGTTTCCCAGAAACTGGCAGCGCGGCAAGGGTCATGTTGTTGCGCCTCGATGGCCGGTTGCATCGCTGCTCGAATCTCGTCAGATAAAATCAGCTCGTTTATCTACGCATTCATCTGTCACGAGCATTCGCCATACCTCTAATTTTGTACATCCATTCGCTTGTCCCGGCGCAACAAGCATCGCATCGATTCATCGGCCCTCTTACGGTTCTTCCAGCCTGTAATAAAGTATCTATTTATCTGTCTATCCGTCCATCCATCGTTCCGCGCGGGCGTATACTTCTTCTGCTTTCTCTCCCTCTCTCTCTCTTTCTCTCTCTCCCTCCCCTCTAGGTCGTGCGAAGTTATTCCACGCGAATCGTCGGGGCCGCGAGGCTTTGGGGGAGGACGGTCCACTGCGAAACGCTATGAAGCGCCGTGAAACACTATGACGCGCTATGAGACGCTGTGAGACACTGCGAGATTCTACGGGGCGTGTGTTGCTTCGAAACGTGGGGACGCAACGGGTCAACGACGGGGTTAACCGCTTTATTGTGACCAACCCCTAATTTTCTCCGGCTTGCAGCGTCCTTCCTGCTGGGAAATTATTGTGACCTTTGCGTCTTTCGTGCAGTAAGGGTGCAGGTGGTCCTTCTTCTCTTAATTGCGACCACCCCCTAATTTTTACTTGATTTTCCTCCCATTTTTACCTTAGACTTTTTCCATTCGATAGGTCATTGTTACCAGAGCGTGGTAACTGGTGCGCTTAGGAATTAAGGGTGCAGTTTTCCCTGCTCTGCTGTAATTGTGACCAACCCCTAATTTTCTTGCGATTTTCTTCGGCTCGCAGCGCCGCTCCTCCTTCTGAGAAATTATTGTGACCTATGCGTCTTTCGTGCAGTAAGGGTGCAGGAGGTCCTTCTCCTGTTAATTGCGACCACCCCCTAATTTTTGCTTGATTTTCCTCCCATCGTCAAGTTAGCCTTTTCCCATTTGACGGGTCATTGTTACCAGAGCGTGGTAACTGGTGCGTTTAGGAATTAAGGGTGTAGTTTTCCCTGCTCTGCTGTAATTGTCACCAACCCCTAATTTTGAGCGATTTTTCTTGCACAACCCCATCTCCGCAAATTAAGGGTACAGGTTTTCCCTGCTCTGCTGTAACTGTGACCAACCCCTAATTTTGAGCGATTTTGCATGCATAGCCCCATCTCCGCAAATTAAGGGTACAGGTTTTCCCCGCTCTGCTGTAATTGTGACCAACCCCTAATTTTTGCGCGATTCTTCCTGCACAGTCCCAGCTTCGTAAATTAAGGGTGCAGATTTTCCCTGCTCTGCTGTAATTGTCACCAACCCCTAATTCTTCCTGCACAGTCCCATCTTCGTAAATTAAGGGTGTTTAAATTAAGGGTTCTAATTTTTCACTGCTCCGTTTTTTCATTGCTCCGTTAATTACTCTCCCCCCTGATAGCCTACTATCTCATTGAAATTTCATCTCCCATCGACCGTTCAAATCGTTGATCATCGTGTGAGCAATTTAATCCACCGATGCTCGGTGGAATCGATGCTTAATTCTAATTTATGGATTGCTCTTCAGCATCATAAACTTGCCACGGTAAGTTTAATTCCTCGGTCGACACTAAAAAGATTAAATTGGCCATTGGAAGATATCGATTCACATTCGACACACCGAGCGCAAATAGTTGAGTGCAGCCCGTCATTAGTTGATTTCCATCAGGGTATTTTTGCGCCTCGACCCATACGAAGGAATGCAATTGCATTTTACATCTGCTCGGAAAAAAAAGCCGCATTTCCTTCGAGATCGAATCCTGTCTTAATCGCGTTGTTTGCCCGAAAGATCGTCGACCGAATCGGTAGGCTGGATCGTCGGCAAAAACTCGTTCTTTTTATTTTTTTGTCGATCGGCGATTGATTTGCGGTGGCCGTGCCGTGCCGGACGGTGAAAAATTTTGCATCGGGGAGAGCCTTGAGGATCTGCGGTTTCCTGCAAGGTCACCGGTGCCGGTCGGTCGATCGCACGCTTAAGGGGCGGCCATTCCGGTCTTCGGTTTTCAAAAAATCGATTCTTCTTCACATTTTGCTTCAAGCACAAGTATCGGTGCCCGTGTGAAAAAGCATTCGTTGGAGTTCGTAAAATTAGCACAGTTACGAAGAACGCAACTACGATCCCGTATAATTCATAGGCAACGATAAGCAACCGGGAACACGATTAGCTATTCTTTTACGGTACCCCAGGAAATCTGTTCGCATTGTTTTTGTCGCGATTCTCGCGCGGCGTTGAAGGCTGAAGGTTGAAAGGACGACGAAGCCGTGGCTTCGTGGGAAGGATACGCAGAAAAGCCGAAGAGAGGAAAGCAAACCTCGGGCCCGGTGTGCGCGCTTCGAGCTTTGCATGGTCGCGTAGGCAACCAGCCCGTTCCCATAATTAATCGGATCGATGTAACAGCATCCGTTCGGACGGTTTCTCAGGGCGGGAATCGGCTGGCAAACGAACCGGTGTGTCCGGGGAGCAACCGTGGCTAATTGAGGATTAAAGGAAGAGGTAACTCCTTTTGCTGTCCTCGGATCGCGATTTGTTACGCGCACGGTACAACCCAGACCTGGTTCCCATCGATCCAAGATCGTAACTGTGCTTCCCAAAACATCCTCGGTTCGTGTACGATCGCTGAACCTTGCAATTCGACCCTTTGCTCTTGAGAGCCTACTCTAGATCCTGCAATTCCAACAGAACCGTAATTCGAAACAGTTTCCACGGTGCCATGTTGAAAATTAGATTATCGAAAATTCAACGGTGGTACGATCAAACCTTTTCAATTTTTCCCTATTGTAAAACGCTTACTGTCTCGAGATCTCTAGGTTCGACAAAGTTCCTAAGTTCTACAGTTAGCACTCTAATGGCGACCGTAAGGCGCCGCTAAAAATCGCTGCGCCATTATTCCAAATATTTCTCACATTATTAAATTGGTTTGTATTTCGTAATTAACACTTTGAACGCCAAACTAGGAACCCCAAAAATTCCATAAAATCAAAGTAAGTTATTTAATGAAATAAAAATTGCAAAATATTAAATGTACGATACCGAGTAATCCTCCAACTTTCTTGCATGTTACAGATCCTAATTAAGTTTAGTACAATGAGTATATCAACGTAAAAATTCATTTTAAAACCTGCACAAATAATTCCGTCAGCCACGTATGGCTGACGTGGCGTTCAACGTGTTGATAAAGATTTCGGTATTGAAATTTCAGAAAAACATACAGGGTGTTCAAAAAAAAGGAATTAAATATTTATATGGTATATAGGATACCTTGTACTGAGTAAAAAAGCTTTAGTAAACATAGGTCGAAAGGTCAACCGTTTCTAAGATAGAAACATTTTTGTCTGCTAACATCATGATTCATTTACCACTGGCTTTTTGATATTTATAGAAAATTTTCTAAAAAAATCTACTGTCGGCACTTGAAGGAGGACATTCAGAACGCGGTTTGTAAACACTGAAGTAAGCATGCGATGGAAGTAGGTTGATCATAATAATAGCAAACAATAATGTTCATATCTCAGAAACGGTTCACCTTTTCACCTATGTTTACCGAGGCTTTTTTACTCAGCACAGTGTGTTCTATATACCATAGAAATATTGAATGCTTTTTTTTTGAACACCCTGTATATGCTTTATTAAACTTCGAACAGCTTCGAACTGCTTTCGAACATTCATTATGATATGTAAAGGTCAACCCGACGAAACACGTAAATTTTAAACTTCCACATTTCATCCGCTTCAACATGATTATTCTTGCTCAAGGTCATTTCAAGGTCAAAAAGGTGGTATCCACTAAATTCAGTTTTCTATTGTCTATCATGCTATCGTAAAAAAATATACTATTCCATTTAAAAAAACATCGGTGACCTTGAAATTTCATTAAAAAACACGACCGCACTGAATTCAGCTTTTTATTGTCTATCATGCTATCGTAAAGAAAAATGTACTATTCCATTTAAAAAAACATCGGTGACCTTGAAATTTCATTAAAAAACACGACCGCACTGAATTCAGCTTTTTATTGTCTGTCATGCTATCGTAAAAAAATATACTATTCCATTTAAAAAAACATCGGTGACCTTGAAATTTCATTAAAAAACACGACCGCACTGAATTCAGCTTTTTATTGTCTGTCATGCTATCGTAAAAAAAATATACTATTCCATTCAAAAAAACATCGGTGACCTTGAAATTTCATTAAAAATCACAACATGAAAAAATTGTTTTCTTCACCATTATATTGCCCCCCTGCAATGGTGTCACTTTGTCCTCTGAAGATTTCTGATAGGACTGTAAATACGAAAGATATTTAGGTGTTCCCATTTATGTGGGACACCCTGTATATAGAAGGGAAATATCCTAGGTCGGAGGAAATGTTTCCTTTTACAGTTAAAATAACATCGAGTGCAAATCATACAGTGCACAGATATATAGTGCAATAATAATACTGCACAGATACAGTGAGTTCTCGATATATGTCAACAACAGGGGTCTTGCCAGCGACATATATCGTCCAGAACACATACCGGAGCCATGTTTATCGAGGCCTCTCGAGCTTCGGGGCCCCTCACGGTCTGTACCCCGCGGTAGTGGGGACAATTCCGCGACGTTTATCGTCCAGACCTTGGCGACATATATAGAGAAATCGCTGTACAGAGTTGAAATGTGACCGACTCGGCCAGCAAGTTTGCTGTCTCTAACATTCTCTAAGCTTCTGCATTTCAGAGGCAGCGCTGCCTTTCACCGCGGTGCCGCGTGGAAAAATAGTTTCGGTGCTTCAGGGGTTAATAGGAGTCTAACGACGATTTATTTCGCGAAATCGCAAGAGCTGTTTCTCCCTTAACGGGAACCCGGCTCGAGATGCTCGAGGCCGCGAGAGCGGAGGAAGTTGAAACGAGGAGAAAGGTCGTTGCTGCTTAATTCGCGTTACGTTATCCCGCTACGGCCGGTTCCGCGATCCGCCGCTCCACGCCGACGACTTATGATTAGCCTTTATTGTGTTACTTTAATTGCCCATTCTTGGCCTGAGATCCCGGGGAAAACACGAACGGCTCCTGGAACCGAGCCTGGAAACTTTGTTGCGACCGAACCGGAACCCGGCAGCGAGCCTGAACCTCCGCACCTGCTTCCAATTACCGCTAAACTGCGGCCACCTATTAATTCATTAATCATTTATACCTGTTCATCCCTTCCAGCGAACGATCGTATTAGGTCGTTCGATAAGTTCGTGCCGTTTACTCTTGTACCATTTAAATTCGTAATCACCCTTTCATTCCACAACCTCTTCTGACCTTTTTGGCAAAGACCGTCACTATAAAATTTCTGCGGCTTTTCGTTAAAGTACTTTTCAATCGTGAATAATATAAACATATCCACGGCACGAACTTATGGGACGACCTAATATATTGCTCGCTGTGTCGACGCATGTGCTCTTCATCAATATTTTCTCATGACGTACTTGGTAGGTGGGAAACGGAAGACCCATTTAAAAAAAAATGCTGCAGGTTCAAACGTCTCTGAAAATATTCAAAAATTTGACCGAGAATATCAGAATTGTCAGAGCTCGGTTCCTGATAATTAAATTAACACTAGGTTTACGGGACCCGTCAAACTGACGGGTTCTAATAATTTTAATTTACGATTATTGAGATTGTGAAGATCCATCTGCGGGGAATTACTCAACAAACTTATTTCCTTAGGTATGTATTACTTAAAAAATGGCTGAAAGCTTGGATAGACACATTCTTCTTACTTTTATAAAGTAATGTACAATACTCACTTTTAGTGCTCCGTAAACGCAGTGTTAAATAAACAGCTGTTACATCAGAAATAGTAACAGGTGGCCAGCGGATGTTCATGCAGTTTGCGATTTCTGTAGGCGCATTCTAAGAAAGTGTAAATATACAATAAAATTTGATTTCCACTGGTACCACCCTTTGCAGATCTGGAATAGATGAAAATGGTACTTTGTCGAATGTTATAACCAAGTATTCTTTGAGAATTCTCAGTAGCCATAAATGCATAAAGATCCGCAGTCTACTAACAGGTCTACTGTACCTTCAAATCAATATTAAGAGAAATTGATAAACAAAGTTGTGGATGGTCTCGAGCACCGTGGATTGTTTGGTTGTAAAATAGGTCCGCCATTCAAAATTTAATCTCTGCTCGCTCGAAGCTCTTCAGAAGTCCTCGGCATCGGTTCTCCAAATTCTGAAACCATAGTGCATCGGGGAGCCTTCTATTGTGTGGAGGGAGGTGTAATCTCTTTGCGGAAACGTTCGGGAGTAACGAGGAAAGGATCTCCGGAGGAAATAGCTGAGATTAGGACCGTGAGGAACACCTCTCGAAGATGTTCGTCTCGATTGCCGATCGACCGGTCGCGTCCCTGTTGGTTCTATCGGTTCTTCCATAGAGCCGGCCGCAGCCCATAGGCTTCACGGGGTTCTCGATCCTTCCTCTCTCCTCCCACGCGGTATCCTCCCACACCGGGCTCTCTCTCTCTCTCGTCGTAATCACTATATTTTAGCTCGTCCGTTCGAGAGGCATCGACTGTGGCGCGCGCGGCAGCCAATCAGCTACCCAGTCGGCTTTCCACTCTTCCTCGAGGTTCAGGGTCGGTCAAGGACTCAGGCATAGTGTCGGCGAGCGAGAATGCTTGCAAACAACGAACGGAGCTGGAGAACAAGAGAGAGAGAGAGAGAGAGAGATGTGTGGGGAGAGCTCTCGAGCGCTTCCACGCCGTTAATCCCCTCGCGAACCTCGTCACCGTCGCTAATCACGGTTATTACTTATTAGACCGGTAATTTACCGAGCCAGATCCAAGGTCGTTAGAGAGCTCGCGGATCGAATGCGACGATCGATCCCCAGTTCGTTTCTACCGGTCGAAAACGATTTTTTCTGATCGATTCCCATCCCGATTCCATGTTCCGCGTTCCACCACTTGCTACCCGACGGTTGCTATCTGCGCCGCAACTCTCTTCCGTCTCGCTCCATTTCCATTTTTCACACAGACGCGATAAATACCGATGAAACGACCCCCTTATCTGCTGCCTCTTCGTTACCGCTATCGGGAGCTATGGCTGGCGGAATCCGAAGGTGACTAATATCCTGAAGGAGGCACTGGCTCACTGTCCGGCTCGCTTTAACCGTCGTTTGTCACTCGCGATTAAAGCAGCCGCAAAAAGAGACGATTTCCGATTAGGGGAACTTCGAGGCTGTCGCGCGAAATTGATAATATTTCTGCCGATATACACCGGTTCGCGAACGTACTCGAACGCACCTTATAACAGTATAAGTTTTTTTAAATTGGACCAAACGACCTGATTTTTTTTTTTTGAGAAATTAGGGGAAGTGGTTTACCGAGTGACGTGCGAGAAAGATTTTGAAAAAATTGCAATTAATAGGAATTGTAGGAGCAATTATAGAAATGGCACTTTTTACAACTTCTTTATTTGAGTCTGTAATGAAAATTTTAAATACGCTTTCTGTAGATCTACGATAGTTATACACATACTTAACATTTCACTCAATCACGAACACTCGTCGAAAGATGTCAGAATCTGTGGATTTTAAAAATGTCCAAAAATCGTGGAAAACTGCGGTTTATGTATGTTAATCGATTTTGTTGAAATTTCCAGCATGCGTATTACTAACATAGATCCACAAAACGCATACTTTAAATTTTCATTACAGGCTCGAATAAGAAAATTGTAAAAAGTGCCATTTTCATTTTCTCACGTAATTCTTACCAATTGCAATTTTTTCAAAATCTTTTACACACACCATTTGGAAACCCGATTCCTCTAATTGCTCAGAAAAATTCAGGTTGTTTGATCCAATTTACAAAAAGTTATACTGTTTTACATGTTACTCGAATATTCCGGCATCTCGACTAACGGAGATAACTGACGCTTATTTATCATTACACTGCAGATTTCATGCATATATGACAAGATCGAATGGATCAAATCCACAACAATAAGAGCGTTCAAAGGATATAAAAATACTATTGTACCACTAGAATGGTAGTGATGCACCACTAGAAATTATTATGGCATTATTTCAAAGAAATGACGAAAAATATTACAAAATTTCTATTGAATAGATTACTAAACATTTAATTATTATATGTGGTAATCGGATTAGTTTCGTATGAATACAATGAAAATATTCCAAGACGGAAGAAAAATTTCGTTTTAGAATGAAAATAGCGCCGAGTGCAAAGGGTTAAGAGAATGTCTATGGTATATCGACATGAACACAGACGACTTTTATACTGCAGATAAATCCGCCGTGCGTCAATTACATTTGAACACGTGCAGCACGTCAGCGCTGTTAACAATTGAAAGAGCAGCAACGCTGGATCGAATAAACTTTATCGCACGAACGTCGTTAAGAACAGCATCGCGTTTCCCATGGGCAAAACGGCCAACAAAGCCGCGAGTCTCCATAAAAATAATTAAATCCGCAGTTCGCCTCAGACGTACACCTGCTTCCTACAAGTTATTAGCGTTGCTAAAGATACCAGCATCCCCATCAAATTTCCTGAGGAAATTCTATTTCATACGATCAGCCTGCTCGTCGACGGGCTCCGCTTTTACCTGTTTTTCCTCGCGACTGGTCACACCTATTCCGTTCACGGAAGAGTTATGGCGCGGCCTCTGTTCCCAGGCATCCGGCCGATGATCAGCAAATGCGTTCTCGCATCATCGCGGCCATACCAGACCACACCGTCTCATATGAATACGTAATAACACACTCGAAAGGCCCGGCTCTTTTTTCCTTTTTGTTTTCCGTCGCGGCGATTCCGCACGATCTATTGGCGATTTCTCGTCAAGGTCATCCGTTCTGTCGGAACGGGTCTATTTATAGGCAAGCGGGCGTACAGGTCTCTTGAAACTCGTCGTCGGATCGCTTCGGGATCGATCGTTATCCACGAGGTGCTAGCTACCTTCCCAGGCCTGACAGATCTATGAATCCCTCAATTTTTCTTGGATCTTAAGTCGTTTTCTGTTTTGCGGAACGGGGGTTAGCGTATGCTAGACTTGTGGAGCTAGAAGATCCTAGGTTTAGTTCTCTCTTGACTTCGCAAGAAGTTTTTATCGTTTCATCGTTTGGATCGTTATCGTTTTGGGATCGATCGTTATCCACGGGGTGCTAGCTACCCTCCCAGGACAGATCTATGAATCCCTCAATTTTTCTTGGATCTTAAGTCGTTTTCTGTTTTGCGGAACGGGGGTTAGCGTATGCTAGACTTGTGGAGCTAGAAGATCCTAAGTTTAGTTCTCTCTTGACTTCGCAAGAAGTTTTTATCGTTTCATCGTTTGGATCGTTATCGTTTCGGGATCGATCGCTATCCACGAGGTGCTAGGTACCCTCCCAGGCCTGACAGATCTATGAATCCCTCAATTTTTCTTGGATCTTCCGCCGTTTTCTATTCTGAGGAACGGGGGTTAGCGTATGGTAGACTTGTGGAGCTAGGAGATCCTAAGTTTAGTTCTCTCTCGACTTCGCAAGAAATTTTTATCGTCTGGATCGTTATTGTTTCGGGATCGATCGCTATCCACGAGGTGCTAGGTACCCTCCCAGGCCAGACAGATCTATGAATCCCTCAATTTTTCTTGGATCTTCCGCCGTTTTCTGTTTTCTGTTAGCGTATGCTAAACTTGTGGAGCTGGGAGATCCTAAGTTTAGTTCTCTCTTGACTTCGCAAGAAGTTTTTATCGTTTTATCGTTTGGATCGTTATCGTTTCGGGATCGATCGCTACCCACCAGGTGCTAGCTACCCTCCCAGGACAGATCTATGAATCCCTCAATTTTTCTTGGATCTTAAGTCGTTTTCTGTTTTGCGGAACGGGGGTTAGCGTATGCTAGATTTGTGGAGCTAGAAGATCCTAAGTTTAGTTCTCTCTTGACTTCGCAATAAATTTTTATCGTTTGGATCGTTATCGTTTCGGGATCGATCGGTATCCACGAGGTGCTAGGTACCCTCCCAGGCCTGACAGATCTATGAATCCCTCGATTGTTCATGGATCTTCCGCCGTTTTCTGTTTTCTGTTAGCGTATGCTAGACTTGTGGAGCTAGGAGATCCTAAGTTTAGTTCTCTCTTGACTTCGCAAGAAGTTTTTATCGTTTGGAGGAAAATCGTTGGCGTTTGGCCTTGTTTTCGGAATCGCGAGGTATTAGGTCTTCTTCGTCTTTCTCGATAGAACTGTCTGGTATTTTTTCTGCACGATACTTCCGGGACCACTCGTCCCTCGGCCAGTGGAACTGTCCCTTAAAAGGCAGACACAGAAAGCGGTGGTGCAGCAGCAGTCTTCAGCGTCTGCCAGCAGCCCGGAAGTCGCCCGGTTGCTTTGTAGACTGCGTCGAATCGCTTATCCGCTTCTGTCTACCCTCAAAGGAACTGTTCTCCTTCGTTCTCTCTCTTTCTACGGTTCTCCGTCCCAACGTCTTCTGTAATGTTCGATTCAAAGGGAGCACACGATATCCAACTGGCTGGCAGCGAACGATATACGCGAACCTTCGGCCAATACGTTTCCTCCGCCTCGATTCTCTGCTTGGCAACGTTGCCTTTCCCTGTAATAGCGACGCTGACTGTGGCACTAAACAAAAAACTATGGAAAATTTGAAAAACCGTGGCACTTCCAGCACAAACTTTCGATTTTTCTGGTTTTGCTTCTTGGAAAAGAGGCTGTGAAAATTAGAAAAAAATTTATTTCACCATCACAGTCCCGGGGGCGATAATTGCACACACGCTGAAGATGTTTGCAAAATTTTAGATCGATCGGTGCGATAGTTTTCGAGATATCTAAGCAACCATCTCGAAGAAATTTCTTCAATCGTCAGCCTACGATGGGTCACACTAAACGAGCTATAACTTCGTTCTACTATCGAATTCGACTAGAAAATTTTGCGAGCGTATTTTCAAAATACTATACTTTTGGATATATATAAAACAGAAATCGATTTTTTAGACCTATCACACCGGAAACCCCTCTCACTTCCCGGAAGAGGATGCTCTATGCCCACCATGTCATAATTTTAATATTTCCTTTACCAATTAGTTCGGATATGATTCTGAAAAAGTTAACTAACGTTTAACGTAATGTTCTAAAGGATACACTTCGTCGTTTTTGTCATTGGTATTCCGCGGTTTCTCAATGAATCGACAAAAACCACGTCGGTAGCGTGATAGTTAATGGATCCATGATGAAGTCCGCTAAGCTTCGTTTTGAAGTTCGCGTTCCTCGTCGCGATCATCGTCCCACGGATAATTGACTATGAAATACGGGCGGAGTCCCGGAGGAAGCAACACGAGCACGATGAGATCGATCCACCGGATGGAATCGGTATAATATACATCAGCGAGAAGGATCGTCCCGCTCGAACCCGTTACTCGTTCGCGCTGCCCGATGATTTACAACGCGGACCGGTAATTAGAAAATACTCGACTTAGGGTGCGGTTAGGCTCGACCAGATTTTCGCTCGCATGCGACGCACGATGGAGGTCTCATCGATTACGCGGACACAGAGATAAAAAGGCACTCTTCAACACTCTGCGGTTCGATTTAGACGAACCCCATTAAAAAATCTGCAAAACGAAGAAAAACAGCCTCCAATTTCAGAAAAATTCTCTTCATTTTCGAAGCTTTGTAAATTTCAGACTCATATAGATGTAGAGATTCGTGGCGACATATACACCGATAACACGATTGGTACTTTCAAGAATGTGTGACCAAAATTTCAGAAAAATTGAGTCTTCCCAAACTCCAGTAAATTTTAGGCGATTCATAGCAATATTTATTCAACATTGTAACAAGAATGTGTGAACAAAGGTCAAAGAGCTCTAGGGAGAAATTAGCCCTTAGTACTCGAAGCTACTTCAGCTCCAAAACGAAACATATCTTCCGACCTAAAATATCTCCCTTCAATATACAGTGATTTTTCTATATATGTCGCGAAGGCCTGGACGATAAGCGTCGCGGAATTATCCCCACTACCGCGGGGCCCCGAAGCTCGAGAGGTCTCGAACGCCAAGGAGTGTAAACTCACTGTATTTCTCTTCGTGTTACACATTCGAAAATGGTGCGATTTACTCGTACAATACTGAACAGTTCAGTAATTGATTAAATCCAAAAAAATGTAATAATCTAAAAAATATTTTGAATAATGATACAGCAATTTCCAGTGGCGCAATATCGAGCGCTAATGGTTAGTTGTTGAATTCCTGGCTCAGCTGGGCCTCATTCCAACGGGCCCGGAAACCACGGACTACAGACTCGTTGATCGCGCTGATGCGAGTAGCATGATGCCTAGCCCCGTATGGAAGAGATCTCTTATGATGCTCGATTCAAAGGTAGCTGCGCCGGTTGCCGGTTGCTGGTCCGACTGGTTGCCAACTGGCAATAAACGCTCCAACTTTTGCCGTCCGTGACGGTTCGGCTTAACGATCGACAGCCGGACGACGAATCGTCGTCCTAGAACTCCAATATCGACGGACGAGACCGTGTTACGGATCGGGAACGGTCCAAATGCGGACGACACGGTGCATACGCGTTGCATCTTTGCTGTTGCACTCGCTGACCATCGATATTCTTCCCCTTGTATGCTAGTTTCTTATTTACTCCGTATCGACACTTTCGCTGCAAGCGATCCCTGTAACAACCATTCTGCTGGATTTAACTCTCTTAGATTTTCATCTAAAATATATATACATTATCTATAACATACATACTCGTTGTACATGAGTGTGCTCGAGCACAGCTTCCATCATTTTCCATACGACCGGTGATAAAGTAATCAATATCACTTTCACTTTAAATTCAATTTCAATTTCAAGATTTAAATGGCACCTCCAACAACGAAGCTTTGAAAATTCTACAATAATTATATAATACATACGTGTAATACATGATTGTGCTCGAGCACAGTTCCATCATTTTCCATAGTAGACCTTCACTACTGTTAAAGTAATCAATATCACTTTCACTGTAAATTCAATGTCAATTTCAAGATTTAAATGGCACCTCCAACAACGAAGCTTTGAAAATTCTACAATAAATATAATACATACGCGTAATACATAAATGTGCTCAAGCACAGAAATTTATTCCACCATTTTCCATAGCACACCTTCACTACCGGTGTTAAAGTAATCAATATCACTTTCACTTTAAATGCAATTTCAATTTCAAGATTTAAATGGCACCTCCAACAACGAAGCTTTGGAAATTCTACAATAATTATATAATACATACGTGTAATACATGATTGTGCTCGAGTACAGTTCCATCATTTTCCATAGTACACCTTCACTACTGTTAAAGTAATCAATATCACTTTCACTGTAAATTCAATGTCAATTTCAAGATTTAAATGGCGCCTCCAACAACGAATCTTTGAAAATTCTACAATAATTATATAATACATATGCGTAATACATGAATGTGCTCGAGCACAGAAATTTATTCCACCATTTTCACTTTTACTTTAAATTCAATGTCAATTTCAAGATTTAAATGGCGCCTCCAACAACGAAGCTTTGGAAATTCTAAAATAATTCAAAAAAGCTATTCGAAAATTGAACAGACATCATAAACGTCGATTGTGGGCAATTCTAGTGAAAAATAATCGCCCCAACAGTCTTCCCTTAAATGGCAAAATTGGGAATTATCAGAAAAATTCTCTAACAATTTGAAAGCACTCTCATCTAGAAACTGTACAAACGTTCCTCGAAGATTTTCCTGAGCTGATAAAAAGGAAAGTCCACTCTTCCTAAATCATTGTACAGGTCATTGATTAGGTGTCCAGCCGATGTCGGACGTCACCAGCGATAATCTGCCATGAAATTCGGAAAGACTTCTCGCGGACGAAGCGCGTCCGATCGTGGATCGACGCGGACACGCGATTTCCTCGATCGGGAAACAGGATGGTAGTTATGCACGTCGGAACGGAGAGAGACGATTTGCACATCGCGTAGCGCAACATGATCCAGAAATTATTCCGCGCAACCAGAACGCTCGAGGAAGTGACCGCGCGGAATGCCACGTACCGCTTCGCCGACGTATTTCTGACTCGCGTTAAACTATTCTTAATTAGTTTCTCCGCGGCGAGGCATGCCGGTAATCACGGACACGCGAGACCGTAGGAAAAACGTCGTTGATCCGGGCTGATCGATGTCGAACAGAAACAGTTAACGGAATAAATTCCAAACTCCCAGGCGATTTATCATTTTCTCGATCATCGCGATTTTCCTGGTCTTCTCGCGAAAAATACATTTTTCCCGTTTGTTGCTCCTGCCACGATTTCGAGCAAAAATTCAAACGCTAGGAATGTTAAAGAGATTTAAGCTCTATTTTAAACTTCGCCTCCTTCGTTTTTAATTTAATAGGTATACGAGTGTCGGTAGGTTTAGCGTTAATTTCAATGGTTCAGATTGGACTCGCTGCCATCGCTACCGGTGGCGATTTTTGCGCAAGCCCGGTTGTCCAGGGTTAAAATGGCGCCCCCCGGTTTTCCAATTGGCGAATTCAACGGCGAGAGGGCGTCTCTATTAATTGGTTTCCGCGGGTAATTGGTTTCGCGCGGGAATAGGGGCTTCTTTACGAGACAGACGAGAAATGGGATTACGATTTACCGGTTCCGGCCGATAGCCTTGGATGACGACCTTCGTTGGTTATTCAACGGCCGCCATCGTTGTACTTGTTTCTACGTTTCGGTGGGGGCGATCAATTCGCCTCGGAGAGAACGGTAACGGGAATCGGATCGCCTGGCGACAAACCGGGAAAAATGGCCCCCCGCGAAACCAAATCGGTCCCCGGGATAAACTATCCGGCTATTAACAAATTTAATAATTGTGGAAAGGTCCACGATAGGCGTTGGTTAAATACAGTGTCGGATACAGAATTCTTTCAATCTTCCTGGAGTTTCAAATTTCATCGGCCTTCAAGTTTCTCGCATATTCGAACGCGCCTTATAACAGTATAAGTTTTTTTAAATTGGATCAAACGACCTGATTTTTGTTTTTTTTTTTTTTTTGAGAAATTAGGGGAAGAGGTTTACCGAGTGACGTGCGAAAAAGATTTTGAAAAAATTGCAATTAATAGGAATTGTATGAGCAAATATAAAAATGGCACCTTTTACAACTTCTTTATTTGAGTCTGTAATGAAAATTTGAAATACGCGTTCTGTAGATCTATGATAGTTATACACGTACTGAACATTTCACTCAATCACGAACACTCGTCGAGATATGTGAGAATCTGTGGATTTAAAAAATGTCTAAAAGTCGTGGAAAACTGCAGTTTTCACCGCTTTTAACTATTCCTAGCTCGTATATTAATCGATTTCGATGAAATTTCCAGCATATTTTACATTTGGATACAAAATTCTTCCAGTCTTCCTGGAATTTCAAATTTCATCGGCCTTCAAGTTTCTCGCATAATCTGTTGCTTGGAAGAATCGCTTCAACGAATATTAGGTTCGCGGCAACGGGGAGAGTGAAGATAATAATTAAAAAATTGAATCGAAAATTCACCTATCCAGCTATTAACAAATTTGGTAATTGTGGAAAGGTGCAGGATAGGCGTTGGTTGGGTACAGTGTTAATTGGTTTGACGAGGTTTGGGAACCAGCATTAGGATGTCAGAGAGTATAAAAGGCAGGCGAAACAGCTTGCTGGACAAGTTTCGTCGACGACAGCGCTGTCCAGGGACCGTGACAGAACCGGGGAAAACAATCAGCCGAAATCAACGTCGCTGCTCAGTCTAAGTGCCTAACTGTAGCGTTTTATGCTCGGTGATCTAACATGCGGACGCCGTAGTCGAGTAGGGACGACCAGTGGCAGTATGCAAATCGGCCTTGTCAGACTTCCGACAGATGCTTTTTTCCTGTCTGATCTGTGGATTGCGGATGGTTATGCAAATCCGCGAGCTGCATATCGATCTGCGAAAAATAGGGGGGCCGGCCTCTGAGAAGAGAAGCATCCGACCGAGATGATGATGATGAAGTCTCGAAGACGCTGCGAAATCTCTTGAATCGATGATCATTCGAGTGTATCGCATACAGCGTACGCGAACACAATTTTAACGCGTTCACATTGATTATCTTCGGCTGGTTCGGAAATTGAATTTTAATCGAACTTCCTGTAAACTAAATTTTAACTTGCTTTTGTATTAATTAAATAATTAGACAGCTTAATTACGTTTTAAGATAGAAAATAGATTTCTATTTCGCTTCAGTTTCAGGCAATTCAGGCGGAAAATTTTTATTCTGCATAAAGATGGGCATAAGAAGACCAATTATTATCGTTCGCGGGATAAATTGGTTCGAGTAATGCGATAAATTAATTCAACCGTTTTGATTTTGTGGAAATGGTCTAGATTGCTGGTTAGCATTCAACGCCGTAAATAAAACCGATTATTTCAGAATGTAGACTGAATTGGTTAAAATGCTAGGTTTCGAAGCGAACGCCACGGAGTAATTAAACTGCTTTGATTCTATGGAAATTTATGAAGCTAATAATCAACCATTAACGCGGCAATAGAATCAGTTATATCAGCATGCAAGTCAAATTGGTGCGAATGCTAGATTCCCAAATGAATACGACAAATTAACTAAGCTGCTTTGATTTTATGGGAATTTTTACAGCTCATAGTCTACAGTTACAGTGATAATGGAACTAATTATTTAAGCATGCGAGTTAAATTGAATGCTGCATTCTCAAGTGAATGCGACAAATTAACACTAGAACTACCGAGTAATAAATACAACGAATATTGCTTTATAATAATGACAAGACTACATCTATTGAAACCTAATACCATTTTAATTCTAACATGTGTTTTAATGAAAAAGTCCATTCAAAAATTTCTGATGAAAACATTTTTACAATTTCAGCAATTGTGAAAGAAAAAATCAGGAACCAGTCATTTTGACTGGTTCGATAGTTCTGGTGTTAAACAGCTTCGATTTTGTGGGAATTTTTACAGAAAACAGTCTACAGTCGCAGCGATAATAGAACTAATGATTTAAGCATGTTAAATTGGCTTGAACGCTGCATTCTCAAGCGAATGCGACAAATTGATCAGACTGCTTCGCTTCTGTGGGAATTATGTAAGTATGGAGGCTAGCTTGTAAATTATTTTTCCACATAAAGAAGCAAATTTCAGGCTCGCAAAACGACGAGGAGTCGAGCCGCATTATCGAATACCGTAATTACTTGTGCAGTTAGTGTCTCAGTGGCTGCATAGCAGCATAGGAAATGCAGTGTTCTCTCCCTCTGTCTTTCTGTCATGCCTCTCGGTGGTGTTTCAGCAGTTTCACGGATCACCGGTTGTCAGCGGAACCCATTACGCTCGTCGGTGCTGGTATCCGCAATTAGAATACATATCTTCGAGACGTTCCCGGCGCGGCGGACGAAAAATAGTGGTCAGAGGTGAGGGTCGTCTAAGACCCGATCATTTCCGCCGTGTACAATTATGGGCGCCCGTGGCGAGCCAGCTCGTTAGCGACAGTTAACTTTTCTTCGGCCGGTTCATTTGAATGGAAATTACGCGCAGTTGCGTGAGCGGCCGCGCACACGCGCCGCACCAGCAGCCGATCGGTTCCTACTGTGTCTCTTTCTCTCTCTCTCTCTCTCTCTCTCTCTCTCTTCATGTTCTCTCATCTCTCTTCTCTTTGTCTCTCGAGATGGCTAACGGCCTTGTTAGCAGTCGATCGGCTACCGGAACGACTGTGTTCGCCAAAACTCGGGAACGCTCAGGGTTCGCGAGCTGCGTGGAAATCCTATAAAAATAGCATTCGAAGAATAATTATTCTAGTTAGTTACATGAAATTAGTAAGGCGGAGTGGGGTAAAACCGACTGAGAAATTGTAAAGTTTACTTTAAACTGATGTATTTTCTATCTATTCCACCAAAACCTAATAATCTTAGTGTTTCTATTTAGCGCATGGTTTATTCTTCAAGTTGCATTAATTTGGATTGAAAATATCGTCTGAAACTTATGATTTTCTTAATCAATTAAAAACAGTGCTGCTAGGGCGGACTTCCCCGGAACTCGGGCAAAACTGCACCTACCTGTTTAAAAATTGTTGAATCTTGTTTCCTTATATTATGGGGCAAACGCGGAATTATTATTAGTAATAAAATAACATAAAAATAAATATTCAAATTTTTATTATTATATTATCCAAGGTTAACAGTCCATCGGGAAGACGTTTTTCATTTTCACGTGAAAGTACGGTGTTTCTTACTCGGGATTCACCTTTTTGTCCACTTTTTCCTCGGATTCGGTCACTAATTGTATTTTTTGGTATTTTGTAGTGCTTACTAGCTCTATAAACAGTCGTTCGGCCAGCTTTAATTTCTGCCAATGCTTCAGCCAACATTTCCTTTGTATAGTGCGGTGTTGTTTTCTTTGCATAATTTCGGACCATCGTGGGGTTGCAAAAGTATTGTCAGTCTAAAAAATTCAAAATTAAATGCCTACCAAGAAGGGAGTTTAATGAAACAGCTGAGTAAGTAAGAATTGAAATGTAACATTGGGTAAATTAGTACTATAGTGCGGTTTTGCCCCGATGGATAGTCCGAATTTGCCCCGTGCTCAAATATTTCCTGAGTGAGGTTAGACTATTATTTTATCAAAAAATATAAAAGAACTGATATATTTTATCACTATAAAGGAAACTTACCTTACTATACGTTGTGCCTATCGAAGATAAACACACAGATTTGTAAACTATTGCTTAAATTATCGTTTTATAATGCTTAACTCGATCTTTGCTCTGCACCTGGAAACACCATGCACTTTGTCGAACGAGTTAAACGCGGGAATCGCAGAATACATGGCAGCTGTCTACATTGATCATTGAATACTAATCAAAAGAAGATTTCTACCTTACTGTTGGTACAATGCAACGTATATTCGAATAAATAAGGGCCTAGTGCGGATTTGTCCCGTGTACGGATTTACCCCACTGCACCTTATACTTAGAAACCATAAAAGATTTAACATCGTATAGTCAATTCGTTTAACACTATATCTATACACAAGGGAACATTTTTTCCCGCATTATACAAAACTCGTTAACGTTGTATAAAATCGTCACATTTAATCAATATTAAATCTTTGCTACTTAGAAACCATAAAAGATTTAACATCATATAGTCAATTCACTGCGCCTTATACAAATTCTCGATATATGTCAGCAACACGGGTCTTGCCAGCGTCATGTATCGTGCAGGGGGCCTCTTTGTGGCCCCTCGCGGAGTATAACCCTAGTGGGGATAATTCCGCGACATCTATCATCCAGGCCTCGGCGACATATATAGAGAAATTACCGTAATCTGTAGATGAAATCACACGAAATTTAAATTCGAACTCGAATTGGTGTCAATGAGCGGTTGTAGATTATTTGGCGCAGGATTAGTATAATTTGCGAGGACCCTAGCCGAACAGAAGTGATTTGAATGTTGTGTTGTGAGCATCGCACACACCCGCGGGCTATTGATTGCTCTATGTTGGTCGTCGGCAAAGGAACCGGTAGAGTTAGCGCTTCGATGACATCACGTCGACGTAAGATGCTTACTCAGCCTAATTTTCCCGCGCGACTACTGGCCGAAAGTATGGGGCCAAGACGTAGACATTTTTTTTTTCACCAATGATGGAAAGACTAGCGCTCCGAAATCGTTAAGAATGCTAACACGATTCCTATGTTTAAGTACTCGGCAGAGCATGCTTCCGGTTAGAAGAAGAACCCGATGGGTCTTAGCAAAATATTCGACGCGTACGCATATTCTTTGCGAGTCATCGTACACGTCGAAGGGGCGACAACAGTCCTCGAAATTGGAGTAGCATAACCGGAACATCAATTTGTTGGAATACCTTAAATACCTTTGCAACTAGGTGTAGGATACGTAGTAAATTTATCGAGGAGGAAAAGGAAGTATTTAGACAACGGAAGAACACCTCGAGGGATTTAAAAAAAGAATGTAAATTACAACAAGTGTACACAAGAACCTCTAATTACAGGAGTACAGGACTGAAGATGACAACAATGAAGAAGAAGCTGCAGAAGAAGACCCCGAGGAGGTAAAGAAACGAGGACGAAACAGAGAGGGAACAGCAGTGAAAAATATCGATTCTGAACTTCCTCGGGTACCTGAGGAACGGAATAAACGAGGGAACAGATCAGATAAAAATCTAAGAATGCCCACGAAGAAAGAGCGAGAGAAGACAAGAAGCTATGAAGGAACAATAGACAGCGAGAAGGAGGATCATCAATTTTTCAGTAGGCATCAAACACAGTTCGTTGCCGGGGATCTTGAAGGAAGCGGCGTCGAGTGCACAGAGCGAGTAATTTGCGTGCGGCGATGGCTGGTGAATTACCGATCGCTGGAATAGCTGCGGACGATCATCGGGGATCCGAGTAGAAGTAGAAGAAGAAGAAGAAGCAGAAGAGGATTCGCCGCGACCGCGGGCGTAATCTTTTGCTCGGGGTTCGTCGACGACATAGCGACGGTCCCCGCGGAAAAATGCATAGCTCGGCCGACGACGGTGAAATATCGCCGTGACCGACCGAGTCAAATCGACTTATTACGACACCGGGGAGCTCGCGGCACCGCCTAGCCGCACGGAATTGCAAAAACTCGAGGCTACTAATCGTCGATAGCGTCTCCGAGCCGCGGTCAACGACTAGGCATCGTCCCCGCGGTGAACTTGCCCGTGCCAGCTGAAGCGGGAGCCTCAGAGAGCTGAGAATGCCGAAGGGAGCTGAAGCTGGAGCTGAGAGAGTCAGAGAGAGCTGGAGCAAGGATTGAAGATCAGTAAAGAGCGCTGAAGGGTGTAAAAACAGAAGCTGAAGAGAGCTGAAGAATGCCGAAGAGGGAGCTGAAGAAAGCCGAAGATAGCTGAAGTTGGAGCTGAGAGAGTTGGAGAGAGCTGAAGCAAGAATTGCAGACAAGGAAAGAGAGCTAAAAGGTGACGAAACAGGAGCAGAAGAGAGAGCTGAGAACGCTGAAGTGAGCGGAAGTTGGAACTGGGAGAGCCGGAGAGAGCTGAAGCTAGGATTGAAGATCAGTAAAGAAAGATAAAAGGTGTCAAAACAGGAGCTGAAGAGAGCTGACGAATGCCGAAGAAGGAGCTGAAGAAAGCCGAAGACAGCTGAAGTTGGAGCTGAGAGAGTCGGAGAGACCTGAAGCAAGAATTGAAGATAAGGAAAGAGAGTTGAAAAGTGTCGAAGCAGGAGCTGAAGAGAGAGCTGAGAACGCCGAAGATAACTGAAGTTGGAGCTGAGAGAGTTGGAGAGAGCTGGAGCAAGGATTGAAGATCAATAAAGAGCGCTGAAGGGTGTAAAAACAGAAGCTGAAGAGAGCTGAAGAATGCCGAAGAAGGAGCTGAAGAAAACCGAAGATAGCGGAAGTTGAAGCTGCGAGAGTCGGAGAGAGCTGAAGCAAGAATTGAAGATAAGGAAAGAGAGCTGAAAAGTGTCGAAGCAGGAGCTGAAGAGAGAGCTGAGAACGCTGAAGAGAGCTTAAGTTGGAACTGGGAGAGTCAGAGAGAGCTGGAGCAAGGATTGAAGATCAGTAAAGAGAGCTGAAGGGTGTAAAAACAGAAGCTGAAGAGAGCTGAAGAATGCCGAAGAGGGAGCTGAAGAAAGCCGAAGAGAGCTGAAGTTGGAGCTGAGAGAGTTGGAGAGAGCTGAAGCAAGGATTAAAGATAAGTAAAGAGAGCTAAAAAGTGTCGAAGCACGAGCTGAAGAGAGAGCTGAGAACGCCGAAGATAACTGAAGTTGGAGCTGAGAGAGTTGGAGAGAGCTGAAGCTAGGATTGAAGATCAGTATTGAAAGATAAAAGGTGTCAAAACAGGAGCTGAAGAGAGCTGACGAATGCCGAAGAGGGAGCTGAAGAAAGCCGAAGATAGCTGAAGTTGGAGCTGAGAGAGTTGGAGAGAGCTGAAGCAAGGATTAAAGATAAGTAAAGAGAGCTAAAAGGTGTCGATGCAGGAGCTGAAGAGAGCTGAAGTTGAAGAGAGCTGAAGCAAGGATTGAAGATAAGGAAAGAGAGCTAAAAGGTGTCAAAACAGGAGCTAAAAAGAGAGCCGAGGACGCCGAAGAGAGCTGAAATTGGAGCTGAGAGAGTTGGAGAAAGCTGAAGCAAGGACTGAAGATAAGTAAAGAGAGCTGAAACGTGTCGAAGCAGGAGCTGAAGAGAGCCGAAGAAAGCCGAAATAGGAAAGCTGAAAGTAGCTAAAGCAGGAGCTGGAAAGAGCCGAAGGTAGCTAAAGCGAGACCCGAAGAGAGCTGAAAGTGGCAGAAGCAGTAGAAGAAGAGACTGGAAGGTAGCTGAAGAACAGAAGAAGAGAGTTACGTAGCATCGTCGGACGCGCCGAATTAATCTTACTTATTGCCTCGCTTGACCCCCTGCCACCCGAGCCACTGTTCCAACAGGCTCTTCCTAGTAGCACAGGGCTTCTTCTCCTTCTTCTTCGTCTCTCGCAACGCGGCCTTACCGATCGAACGACTGAAAATTTCTTCTGCTTCTCCACCTCTTCTTCTTCTTTTTCTTCTCTCTCCTCCTCTTCTATCTTCGTTCCGCCGGTTTTTGCAAATCGAATGACGAAGCGACGCGGATATTGCCACCGGCGTGCCACCGAGAACAATATTTTATCAAGCCCCCGCCGATCCTAAGCGCGCGACACGTATCTGGATAATGATCGGACGCCTCTTCCGCGACGGACATCTCGCGATTTGTCCAACGGACACGCTGCTTGCCCGACACGGGGCAAGAAGACTCTCTGGGTCACGTAACAGGCGGCTTTGTTTGCTCTTGGCATCTGATACTTTTCCTCGGGACTATGAGCGTCGTTTAGTTTCTTTCGGCAGGCTTGATTCTCGTTGATGTTCCCCTCTCGTCGTGTATTTCCGTTTACTGGGAAAAAGGATCGTTCCGCTTACTTTCCTTCAGCAACAAGCAGTCTGCGGACTTTATTCGTCTATTATGAAAATTAGTAGAGAAATATCTGCAGTCTGACTACTGGCGTGCTGTTTCTACTGTGCAAAGGCTAGAGTGACGTTGAAGATCGGGAATAGGAATTACACTGATTTCTCTACATATGTCGCCAAGGCTTCCATGATAAACGTCGCGGAATTATCCCCACTACTGTTGTGTAGGGAGGGGCCACGAAGCTCCAGACGCCTCGGACGTCGAGGAGTGTAAACATAATCGGTTATGTCTCCTGGACGCTGACACGACTCGTGTTGCTGACATATATCGTGAATTCACTGTACACAGGAAGTCCTCTCCAATGCATATTGCCATCGGTAAATTCTTCCAATTTTTCTGGAATTTCGAATTTCATCGGCCTTCAAGTTTCTCGCATAAGCTGTTGCTTGGAACAATCGCTGCAACGAATATTAGGTTCGCGGGACCGGGGAGAGTGAAGACAATAATTAAAAAATGGAATCGAAAATTCTTCGCGTTTAATTGTCGGTGAGACTTTAGAACATTGCGTGTAATCCTTTCGCTCCTCTTCTTCCTCCGGATAATCATGTAACAGATATTTATGCGAGGACCATATACAGCCCGGATAATTATACAAATACAATGTTTTACGAGCCAATAAAAATGTGGATTACAGGGGCCCGAGTGGAATAGGAATCCGTTTCTTTTATTACGTCCGCTATTATCGCGGCCCGGTATAATATGGTAACTACTATTACGCGTTTCAGCGAGATTATTTATTTCACTTACATTTCATACGTCCGCGAATGCTCTATGTATAGTGTATATATATATAGAATCCGTGAGTACATGCACGCAGCTTTCCCAATCTGATTTACAACCTATAACTGATAATCCGGCACACGTACATACTCAGATCAACAACTCGTGAATCCAGACGCTAGCAGTGACTCCATTTTGTAATTAGACTTCTTCGCATTAATTGCCGAAGGTTTCGGAGGCGCATGTTCACCAGTGTCGTTGTAACCTTGTTAACCCTTTGCACCCGAAGCTAGTTTAAAGCGTAACATCTCTTCCTACCTAGAATATTCCTCTTCTCTATATATGTCGCCAAGGCCTGGATGATAAACGTCGCGGAGTTATCCCCACTATCACGGGGTATAGTCCGTGAGGGGCCACGAAGCTCGGGAGACCTCGATAGACATAACACGGCTCGGGTATATCTCCTGCACGATACTTGACACTGGCAAGACCCGTTTTGATGACATATATCGAGAATTCACTGTATTTTACTGTATGAAAATTTTACTGTATTTACTGTATTTTACTTTATGAAAATTTTACTGTATTTACTG
The DNA here is from genome assembly GCF_050948215.1 of Halictus rubicundus. NCBI lineage: Eukaryota > Metazoa > Arthropoda > Insecta > Hymenoptera > Halictidae > Halictus > Halictus rubicundus. The sequence continues at coordinate 12,478,804 of NC_135160.1, forward strand.
TATGAAAATGGTGGAATTTACTGAAATGTTTAGTAATTTATGAAATACAAACAAATTTAATAATGTAAAAAATATTTTGGTATAGCAATTTTTCAGTCGCCATTCCAGTGCTAAGGGTCAGAACGTCTACGAGTACATCCCTTTTATTTTATCCGACCACAATTGCTATCCTTGCAATCGGCCATATTATCCTACAATATCTTGCGAAAATGAAGATATCATTCCTGGCAACCAATACTGCAACTATTATTTACGAGCATGTGTTTATACCAGGAAATTGCATAAGCTGCGGTATTTATGGTTACTATAAATTTCAAGATTCACTGTGGGGAATGTGCACGATTTGGTAAAAATTGTTTTACGGTGCCACTGTGGACGGGAGGCTTCCATTTTATTTATACTTTAGAGACGTTGTTAACGCTCCGATTCGAGACGACAGTAAGCTCGAACCGAACGTACGATTCTCTTTGTTCGTTCGTACTCGATCAGACGTTGTCGATCATTGTGCGACCGTGGCTCTTAAATGTTGCTACGCTTGACTTATCAAGAATAAGTTAAGAACATTATTTCAAATAAAAACCCTCAAAAAGGATGACCCTGATAGCAAACCGAGTTTCGCTCGAGCCTAGCTTTTACTAGATAGAAACGGCGCATTAATAATAATTCGTCTAACATTGCTTTAACTATACTGTTTCTTGCACCAGAAATTTCATTCCAAACTAGCCTAAACACCGATAAAACCAGAACGTTAAAGACATTTAGTCTAACTTTTCTTCCACCGCTATTCCTCGCAGCCGACTCAGAAAATTTTCATTTCGCATTAAGACCGCACAGTCCAGCAATAAACGGAGTTTAATTGCAGTCTAGATTCCGACCAATAAGAACAATATGCTAATACTTGATCTAATTTTTCATTCCTCGCTGTTTCCTCCCGTTAGGGCCTAGAATTCTCATTTCCTACAAACATTAGCAGTCTAATAGTAAACTAAGCTAATTAGCAATCCAAGCTTAAGCACGATACCTCACCCAATTATTCCTTCAACTCTCGTTTCTCGCAGTCGATGCAGAAAATGGTAATTTCGCATAAACATCCGCGAGTGTAACGAAGTTCAGTTCCATTCTATCTTTAGCGTAATAAAAATCGCAAGATAATAATATTAGGTTCAATCCAATCTAATTTTAACACTAGAACTACCGAACCAGTGAAAATGACTGGTGGATGATTTCTTCTTTCGCGATTACTGAAACTATGAAAACGTTCTGTTCTTTGGAGTACAAGTTAAAAATCGTATGAAATCTGAGAAAATTCAATCTTGCTGTTATCATAAAGGGATAAGTCTAAGTCACGTTTAGGGCTCGGTAGTTCCAGTGTTAACCCTTTGCACTCGAAGCTACTTTAACTCCAAAACGAAACATTTCTTCCGACTTAGAATATTCCGCTTCTATATAGTTTTGTTTTCATGTTATACGTACGAAAATGTTGCAACTTACTTGTACCATACCGAAATGTTTAGCAATTTATTAGATACAAACAAATTTAACCCTTTTAGTGCCGGGCGAAAAAGAGGCGCCTATGCGAAGATAATCGGCCGAATTTCACGATTTTACTAGGGTTTGGAAAGAGGCTCATAAAAACCTAACGAAAAGCAATATTTACATAATTCAAAAAGCAAGTATATCAAGGACGAAATAGAGAATAAAACAGTAACGCTAATTCTTCTATATTCATTGAAAATTACATAAATAACAAAGGTATAAGTGATCACAAAGAAGAGAAACATTGAGTTCTCTCTTTCAAAACATAATTGTACATACGGAAAAGTCATCTTTTTATCGTAACTTTATATGGACCGTTTATTACAAAGTATATACTTTGAATTTCCAATATATTTTGTAACAAAATAAATAATATTGCACAACAAACATAAAGAAACAAGTAATTAACAAGTAATCCGAACAAGTAAACTATTTATTTTAATTCTCTCGCAATGAAACTAGACCATTTATAACGTATTATAAATTTATTTAGAGATAGTGTTCTCTCGCAATGCGAATAGTAAAGCGCTACAAATTGCGGGCCGACATATCGGCTCTGGCACTAAAAGGGTGAATAATCTAAAAAATATTTTGTATAATGATACAGCAATTTTTAGCGGTGCGTTGCAGTCACCATTCGAGTGCGAAGGGTTAAACACTGTTCGTTTCAGTAAGAGTCCTAAATCTTCGGTTCTGAATGGCGGTGAACCAGCCGTGGATCCCTGTGATCCAGGGAGCATCGATCCAGCAGGTCGCGAACACCGTAGAAAAGCCCCGTTGTCCCCATAGAATTCTTGTCTCTGGTCAGTTCGCGGGTAGCGGGTCGGGGTCGCGGTAACCGCGAGCATAAATCATTTCTCCGTTCGGAAGCGCTCTTCGCGCGAGCTCTCTCGACCGCCTGGCGAACCTGAAGAGAGAAAAAGAAAAAGGCGATCGGTGGAAAAACATAACAGAACAAGCGAAAGAACGGAGAAAGGAACGAAGAAGCGGCGGAAAAGATGAGGGGGGAGAGAGAGAGAGAGAGAGAGAGAGAGAGAGAAAAAAACGGTGAAATGTCACTGTTCCCTAATTACGCGAAGTAAGTAACCAAGCCCGTGTGTATGTGTGTACAGCGCGGGCCCCCGCGTGGATAGCAGAGCGGACGAGTACGGCGCGGAGAAAGAAGAGAGGAAAGAAAACGTTTGTGGAAAGAGAGTGGCTCGGAGGGAAAGAGAGGATCCCCCTCGGATCGAGCCGCGGGTACCGCTAGATCCCGTCGGCCAATCGGAGGCCGGTTTTGCTGGATCCCGGCCAATCGTCGGGCTGGTTTGACCGGCAAGCAGGAACGACCACCACCAGGCCGGGCCGGTTTATAAAGTCAGCCCGATGCGCCGCCTCGAAGACAGAGCCGTGCCGACAGCCCAACCATCAGGAGCGGAATTGTTTTTTTTTTTTTCGTTCGTTCGTTCGTTCGTTCTCGGTCGTTCTGAACTCCGAACAGAGAAGTGTTTCGTCGCGTGTGATCGACTGATCGGTGAACACCTCTCCTCTCTCTGTCCACTGTCGTTTATTTCCACTTCTTCTTCTTCTTCTTCTTCTTCTTCTTCTTCTTCCTCGTCCTCTTCTTTTCTCACCCTTTCGCTCAAGGACCAACGGTTGACCAAGTTCGCGGACAAGTGTGACACACGACCGAGTGATTTGAGCAGCCGGTGAGACCCTCGGGACTGCCAGTTCGGTGTCAAGTGGATTTACGATCAAGGTACGTGGCCACAGCAGTGTTCTCGCAGCGTTCGACAGTGTTTCGAGTATCGAAACAGAGGAGGATTGTAATTGTTGGTCGAGAGAGTCGGCAGAGCTCCGACGACGCGGTCGGAAACGAGCCTCGAAGAGTGATCCGAGGATTCGTGTCGGTCTTCTGGATCGGCGAGGCAGATTAGACCTCTGAGTGGACTGTTCAGTCCCGGCGCGATTTCATTTGCAATCTTGAAACCGGAATCGACACTTACAGTGTCGTCTTCCAGAAATGACGGAATTGTTCAAACAGATTTGTCAAGCAGTTTTGGCGCTACTGTATCGAGAACTGCGAATTTGATTCGGGTTTGCAGAATGGAAGAACGTTGACGGAGTACTTTCAGTATTATACATCTTAATACTAAACTTACCGATTTTTCATGTATACCTGATCCTACCATGGGCGGTCAAATGACCGCTTCAAGAAACGATATGTATCTTAACCCTTTGGACTCGAGTGGTGACTCTCTAAAGCACCACTAAAAGTTGTGGTGGCATTATCTCAAATTACAAAAAATATTACAAAATATTTGTTACGTTACAAAATTTGTATTCAAAGATTACGAAACATTGAAATATTATATGTGGAAGTCGGATCAGTTTCGTGTGAATGAAATGAAAATATTCTAAGACGGAAGAAAAATTTAGTTTTAGAATTAAAAGAGCGCCGAGTGCAAAGGGTTAACACTAAGAACTACCGAGTAATAAATACAATATTGCTTTGCAATAATGACGAGACTACATCTATTTGAACCTAATACCATTTTTATTCTAACGTGTGCTTTAATGAAGACGTTCATTCAAAAAATTCGGATGAAAATATTTTTACAATTTCAGTAATTGTGAAAGAAAAAATCAGGAACCAGTCATTTTGACTGGTTCGGTAGTTCTAGTGTTAATATAGAAAGACATGCTATGAAATTTTTCTGGAATGTAAACAATAAAGAAAGTTGTGGATATTGAAAAATGGGTTGTATGCGTATTGTAGGAAAAGTCAATAAGTTACATGGCGATACAGTAACGTTGTATACGAGAAATTCTAAACGAAATTTCAAAAACGGTCATTTGACCGCACGGTGGTAGGTTTAGTGTTAATTTTTCTACCTTTGTTTTGTTAAGCAAATTACTTTTATTTTGTCCAAGTTTTGAGCAATTTTCTGGCACTCGTCATTTTGCAGTTGTTGGAATTGATTACTATGTATTATTCGACTGCAGATTTTATACGTTGACGGAAAGAGGTAGATGAAGTGGCAGATGAAGAATATTGATGACGAGCATTGTCGTGCCATTCTCAATTGGTTCGAATTATTAAAAGAAGAGAGGCATTTTTATTCAGTGATATTTCTTGCAATCAATGTATACAATTTTCATCTTGCATAGTAATCCGCAGTCCGCATACTACAACAAAAATCGCACCGGATAAATTCAATCTTGCCATTTTTAAAAAGAAGTATATTATATAAACCATTTCTAGCGCTCGGTTATTGTCAAAATCGATTTCCATTTACCAGTTCATTAGAATGGAACACTGAATGTATTAATTGAGTTGCTGAATTTTCAAAGTACATTTTAAGAGTCCACTTTGGGGTCAATTTCAATAAAATATAGTCGAAATAAATACAGTCTCGTTTTCTTGAGGCTGCTCGATTAAAACAATTGTTTAACGTGTCTAATATCTTCGACGAAAGAACATACTGTCGATTTTAAAGTACAGGACTATAAAATCGCTTCTTATCCTCACCTGTTAGCTCAAAATTGAAGAAGAGACTGTGGCAGTACCATTATGTATTATGCTATCACTTTACCATTATTTCATATATTGAATTGATTTGAAACTTTTATTCTACCCAATAAAAATATATTTGCAAGAAAATACGAACGGAGAATTTTCGCAAACGGACTCCACGAAAATCCCAAAGGACGGGGACAACTCCCTAGAAACAAAGCGATCTCCGAGCACGAAGAATCGACCGACCGGAAAGTCGCTTCGATATCTCAAAGATCTCAAAGATCTGAAAGATCGCAAAGATCCGAGAGCTCCGAAGGATATCGAAGATTCCTCGGCCCGTAAATCGGCTGATTTGTCACGGGACTTGCGGTAGATCGATCTCGGGCCCGGGGGCATCACGTCCGAGACGCGTATCCGCGAGTGTTTATGATCGATCGGCGGCTCTTCGGTCGAATAAAAGTCCTCGGCGATCGGTGCATACCTCGTGGCCGCCATTCCCACGGTGAGAGAGAGCCGAGAGGTTCCGAGGTTCGTTCAAAGTCAGGGCCGTAGCCGCGTTGAGCAACGGGTGAAGGCCCGTAACATAGCGCGCTCGCGCTCACGCTCGCGTAAAACCGAAACGCGTTTCCCTCGACTCGGAACAACTGGACGTCGGCGCAAACGTGCTCCCATCTTCTCCGGATCCTAAACTCCACCCAGCCGAAGTGCCTAATAGACAAGAAACGGCAATTCCGTGGAACGCAGCGTTTACAGGCGCGCGAATGCTCGGCGCAACGTGTCCGTTCGTATCCGAAGTGGACAGTCGATTTCGTGTTCGGCTACGACGCCCGCCGAATATTCATGCTGGTACCGCGTGTTTCGAGAGTCCGTCGACCCAACGGCGTGCCACTTATCGTCAGCAGGTTCATTCTCAATCTGCCTGGGCTAATCCAAAACTCATCGTTAGACTGCGGAAGTTTATGCACGAAAAATATGCAAATTTTTCCGATATTAATTATATATTACATTAAGTGTTAGGCACAATATCGAATATTAACAGACATTTCACAGTTATACTGGAGTATCGTGATTCGAATTACAATAGATTACAATCATTTTTTCTGGTGGCGTCAATTGATGGCGTTTGTCGATCAAAATTAATTTGTACGCCGAAAATCACCGCTCCACATCACACGACGTTATCGGTGCATATTTAAAGTTACTTATACCGTGTTGTGGCGTACATATTGGATCTTGTACAAATTCACCGCATAAAATTCGTACAATGCTGCCCACGTTGCTTGACCACTATATTTTGTGTGTGTATGGAAGTATTAATATGTTGAATTAATTGCGATTTTCTATCGCACATTTCACAGTAAATATTATTTTCATTATTTTCGTCAATAATGAAATTGGGATCGCCTTCGATCCAGCTTCTCATCAGTAATAACCCTACTTTTCCGAACTTTCGGCATTTTAATAATGATCGCACGCACTCTCACAAAATTCGCCTTACCACTTCGAGTATCGAACTGAACTGTTCGAATTCTATATACCAACAGCTACATGTGTTCTTAGAGCTGATTCAGTAACAATATAACGTCGGAACATCATAACTTGTTGAGGCTTCTTCAGTATTATATCGGCGTATCACTATTATCGACGCTATTCGGATATGATACGAGTGCTTATTAATAGATTACATAAATTTAACAAGATAAATGATTCGTATGAGCATGAGATATGCATATACACGGAAAATAATATGTTTTAGATATTTCTCTTTGAAAAACATATGCAACAATATATTGCATATGTTTTTCAAGAGAAATATGCAAAACATATGCATTATGCAAAAAGTGCAAAATAAAAAAACATATTTTTAGAATCCTCTAATCGCAAAACATATTTCTGTTTAAGTCCCATTGCTTTATCAGTTTTCTATATAAATATGCATTTGCATAAACATCCGCAGTCGTCTCATCATTCAATCATCCCCAGTTCCCTGTCGACCCACGAAATTTCCTGTAGCACACTTTACAGAACACTAAAAGTGACTATATTACGTTACAAAAATAACGAGAATATGCCTATCTAACTTTTTGGCCATTTTTCTTGTAATTTATACCCGGAGAAGTAAATTTGTTGAATGATTCCTCGTGGACGCATCTCTACAATATCAATGAACGTGAATTAAAAATATCAGAGCCTGCCATTTTGACGGGTCCTGTAAACCTAGTTAACAAATTTAACGCTTTCACTGGCAAACTAGAAACCTCAAAAATTCCATAAAATCAAAGTAAGTTATTTAATGAAATAAAAATTGAAAAATTTAAATGTATGATATTGAGTAGTCATCCAACCTTCTTGCATTTTACAGATCCTAACCGGTAGAATGAATATATAAACGTAAAAATTCGTTTTAAAACCTAGACAAATAATTCCCACATTTGGGTGACATGGCGGTCAACGTGTTAAAGAAATCTTCAAATTTTTAAAAGCTCCATCTATTTTGCTATAAAACGCGCAATCCACTCGTTACGTCATCTTGTGCGCGTTCATAATTATGCAGTAACTCGGTAAAAATCCTTATCAGGTTGCAATTTTCTTGGAATCGATCTGCTGATCAACGGCCTTCGGCAGCCTCGACGGCCTTCCCCTAATTTGTTAATTCTGCCCATTAGGCTAGAGATTGATCTGTTGGTCCGGATACGTGTTTGGCGAAAGGATGATGGCGAAAAAGAAAAGAAACGAAACGCTGAAAAGCGAAAGCCTAATCTGGCGAACAGGTGGCCCGTCGCAGAGCCGCGTGGACTCGGTGAGTTCAATGCCAGGGAAGCGGAACGCCATATACTGGAGGTTAGGCTCTCTCTCGCGCGCGCGCGCGCGAACGATTACGTCGCCGTTCGAGGGCTCGTTCTCCAAATGATTGCTTCGTTTCAGCATCTCGCTCGTTTCGGAATTATGTTCGTTTCAATTACTCGGGTACGATCCCGCTGTTACGACCTCGAATTAGTCGAATTGCCATGAATCTGTTCTTTAACGGCTGTTCCGATGTCGGAAAAAGGCGCACGATAACGTTCCTGTAAACGGAAACGGAACCATCAAACAAGTCTTGCCGCTTTAACAACCTCTAGAGGGATAATTAAAGCGTACTACTCGATTCCAACAACCTCGCGAGAGATATCGTTAAACTATGTTTCACGCGTCGACTTGTTCGCCGATGTCACTATTAAAAACGGATTAAACAGCCCCCTCGATTATTGATCTACGGTTTTCAGCGAACCGTTTCAAAACCGGCCACCATAAAATTCGTATCAAATAAAATTGGAACAGTAACGTTTAATAGCGCATAGATAGACGCGCATCTTGTCAAACTGGTTAGCGATCGTTTCCATAGAACAGAACAAAATGTATTGTCAGGAAACGAGAAAACCACGAGCGTTCATTGTTTCGCAGCAAGGCTTGCCGGTGGCCATTTTGCGAAAATCTGTGAACGCGCATAATCTGCAGCGAGAATCTATACGATTGACGATCGGTGCGATTGGAACTGAAGATTCTGCTGGAACTATCGGGAGCGACCGGTTCGCGATCGTTTCCATAAAGTAACGAGAAGCGTCCATTGTTTCGCGAGCGGCAATTTCGAACAGGCTCGTTGCAAAAATTCGTAAACGCGCCTAATCTGCAACAAGGAGTTCTACGATTGACTGAAGCTTCACTGGAACTATCGGGAGCGACCGGTTCGCGATCGTTTCCATAAAGGCTGACAATACCGCGCGCATTATTGAAAGTAAGTAACGAGAAGCGTCCATTGTTTCGCGAGCGGCAATTTCGAACGGGCTCGTTGCAAAAATTCGTAAACGCGCCTAATCTGCAACAAGGAGTTCTACGATTGACTGAAGCTTCACTGGAACTATCGGGAGCGACCGGTTCGCGATCGTTTCCATAAAGGCTGACAATACCGCGCGCATTATTGAAAGTAAGCAACGAGAAGCGTCCATTGTTTCGCGAGCGGCAATTTCGAACAGGCTCGTTGCAAAAATTCGTAAACGCGCCTAATCTGCAGCAAGGAGTTCTACGATTGACAAGCTGAAGCTTCACTGGAACTATCGGGAGCGACCGGTTCGCGGTTTCCATAAAGGCTGACAAAATCGCGGCCATTATTCGCCGTCGAACATGAGACGCGTTCATTGTTTTGCGAACGGCAATTTCGTAGGCTCGCGGCGAGCGCACGGCAAAAATTTGTGAACGCGCATAATCCGCTGGAAAGAGGTACGCGATTGACAACGAGGCTTCGGTGGAACCGTCGAGAGCAACCGGTTCGCGATCGTTTCCATAAAGGCTGACAAAATCGCGGCCATTATTCGTCGTTGAACGAGACGAGAGGCGTTCATTGTTTCGCGAGCGGCAATCTCATCGTGCACCGGGCAATTTCGTCGGATTACACGGGGCGAGCCTCGGTGGCGCGCAGGCTATTTTGATCGCGTTAACTGAAAGAGGGCAGAGAATGCGCGCGCGCGCGCGCAAAGTAGCGCGCGTTAATAAGCGATCGCGGCGCGTCGTTTTCCTGGAAATTATTCGAGCGAGCAGCACTTTGCGGCTGTCACGGTGCCGCAGAAAACGCGTCCGCTGGAAAAAGAAGCCTCCTCGCTGGGAGTCGTCCATTAAGCACGCGGGCCATTAAATCATCGCGGAGCCTTCGTATATATTTAATCGCGCGTCTAGTTCCTCCGCGCGTGTGCGTGCGTGCGCGCGTGTGTCCGTGTGTCACGCACGTCCTACGCAGCGTGAAAAGACTCTGATTAAATCTGGGAACTGCCGGGAAAAAAGGGGGAAGAGACGTGGAAGATAGACAGACTTGTGGACGCGAGCCTCCTCTCTCTCTCTCTCTCTCTTTTTCTTTCTCTCAGGGTACATATCTCTTTTTCCCGCTTAGGGTACAGAAAAGATGAACGCTCGGGTAGGTATAATGTTACACGAGCGCGAGCCTGCGCACGAGTGAGTTTTATACATCGCAATTTGAGGGTCCGGCAAAAAGCCGATTCCGATCGGTTCGACGATCGTTAACGTCCCGAGACCATAAGCGCCGGAAAAAACCGGACGATGGATCAATTATTGATCTATCCGAGACTCCTGCAGATCGGCGATCGACGATCTCGGAAGATTCGTCGTGTCCGGTACCCGTCAGCCTCGTATTACAGAGAGCCAATATTATCTGAAACAATATATATATATATTATGTTTTAGATTGTATTTTATTTTTGGAAATAGAATATTTTGTTCGCGAGGGAAACTATTTTTTTTTGAACCCTTAATTGCATAGGTAAACTAAATATTAGAAACATGAATGCATACATGGGGTCCATTGAGGACCCCACTTACCTAATTCCTTGCTAACTTTGATTACAGCAACAATTTATTTCTGTAAACACATTGAACATAACCTAAATATTGACAGAAGCAAATAGTTGAACTGTCAGTTCACAAATGGCGCGGCTAAAAATGTTAACACAAAATAAAACACTGGGGTCCTTTGCGGACCCCACTCATGCATTTAAGGGTTAAATAGTACTGCTTTATTCGAGGGGTATTAAAATTGTAGTGAGACTCATGTTTTTTGGTACATTTTTCTTGCTCTAGTTCATTGAGATAAAATTGAGTTTGTAAAGTACGTCGATACACTCCCTTCTCGATCTCGAGAATGAATTTTTGTTAATCAACTTTTTAACAATTTCTTTTAAGGTTTGTGGTGGCTCTTGTCGTTTGTCAATCAACAAATCTCTCGCACGAGTCGGTTCGATGCAATATATGATTAATTCAGCGATTACCTTCACGAGTAAATTAAAATTATTTAATTATTAGGGTGTTTTGTATCACTGCGAATATTCTATCGGCTGGTCTTGCTCTCCCATTAACTACTGCGCATTGATTTATGAATCTAATCATTTGCTTTTGAAAGCACACATGCATTATACATTCACCAGAATTTTTTCAACTATTGGAAACACAGCATTTTCCTCAGAGAACCAGAGTATCACTAAATCTGACATAAATCCAAATCGAAAAATAAATCCGCGCGCTGATCTATTATTTGAACAGTTAAATAATTTATCTGCGACTCCGGCAGTGTTACACATGATCTCAATGTCGCCAAAATGGCGTCGTTCGTGCTCCAAGGGTAAAAATCGAGAATAATTCGTGTGAAGCGGCCTTGAAGAATTGTCTCGCCGCACTCGAAGATCGTTAATGTTTCTCATTTGGTTCAGCATCGAGCAGGATGTTAACGTTCGCGAGATCTTGTCCTCGAACGATATGAACGGGAGAAGGGCACAAGGGCTCCGAGAGAAGGGCAACGGGCCGAAGGTACCATTCCAGGGCTTGCTGGAAACCCACCGCTCCGTGACGAGAGCCCTCTTCTTCTTCATCGCCGCCACCATCATCATCATCATCACCATCATCATCAACCTCATCATCATCAGCCGCGCGATCGTCATCGTCATCGTTTCTCTCCTATGCTTTTCTTCGAACAGGCCGGGCTTTAGGCTTTATCGCCGGCTTGCATCGACCATAGGGGAGCAAGGTTGAACGAACTTAAAAATTCTAATTGAAAAACCTTGGGAACACTGTTTTCCCGCTGGAAAAACCCTTTGGGAGTCGCGGGATTTTTCCTTGTAACGAAAATTCCACCCGATTCCTCTGTTCCTCGGGCTGGGTTGCAACTTGTTCGTATTAAATTAAAAAATTGATCGAACGAATGAGATTGAATTATTGAATAATTTGCCGATTTTTTAATTTTAAGAAGTAATGCAACACGTAACCATGACTGCCAGGCGTCTCTCCTTCAAGGTCCGGGTTAGGTTTCGTATTAAATGAAATAATTAACGGAGCTACTCGAAATGGAATTTCATTATTGATCGCATTATTTCAGACTAGATTGAATTGTTGATCGGGCTATATTGCATCGGATTTAATTATTCTATCCTAGTTAGAGATGTCCTGGGCCAGGAGCGTAGCTGTCGCGTCGTATCCGGCGTCAAACTCGGCTTGTTCTCGGTTCTCCGATGTTCTCCAGTCTCTCTCCTCCTCTCTCTCTCTCTCTCTCTCTCTCTCTCTCTCTCTCTCCCTCTCTCTCTCTCTCTTATCCTCTCTTCTTCCCCGGACTCTCAGCCACGACCTGCCCCACTATCTCTCGTCCGAGGATCTTCCAGGCGCCGCCTGGCCGTTGACCCCGAGCGAGCCTACGGCCCTGACCAACACTCCGCGAACGCTTCTTCCATCTTCAACAAGCTAGCTCTGCCCTCCTAGATGACTGCTCGCTCCCGGGAACTTCGTGGTATTTTATCCGCCGGAATCTTTTCCGTTAATTAACATTTCTGACGCTGTTTCTCCCTCCTCCTCTTCGTCCGCTGACGCGTCCACGGGAAAAGTTAAAAGAACTCGCGGCAAGCGATGACCTCGGGTCACCTGGCGACAACTTTAACCCACTCGTACAATTATTATTAGTTTGCGAGATGAAAATTGTCTGCGTCAATTGCGACAGACGGAGGCCACATTAAAATTCCTTTTTTCTGCAGCGACCCCAATAAATTGAAAATAATATATGGACGTTCTTAAATTATTTTAATTTGTATGCTATTTTGGATTGCGCGAAGCTTGCAGTCTAGTTATTATTTACCAGAGCATTTAGTTATTGGAATCGTAAATTGATAGAAAACAACAAATTCTGAATTATTTAATCTCGTAGTAAGCTCCCACATTTTTCTCTCGCAGAGGTCAATTAAATTTACAATGTATTGATATTTCTGACACGTTGACTGTCACGTACTTAAAGTACAGTTGGAATCGAAAATTGATAGAAAGCAACAAATTCTGAATTATCTGATCTCGCAGTAATTTCAAGTTCCCACATTTTTCTCCTGCAGAGGTCAATTAAATTTACAATGTATCGACATTTCTGACACGTTGACTGCCACGTACTTAAGGTACAGTTCGAATCGAAAATTGATAGAAAACAACAAATTATTCTGAATTATTTAATCTCGCAGTAATTTCAAGCTCCCACATTTTTCTCTCGCAGAGGTCAATTAAATTTACAATGTATCGATATTTCTGACACGTTGACTGCCACGTACTTGAAGTACAGTTCGAATCGTAAATTGATAGAAAACAACAAATTATTCTGAATTATTTAATCTCGCAGTAATATCAAGCTCTAACATTTTTCTCCTGTAGAGTTCAATTAAATTTACAATGTATCGATATTTCTGTTGGAATCGTAAATTGATAGAATACAACAAATTCTGAATTATTTGATCTCGCAGTAATTTCAAGCTCCCACATTTTTCTCCTGTAAAGTTCAATTAAATTTACAATGTATTTCTGACACGTTGACTGTCACGTCGGTCATATGCGGGTTAGGTAGAACGTAGTATCTGTTTAACATAATCGTCAGAAATTGGCTCCTCGAGTGGTTTCGATGCTCTAGGTTAATATTGGGTAGTACAATAATAACCGACGGTTTTCGAGTGAGAATTTCGGAACCACAGAGAGACTCGAAGAGAGAGAGAGAGAGAGAGAGAGAGAGGGGATGATGACAATCTCCTGTGGCAAGTAACTGCGATCGCCTTTCGTTGATCGTGGCCGGTGCCGCACACGGCGAACGCGTATGTAGACCGCATAACGGACATCGCATTCACCGAATGACATCCGTGGAATCTCGTAATAAATGACTCGTCCACCGACGATAAACGATTCCTCATCACCGAACAATGAACGCCGAACGTGGTCACCCGATTACCGTCCACGGAAATTGCCGGTTGTCCGGAGAGCGGTCGCTCGTCAACCGATTTTCCACTGTCTTCGACACACTATGCTTTCAACTTTAACGTCACTTCCGACCGCTGAAATGTCCAGATTTTTCATTGTCGTTTCAGCTGCCGGCAATTTTTTCCCTAACGAATTGCCGAAAATAAACTCGAAAGAAATTCGTCAAGTCGCGAAGGCGTGTGGACAACGAATGCGATCATTGGAACAGATCGAGACCGTTGGAAATACAGTTTCGATTAAAAATAATTACGCACGAATCGAAAAAGACGAGAATACGGTGGGTAACAGGAATAACCGTGAGAGCCGTTTAATTTGTACAGCTGGTGGTTCGGATTTGATGGGGCTCGGCGGAAATTGATGGGCGGTTTTCTCGTGGTTTTTCCCGGTTTTGTTTGATAGAGAAGGGAATTGTTGTACCCCGGGGGGGGGGGGGGGATTGTTGAACCGAGAGCCGACACGATCGCGGAAGACGAGTCCGCCTCGCGTCAAAGGCATTTAAGGTGTCTTATTATGGCTAACGATATCCTCGAACGCGCACCGCCCATTATCTCTTCCGCCCTTAATCAGTAACGCTCAATTTCTAGCTCGTAATTTGCGCGGAGGATCGTGCGCGCGAGCGAGCCAGCGAGCGAGCATGCCAGTGTGCGTTACCACCGCTCGTGTGTAGAGACCTAACACTGACGCGAGAGGGAGGAGGCAGAAAAGTGAAAAGGAAGAGAACCGAGGGAGAAAACCAATTACTCGAGAAAAACAATTACCCCTTCGGTCGTCGAACGACCGCAACCAAAGGTCGTGTTGCTTTCCCCCCTCCCCCCCCCCCCCTCCCCACCACCACCATCGGAATTCCCGCATCTTTCCCTTATTTCTTAATAAACCCCCGTGTGTAAACAGAACACGCCCCCAGGAAAAAGTGTTTGATCGAGAATAGTCGAAATTTGATATCGAGACTGCTCGAATTACCGATAAAAACCGATCGTTCAATTAACTTTATGTGCATCGTAAAGGCTCGCTATTTTATTAAGCAATCTCGGACGATATCCGTTTCAGTGGTGGACGTGGCTCGCAAATTGTTGCACAGTAAAATCCAGAAAATAGATTGCAATTTCGTAGTCGAATCTTCACGGTTTCGTCGGTTGTTAACCAACCCTTGCGTTAACGCTAGGTTTACGGAGCGCTAAAAAGTTTACATTACTTCATAAAAATAACGTGAACGTATCTATCAAGTAGCCATTTTTTAAACTAATATATCCTCAAAGAAATCATCTTGTTGAATAACTCCTCGTGGATGCATCCTTACAATCTCAATACAGCGAGTTTCTCTATATGTCGCCGAGGACTGGATGATAAACGTCGCGGAATTATCCCCACTACCGCGGGGTATACCCTGTGAGGGGCCGCCAATCTCTAGAGGCCTCGGACGCCGAGGAATGCAAACTCCTCGACGATATATGTCACTGGCAAGACCCGTGTCAGTGACATACATCGAGAATACACTGTACTCCTAACTTAAAAGTATTAGAATCCGTCATTTTTCACGGGTCCCGGAAATCTAGTTAACACCATGGTACTTTCAATTTATCTTTACAGTCTGCCTTGATCAGTACAAAAAAAAATTCGTAGATTTTTACTTTGTGGGCAATGATTTAATTCGACCAGCTCCGCCAGAGAGAAAATAAAATGGCAACAATCTCGCAGAAGATTGTAGACAAGAATTAAAGAGTGACCATTACCAATTACGGGCGAGGAAGCTGCCGGAACAATTCCGTAAAATTTGATTGCCATCGTCCGCCGTCGAATTCCAAAGGCTGGGTCGTTAGAGCTAGTTAGACTAATCGCGGCGCGTAAAAACCAACGTGAAATTACGTTGTCTAATTCGCCAGTCATCGGCTTAAACGAAAGGAAAGCAGGTTGTCGGACTGGCAGGATCGATTCGTCGAAAAATAGAGGATGGAACATGATCAGGTAGAGGAAGCTGGGAACGTCTTCCGGCGTTTCGAAAAAGAATCGAACATGAAGAGTCGAACGTTCGCTCCCGAGAGAATCGATGTCCGGTCGATCGTCGTCTCGAGAGGTGTGTTCGAGTGTAGGTGTGTTCCCAGGGCGAACGAACTCGAGGATGGAGCTCGAAACAGGTGGAAGAGGGGTCTGGGGAGGGGAGGAGGAGGACAGAGGCGACAGGAGCTCATTATCGAACACTTAGCACGTTTTAAAGCTACTTCCTGGGCAGACCGTACGGCGGATCTCGGATTCATGCCCGGGGTTTAATCATTCCGACTTATCGGCGCGTTTCCTCGCGATTAGAGTGGAACGCGATCCCGACTTAGCCTGGCAAGAGAGAGAGAGCCAAGGGAACAGGACTAAACCGAGCAGATAATGTACTGTGTGCGCCGGCGCCGAAAGGAAATTACTCTTTGTGATTCGAGGCGATCGGTCGTTTAGATTCCCTAGGGAATTCCCCGGCGCCAGACGAGATTGCCTTGATCAATTCAAATTTCTCTATTATATGAAATAAAAGGTGGATCAGGGTGCAGCACCGTGAATCTCGTGGGAATTTTACGCGGATTTTGCGATCTGGGAACCGAAAGGGGACCTTCAGGTACTTGCTCAGGATGTTGTCTGTGGAACTCATCCGAAGCGCCAGGATGTAGTCTTGGCTGTGTTAACCCCTTGCCCTACAATGTCGACTCAAACTGTAGACTCTGAACAGAGTCTAATAAATTTAAAACGAAATAAAATTGTATTTTGAGTGCGATTTTAAGTGCGATTTTAAGTCGAAAATCGTGAAAAATGGCAATTTTTTCACTTTTAAGCGTTTATAACTCGTAAACGAATTAACAAATATCAATGAACTCAGACAAAAAAGCTGAAAAAACCAACTTTTACTATTTCTTTTGCGATTCCGACCAATTCAAACTTTTTCCAAAAATTTTTTACACCTCCTCTAATAAACTAATCCTTCTAACTTCTCAATAAAATTCAAGTCATTTGATCTAATTTTTAAAAAGTTATGTTGCTTCAAATAGCGTAGACTCAGTTTTGCTCGTTACTGTATATATCCTGTGGAGAACACATAGCCATACAATAAACTATCTTTTTAGAAGAATTTCTAATCGCTATAATCACAAAATAAATGGTAGTGCAACGGGTTAATGTTTGTATTATTTCAAATCGCCCCACCCATTTCCGTCGTGAACGCGTAAAATCAGTGAAATTTGAAGCGGCGAGGAATTCATAAAAATTTAAGAACGTCGATAGATTGTTTTCAGCTGAATAACATTTTTAAACGGAGAAACATAGTTGGCTCCTGTTTCTCATAATGAATGAAGGAAATTCTGTTTACGAGCATTCGGTACTAAAAACCGCGGTTGTTAAAATTGCTTGAGTAAGCGCATATCAGAAAATAAATAATGGCGCAAGGGGTGAACACCTTCGCTACACCGCCATTTTGTTCCGATGTCTATCTTCGATGTCAACACTAACCAAGCAGAAAACATACAAAATTTAAACATCTCACAGAAGGGAGAAGATTGACTTTACTTAAATTTTGTACGATTTTTATCATAATATCAGCTTCAATAAAAAAGTCAATTGAGTAATTTCAATAATTGAGAAATAGAAAACCGGTCGTTTTGACCGTGGTAGGTTTAGCGTTAAAACATTTGATCGAAAGCGACGCGTCTTCGCGAATTATTGCGCTAATTTTACGGAAGAATATCTCTGGATCCCTGAACAAGTTCCTCAAGCAGGATCCAGAGCGCAGTTACATCGATCGCGATCGATTCCCGCTTTTCAATTAGCTCGAGCGGAAACCGGTGGACTCCGGAGGTTGTAAAGGGCAGAGCCCGATCGGTTGAACCGGTGGTAATGAACCGTGTGCAGGGTCGAATCGTCGATCTCGATCGGCTCGATCGAGCGAAAGGCAGCCGGGTTCGGTATCCTGTAATAATCAGAGGAATCCGGCAGCGAAGGGTTCCACGAAATCGGCCTGGATCCTGGAGAGTCGAAGATGCGATCCGAAGATCGGCGCCGCTTGCAAATTGATCGATTAACGGTACGAGGATCGACGCGCGCGCGAACGGGGATCCAGGTCGAGCTTCTCTCGAGATACGCGATCGAGTTCGTACGACCGTGATCGAGACCTCGTGGACCAAGGTACATATATACTCGTCGATCGTTGCCGAGACCCGCCTCGTAATCGGTATTACGATCTCGTTGTCGCGAGTTACGCTACCAGGTGACCGAGAAGCTCTTTCTCTCGTGACGACGACGAGCCGGTTCGCGCCGATTCTCGATCCTTGATCGTGCAACTTCTCGATCGTGCCTCGAATGCCTCCGTTGAACGGTTCTAGCCGAGATCTATCGAGGCTCTCAAGGATTTATGCCCTTTTCGAGGAAAATCTGTCACATGTGTGAAATGATCTACGGACTGGTGGCCAGGAAGAAATAATGTTATTTAGATTGTTATTTGTTGATTTTTCTAGATGAATTTATTAGAAACATAGGTGCTGCGATAGAAATATCCTTTGATATTACTCTGTTTTACAGAACATTTACTTAACACTAAACCTAGCGAGTAGAAAGCATATACAGGGATTTCTCTATATATGTCGCCGAAGCCTGGATGATAAACGGCGCGGAGTTATCCCCGCTACCGCGGGGTATACCCCGTGGGGGCCCCGAAGCTCGGGACGTTCAGGGTGAATGAAAGAATAGTACCTGGACGATATATGTCGCTGGCAAGACCCGTGTTGATGACACAAATCGAGAATTCACTGTAGAAGTGAAACGTCTTATAGAAGGGAGAAGATTGAGTTTACTTAAACTTTGAACGATAATGAAGTGAATTCAGTAATTTCCTATGAAAACGTTTTCATAATTTCAGTAATTGTGAATTAGAAACCCGGTGATTTTTACCGTGATAGGTTTAGGGTTAACCCTTAACGGACCAATGCCGCCATATAAGCGGCATGGCACTTTTATTTACTGGGTCTTATATATAAATATAAATAAAATTATGAATACAAATATATATAAAATAAAATATAAATATTTTCCTTTTTATACTTGATGTAAAAATGTTGCCTGCCCAGTTTCGCTTCGTATGAAAAATAGCTTGGTGGGAAGTAGTGATTAATTGTATTGATGACGAACAATGATTAACTGTATTGATTCGTACATGGGGAAGATCAGGAATTTCGGCAGCCATATTTTGGGGAGTATCAGTTTTGAGGAAGCTCGCCAGGAGAGTTCCGGAGAAAATGTCGGTGTGATTCGAAACTTTTAGCCGGTAGTGTATAAGTGGTTCGAAACCGTTGCGAGCAGCCCGTTAGAATGCCGACCATCGAAACCGTGTTGTTCGCGGAAGGAACGCCGGAAAAAAGACACCCGGTTCCTGCTCAGCGATCACGCTTGTTCATTAACCGCAAGCGGAGCACCGTGCCAGGAAGAAGGAACGTTTATTAGAGCCTCGGACGAGACGAATTATTCGACCAACAACGGCCATTTCGGTCCCGGAGACCCTCTCTCGCTCCGACTACACGCCAGAGAAAACTTTCAGTGAAACGTGAAATTCACTGTGGCTAGCAACACAAAGAAATAATTTACCGCTGCGGCGGCGTTCTTTGAACCACAATATTCCTGCGGACGGTAATAGCAATCGGAGGACTCTAACGCAAAAGTTCCGGACTCGATCGGACTCCGTGCCGACAGTTTTCTCGAAAACGCGTCCTTGAAAACTATCTCGACTTATTCTTGGAGACTCTTTACGATTTTCGATATTGATGCTGTTGATTAATTGTTTGTTGAGATGTTTGTGCTCGAGGGCGATCTTTGGTCATTTCAGAGCGTCCAAAAAGAATTATAGAAACTTTGGGGAAACGAAATGGAAGAGTCAAATTCGGTTCGTTTTTTTTTTTTTAAGTCAAAATGACGGGTTCTATTATTTTTAGTTTAAAATTGTTAAGACTCTAAGGATGCGTACATGAGAAATTATTAGGAAATTTATTTCCTTGGGTACATATTATTTTTTAAATATTGCCAAAAATGTCGGTAGCACGTTCTTGTTATTTTTGCAAAGTAATGCAAAATAGTCCCTTTAGTGCTCCGTAAACTTAGTGTTAATTGTGTTCCATATTTTAACATTCGGCATTGAACAAGACGAGTGAAAAACTCAAAATGTTTGTACTGGTATCGCTTATATATTATATAAATTTAAATTGTCAGCGGACAATTTTTATATTGAAAGTTTCGAATGGTAGTTTTAACCCTTAACAAAATGGCGGGTTCTATATTCTCTAATTTACGATTATTTCGATTGTAAAACTGCATTCATAGGAAATTTATTTAACACACTTATTCCTTGGGACATAGATTACGGTAAAAGCTGCTGAAAACCTGTCAGAATATATTCTGAATATTTTCATAAACTAATCCAAACTGGCCACTTTTAGTGCTCCGAAAAGTATTAAGCTTCCAAAATGGACTCTACAAATACATCTCTGAATTGGTGCATTTAACATATTCGTTTCCACTGGCCACTTTTAGTGCTTCGAAAAGTGTTAAGCTTCCAAAATTCATTTTTAATATTGAAGTAGCCCAGAGTAAACGCACTAAAAAAGGTTTCTCTCAACTCCGAAACGTCGCGCAACAGTGGGTAAAACTTGTTAAAAAGAGACCTTGTAAAAGGAGCGGCAGATGCGCAGATTTTTCACAAAGATGATACTGAAAGGGCGAGCAGAGACTGCACCGGGGGAATCGCGAGTGTCATCCGATCTTTCCGAGAAGCCGTCAGACAAAAATTGTGCGGTCTCTCGTTGGTCGGGGGTTCTTCCGTATTCGGTTTATCCGCGGATCGACTGGCGCAGCCCATAAACGGCGGATCAGGGACGGTGAGAGAAAGAGAGAGAGAGAGAAAGAGAGAAAGAGAAGGGTTAACGGTAGGGAGCCCTCGTGCAACTGCAACTGCTGCAGCGCGTGCAGATATCGCTCGGCGCGTGCATCCGCGCGCCGCGCAGAACGGTAACCGCGTTTTTGCGGAATTACCGGCGTCGTCGATCTCCGATAAAGGCGAGTTACGATCGCGGGCCCGCGTGGGTGCATAAATGCCACGAGTACGCCGGGCTCTCTTTATTGCTACAACCTCCAGGCGCAGTTATACCTGCAGATTGATAACTCCGCTGCACCTTAACGATGCACGCTCACGAGCAGCCGAAAACTGCCTCTCTAACGATCCTCGATGCGCCTTCTAAAAGTCTCTTCATGAACATCTCTACACGCAGCATGTCCGAGATGATTCTCCTTAATTGTTGGCACACGAAGAACATCTAAAAACACGGTGCAATACCTACCGAAAGCATTTCTCTATATACGTCGCCAAGGCCCGGACGGTAAACGTCGCGGAATTATCCCCACTACCGTATGAATGTTGGGCAATGAAGTTCGACAGCAAACTAGCTGGCCCCTGGAGTCGGTGACATGTCAACTCTGTGTGCGTTAACCCTTTGCACTCGAAGCTATTTTAACTCGAAAACCAAACATTTTTTCTGACTTGGAATATTTCCATTCTATGTACACGAGAGCCGTCGGACCAATACACCCAGTGGAACTGAAATTTTTCTTCTTCGGTAGGACTTTGAAATTATGATTTCTTTTTTTCATTTTATAATATACGAACAAATTTAATACTGTAAACGATACTTTTAATGCCGCCTCAGAGTCGCCGCTCGAGTGCTAAGGGTTAACACAGCGATTTCTCTGTATGTGTCGCCAACGCCTCGATGATAAAGGTCGCGGAATTATCCCTACTACCGCGGAGTATACTCCGCGAAGAAGAAACATAACACGGTTCGGGTATGTCTCCTGGACGATACGACGCTGGCAAAACCCTTGTTGTTGACATATATCGAGAATTCAGACATATAAGGGAGAATAATATTCTTATCCTGTTTCTGTACTAGGTACAGTATTTTTATTGTCAAATAAAACGAGTCGGATTACACTCCCGATTCGATTTGACGTCATCATCTCCATGAGAGAAACATCGAAAAATGTCTCCCCACACAACAATTTCCACTCGTGTTACGCTCTAAAAGTCTTGCCACAAAGATTTACACACACACAAACGAGCCAAAACGTTTTTACCACGTGGTTCATACATACAGATCATCCGTAGAGTCTCCGTGGTATTAATACTTGACCGGTCGATGTTTTTGCCGGTTTTACAGCGGAGCTGCACCTTAACGACGCATACCCGCGGTCGAAACGTCTCCAAAAGGTCTCCCTCTAACGAACTATGCGCGAAGTACGTTCTTAAAGTCTTCCTTTAATGATCCACACAAGCGGATCGTCCGGAATGTCCCTCCCCAGTGATTCATACGCTCAGAATGTCCAAAGGGTTTCTGCATTAGTTCTGGGACGGTTTTATAACTCCGACGACGCATGCTCGCTAATCGAAACAACCAAAGGGTATGTTTTTAGTGGTTCGCGCTCGATGTACGCTCCTTTAATGATCTAGACACGAGGAATGTCCGAAATGACTCTCTCCTCGATGATATCGGCAGACGTAAAACGTCCAGGTAGTCTTCATGTTTCTTATTAGCTACCGATCTTTGGACGGAAACCTAGATCCTCTGAAGTCCTTGCGGTCGAGTTTTGTTTTTGATCAATGTTCTCTGGTCTCAGGATTTTGAGACCGGAGGATCCAGTCCGATCTTTGGCCGGCAACCTAGATCCACTGACGTCCTTGCGGTCGAGTTTTGTTTTTGATCAAAAATGAATTTTCAATCTCAAAATCCTGAGACCGGAGGATCCAGTCCGATCTTTGGCCGGCAACCTAGATCCTCTGAAGTCCTTGCGGTCGAGTTTTGTTTTCCATCAATGTTTTCCGGTCTCTAAATCCTGAGACCGGAGGATCCAGTCCGATCTTTGGCCGGCAACCTAGATCCTCTGAAGTCCTTGCGGTCGAGTTTTGTTTTCAATCAATGTTCTCCGGTCTTAAAATCCTGAGATCGGAGGATCCAGTCCGATCTTTGGCCGGCAACCTAGATCCTCTGAAGTCCTTGCGGTCGAGTTTTGTTTTCAATCAATGTTCTCCGGTCTTAAAATCCTGAGATCGGAGGATCCAGTCCGATCTTTGGATGGCAACCTAGATCCTCTGAAGTCCTTGCGGTCGAGTTTTGTTTTTGATCAATGTTCTCTGGTCTCAGGATTTTGAGACCGGAGGATCCAGTCCGATCTTTGGCCGGCAACCTAGATCCTCTGACGTCCTTGCGGTCGAGTTTTGTTTTTGATCAAAAATGAATTTTCAATCTCAAAATCCTGAGACCGGAGGATCCAGTCCGATCTTTGGCCGGCAACCTAGATCCTCTGAAGTCCTTGCGGTCGAATTTTGTTTTTGATCAATATTCTCCGGTCTCAAAATCCTGAGACCAAAGGATCCAGTCCGATCTTTGGCCGGCAACCTAGATCCTCTGAAGTCCTTGCGGTCGAGTTTTGTTTTCAATCAATGTTCTCCGGTCTTAAAATCCTGAGATCGGAGGATCCAGTCCGATCTTTGGACGGCAACCTAGATCCTCTGCAGTCCTTGCGGTCGAGTTTTGTTTTTGATCAATGCTCTCCGGTCTCAAAATCCTGAAACCAAAGGATCCGGTTCGATCTTTGGACGGCAACCTAGATCCTCTGAAGTCCTTGCGGTCGAGTTTTGTTTTTGATCAATGTTTTCCGGTCTCAAAATCCTGAGACCGGAGGATCCAGTCCGATCTTTGGCCGGCAACGTAGATCCTCTGAAGTCCTCCCGGTCGAGTTTTGTTTTTAATTAATGTTCTCCGGTCTGAAGAGAATTAATCCTGTTATTAAGGATTAACTCCGCTGCTAATCCTACCGGTTGGATCGCGTGTAGCCGCCGCCGTTCCGAGATCGTAGCCGAGTACCGTTCATAGATCGGCCGGAACGCGCCGCGATCGTGTCGATGCACGATCAGAGCAAACTGCGGCGTGTAAGTTATCTGGGCGGGAAAGTGTGTTAGGCTAGATTCCGGCGGTCACGATCGCGCGCGGGCTTTCACGACATGCTAAGCAGCCGCGACGGGCACTGTGCTCGTAACGTTGTCATAAACGACCGGGAAGGGCACGAGCAGAAAGAGAAAAAGAGAGGAGGAGGCCGGGGGCTATAGCAAACAGGGACACGCGACTCGCTGCATGATCAGTACCTGCAGGACAAACATAAGAAAACCCCCGGTTGACTAAGGGGTCACTAAAAATCGTCGCTGGAACAATCAATTTCTGATTAATTTGACCGAGCACGCCTGTATCTTTTGTCGAAGAATATCTCGGCAATTATCAGTTTTCGACTACAGGTACCTGAATACTTTTTTACTTGTCATTCGATACTCTTTCGAACCACCAAATGAAATATTACAGATTGCCGTACGAAATCTCAAGGTCACCTTGGTATCTCCATGAAGAAGCGAAACGATAAAAAAACAAATACCAAATTATGTTCCCCGGTTGATGTCAAGTGACTTTTATTTGAAACAGTTTTTCATGTAGCCAGTGGTTCACGAGTTACATTGGGTAGCACACTTCGGTCCTGTATTATTAACCCTTTGCACTCGATGCCATTTTGACTCGAAAACGAAACATTTCTTCCGACCCAGAATATTTCCCTTCTATATATATTTTTTCATGCTATACATACGAAAATGGTGCAATTTACTCGTACAGTACTGAAGTGGTTAGTAATTTATTGAATACATACAAATTCAATAATGTAAAAAATATTTTGAATAATGATACAGCAATCTTCAGTGGCGCCTTACGGTCGCCATTCGAGGGCTAAGGGTTAACACTAGGTTTACGGAGCATTAAAAGTGAGTATTCTACATTACTTTATAAAAATAAGAAGAATGTTGCTATCCAAGTTTTCAGTCATTTTTTAAATAATACACACCTAAGGAAATAAGTTTGTCGAGTAATTCCACGTAGATGGATCTTCACGATCTCAATAATCGTGAGTTGTAAATATTAGAACCCGTGATTTTGCCGGGTCCCGTAAACCTAGTGTCAAATTGTGTGGTTAATGGAGTTCTTTTTCTAATTATCGAGGTATCGAGACATCGTCGGTGTACTTACGACACGCACAGAGTATGTTGGTCGAAGAGGTTTGTGGACCGCGCAACGGTAACCGTTCCTCTTCGGCTTCGTGGATCGCGGGGCTTGCGTCCGGACACCGTTACACTTATGAGCCCGGACTCCATAAAACGCTACGACCTTAGTTATCGCGGTGGTTCCGAGGCCATGGCCAACAACGACGCCCACTATGCTCCTTTATTTCTCGAACAGGCCACGGCCCGGTATCCTCTCGCCGATTTCCCGTTAACCGACGAGTTTCCGAGCGGATTTCTCGAGATCCTCGCGCTCGTTCGCGAAAACTGCTCGTTATCGAACGATAAGCCACCATGGGCTATTAATCAGCGTCTTCGGGGCGTTCGAGTCCGTGGGACTACCTCCTACGACTTATCGGTGACTCCGTTATGGCGTCGTTTCCGTGACGTTGTTGCAAATTTTTCGTACCGCTTATCGCTTTGCTCGCTCGTTATTCAGTGCTGATTCGATTAGGTATAGTTATTCGCGATGGTAATCGGTTCGAGTCGGTAAGCTTGTTTCTCACGAGGGTATCTTAACGATTGCGCTAATTGTGAAATAGACGATCGAGGAGGCTCCTTCCGACAAGTCTGTTAATTCCGATAACAGAGTCATTGTAAACCGATGCTACGGAAGGAATCTGATTTTTTGAAAAATAAAAAACATCTGTGAATCGCCAAATCCACAGAACTGTCTCAACTAATTTTAACCAGTGTATTAGTTCGACTAATAAAACTCTCTCACTCTTCCCAAAAATAAATAAATTTCGGAACATAAGTGCCTCCCGATCATTCCACCGACAGTACCCTAAGCAATCAAAACAACTTCGACCCAGTATTCAATTTATTCCAGCGACAAAACGTTAATCATCCACCGGCACGTATAACTCGACTTTCCTACCTCGTCGTGCAAATTGCACCCATAATCGATCGGACATTAAAATCGCGCAATAAGAAGATTAACGGCGAAGTAGAAAACGTACATACCGCTGCACCGGCCAGTAATTAAACGGCCCTAATTTTCCCCGTGATACGGTGCGAAGGGACTCTTGATTCCAATTACAGAGCGAACAGTATTCCGAAGGAACAGAGTCCCTGAAATTGAAGTTGATCAGTAGACCGTTTACTCGGCAGGACGGGTTTCGGTCGCTGAATCATCAGCCGGTGGATCGTAATATTTCGCGTAAAAACCGTTGATCGTCTAACTCGAACGGTTTTCTGCTTAATGACCCCGCGCTATGCCGATCGGCGATAACGATCGCCGGTTTACAGCTTCCACGGCGCCGGTCCGAGGCGCTGCATCGGCGTTGTCTGTCATTGTCGTTGGTCCTTACCGGTGTGCCGTCACGACCAAGCTAATCGGTAGAGCGTCGAACGGTGCTTCCGTTTCTGGTCGTTAGGCGTCCGAGAGATCACCGCGAGCAGATAGAAAATATTCGCGAGTGCCGCGCCGCTGAGAGGTGAATTACGCGTGGAACGTCCATTAACGGTACACACCGGACGGATACGCGGCCGTGGGATCGCGATCATGCGAATTTCAAACGCCGTCGCCATTTTGGTTCACCGATCGCGTCGGGCCCCACTGCTCGCCCCGGTCGATTTCAGCCTAGTTTCGCTCGAGAGCTTCAGTTCCTCTATTTTTCCTAATATTAGGGGGACCCATCAATTATTTCGAAATCTAAAACAAACTTTGTAGTAAATTCAAGTTTTTATATGATCTCCATCATTATCAAGGACAGTTGTCATCTTTCAGATTTGCAATCCCCCTCTTATAGACATCCAGGGTTTGTAAAGCAAAATATGACTCAAGGTGCCTCCTTGCATCTTCTACAGAATGTTTTATTTCTTAAATAATGCTCCAGAGATCTGAAAAGATCAGAGGGGGCAATATCCGGTGAGTACGGGGGTGCGGTCAAACTTCCCATTGCAATTCTTTGATTTTTTCCTGAGTGAGTTTCGCTGTATGAGGCCCGGCATTGTCAATTTATTACACCTTTTCCGTGGACTAAAGATGCCCCCTTTTTCAATAGTTCTGAATACTGCCGTTGTAATTGCTGACAATACAACTCAGCAGTAACTGTTTCTCCGGGTTTCAACAACTCAAAGTGAATTATGCCACGACTGTCCCACCAAATGCACAGTAACACCTTTCCAAGTGATAAGCTAGGTTTAGGGGTTGATATTGCGGTTTGATTTGCAGAAAGCCATTGCTTCGAACGCTTTATGTTATCACGAAGAATCCATTTTTCATCTCCGGTAACGATTCTGCTAAGAAATGGATCTCTACGAAATCTGGATAGCAATCAAGTGCAAATTGATCGACGAATATTCTCGTTGGTCTCAGATAATTGATGCGGTACCAATATTCCATGCCTACAGTGACTCCAACTAATATTCGCACGCTCTTAAAAATCGCATAACTTTGTCAATATTGGACTATATTACTTGAATTTTTTTGAGAAGTTAGCACATTTGTTTTGCTACATAAAGAGAAAAAAATTTGTACTTTGCAATTGGTCGAAATTGCACAGAAAATACTAAAAGTTGTATTTTGCAATTTTTTTACGTGGACTTACATTGAAAATTTAGAAAGTACGATTTTTTAGATCTGTATGAATTATACATATTCTGAGAATTTCATCAAAATCGGTCAACGTTGCAATGAGCTACAGATGTTTCAAAATGATCACGTAAGGGCGAAATTCCCTGACAAGGCCAAAATTCTGCGCCTTTCACCCTTAAGATTTCATCGTTAAACGTTTGTAGCTCAGTGTAACGTTGACTGATTTAGACGAAATATTCAGAATACGTATAATTGATACGGATGTACAAAACGTACTTTTTAAATTTTTAATATAAGCCCGCATAAAAAAGTTGCAAAATACAACTGTTAGTACTTTCTCTGCAATTTCGACCAATTGTAATTTTAATCAAACATTTTTTCAAGTTATGTAAGAGGAACCAATCGTTCCAACTTCACAAAAACATTCAAGTAGTGTACTCCAATATTGACAATGTTATGCGATTTTTAAGAGCGTGCGAATATTAGTTGGTGTCACTGTCTATGCCTTTCCCATTTTGTGTAGGTGCCTTTGCATAGTTGACCATGTGGGCCCAAGGTTTCTCGATAATTCTTGTATACTTAATTTTCGATCAGCTTCCACTAGAGATTTTAGGGTGTCATCATCAAACTCAACTGCTCGTCGAGACCTGTCAGAGTGATCATAATCACCAGCAGCAAACCTTCTGAACCAACGTTGACACTTGTAGACCTTCAATAAATCTCCATAAACATCGCAAATTTTCTTTGTTGTTACCGTTGCATTAAATCCCGCTTGATTCGTATAGAATTTTTATATTTAACACGTTCGGCGTCCCGGCAGCCATATTTGGGTGACGGAATTATTCGTGCAGGTTTCAAAATGAATTTTTACGTTGATATATTCGTTGCACCAAACTTGACTAGGATCTGTAACATGCAAGAAAGTTGGAAGATTATTCAGTATCGTACATTTAATTTTGTCCAATTTTTATTTCATTAAATAACTTACTTTGATTCGATGGAATTTTTCGGGTTTCTAGTTGGGCGTTCGAAGTGTTAATGCTTGAATATCGATAACCGAGAAGAACCTCATTTTGACGCAACTAAAAACCGCAAGTTAGGTATAATAGGGCAGGAGGTTAACCGAAGCATACGAGACTGAGAAAAATCCGTTTTAAAAGCGGAAGCTAACTGTTTCTCTGGAACCCCGCTCGGCGTCATGCTGTTCTTGTTTTCCGAAATGGCGGCCGGAGAATTTTCCGCCGAGTGTTTTCCGCCGGCAAGGTGCTTCATCTCGTCGTTAATCTCGTCGGCGAAATGCAGTCCCGAGTGCATCTCTCGAAACGCGACGCATCATTGATTCCGAGACTGCACGCTGCAGCTGAGGCCCCGAGAGCGTCGCTCTCGAACGGGATAAATTTCCTGCGACGACGGCAAATATGCAATCATGCAGCTGCCAGGCTGCCTGCAAGTGGGCGTGCGTAATATCGAAGAATTTACAGCGCTACCAGGCGAACGATTAATCTGCAGGGGAAAACTAGCTTCGGGACGGAAACCAGCTCTCTCTCTCTCTCACACACAGACGCACAGGTTTTATTAATTGTTGTTTTTGATCGCGTGCCGCTCGAGCGTATCGCTTCTGGACACACGACGATCCGCGGATCAAATATTTACGGTTAGATAAAAGGCTTTATGGTTGCCGGCGCCCGTTAACGCTTTATCCGGCGGACACGGTGAAGAAGGGGACCTGTCTGCAATTATGGCTTCGGGAAAAGTCGATGAAACAGTAAAAGATGATTATTATTAGGTTGTTCCGTACGAACTGTCCGATTTTATAGTGCACAAATGTTATTAAACGTTTCGACCGAGGAGTACTGTTACAGTCCACAGGTTTATTATACGTTGAGGTGCAATGCTGGACTTGGATCTTTAATTTTCATTTTTAAATCAATTTTATTTATCTCATTTAAATCAAATTTTTTCGTACGCTCTCCTTACGCGAATGGAAAAATAACGAAATGCGACATTCGTTCAAAATGTCGAAATTAATCACTGCACTTTCAATATCTTTCGAAAACTTTGATTTAACGACAAATTTTTCTGTTCTTGGGGGATCAGAAATTTACACTCTAGGCATACAAATATATTTTGAAAATATAAGGTTCCACGTCATTGAATATCGTTGAAAATTTTCGTTATTATCGTAGTCACTACAAATAAATAGAAATATTGTTACACTGATCTCCTGTCTCTGACAGTCGTCTCTGACAACTTTTCATCCTGTTCCCGCAGACTCTTCAGGAATGCAAAGTTTTGCCGTTCTGAAGAGCCCGGAATCATCGAACAGTCTCCGCCAGCATAAATCTCCCGCAGCATCAAGGAACATTAGCCCCAATCCCCGATAATTGGCATTGGTAGTCGCAATATTCCATTAGGAGTCGCACAAGCTCGCGGCGGCATAAAACGATCCTAATCGTTTCCGCGACGGTATAGGAGCCGGGCCGGGTATGCCGCCGAGATTCATCGCTGAGCGTCGCGATTTGTTAATGAGGGCTCAAATATTGGCGGCCTCGACACCGACCAATTAAACGGACGAGCACACAAGCGTGATCGCGGGGTTGCTCGTTTAGAATCCTCGACTGGTACCGGGATGAAGCGATTATCAGCGGCGATAGACGCCATGTGGGAACGGGGCTTAACGCGTTCCACAATTTTCTTCTCGAAAAGAGAGAGAGAGAGGGAGAAGACGCGTCCTCGGGAGTAACGATGCAATCAGTAGTGTCAGGTGTACACGCGATTCCACGAAGAGGCTTAATTAACAGGACTGGCTGGTAACTGTATCAATTAGGGACAGGGAGCCTGGTCTCCCGATTGTTCCGTCCGACGGGAATATTTCGTGATTTACGAGCCTGGGAGACCCGTTAGGTTTCCTTTCCTCGCGACATGATGCGGAGAGATGAATCGCGAAGACACTGAGCCAGAGGGAAAGAGAGAGAGAGAGAGAGAGAGAATTACCGATCCTGATTCCACGCGATATCCAACGCCGGTAACTGTGTTCGCGATAACTGTGGCACAAGGTGAGCAAACCTAGTCGGTCTTAACGCGATTTTAACGACAGGTAGACGCACCGTTATCGTCTCCCGGAGATTCCTGGGAATCGGCCAGCCGAGATTTTATTGTTCCCCTCGCGGACGCGCGCGGATGCAGCTTCGAACACGCATTATTTCGCCGAGCTCGCCTAAGAAGGCGCTTCCGTCTTCGGGGCCGCGAACGGAACGCATAAGGACGCTGAAGCGCATCTTCCGCCTTGCCGCGCTCGCATAAGGTTGCCCCATCCGCTGCCATAGCTTTACCCTTTTACACTAGGCGCGATATGAGCATTTATCCTAACCGTTACCGGCGCAACACGATAATCGGACAATCGGATCGTTCGGGGAGTGTACGCCAACTCTTTCAGTATCGTTTCCACCATGAGAATTGATGGTAACTGGATTTCCATTAGAGATCACTGTTTTGTTTGGTTGTAAAATTAATGTGGGTAAAATGAAGCTGACAGAGTCCTAAAATTAAATCCCAAAATATCTTCGAAATTTAACGCTTCGACTGTGCAGTAAGCTTGTTGCAAAAGTTCGTTTCGTTATCGATTAATACTCGCGAGCAGGTAATGAGACGGACAGGTGAAGGAACAGGTGATATTTACCGATATTAATTACGACAGTGTTGAATCTCGTTTATTATTTATAACATACCGACTCCGGCCTGCTTAATTCCATTGACACGTTAATTCTATCGCAGCTCGCATTGTTTCACTGCCTTGGTTTTGCAATTTTTGGTACGTATTACAGTGTTTCTCCGATCTATGTCAACAACACGGGTCTTTCCAGCGACATGTATCGTCCAGGAGATACTACTCTTTTATACTTAACACTTACCCTTCGAGGCCCCTCACGGGGTATACCGCGCGGTAGTGGGGATAGTTCCGCGACATATATCAGCTAGGTATTTGTGACATATATCGAGAAAAGGCTGTATTTTGCATTTGATCTGTTCGCAAACGTATAAAACTGAAGAGTAATTATAATTTACCGTGGGCAAGACGTAGAAATATCGTCTCCATTCGAGGGAAAGGGAGGGGGAGGGATCGAGGATGCTCGAAAAGCGGCGGATCTTTATTCCCAGCGAGGGTCCAGCGACGGTTCTCTTTTTCTATCATTTTTACGACGGGTTCCACCCATCGTCTAGAAGCTGTTTATCATCCTCCCGAACTTTTATCGACCTTATTCTTTCCGGGAGAGAAAGAGAGAGAGAGAGAGAGAGAGAGAGAGAGAGAGAGGGAGAGAGAGAGTAAAAAGAGAAGCCTGTCCGCCGACCATGCGTAGCGTATAATTTAGCTGCGATCGAGACTGCGGAACACGTTCGCTAAACCGTGCTATCCTTTCGTGGCCAGACACCCTGGGTTCCCTCGAAATATCCTCCGAATATCCCATTAATATCCTGGAAGGGCCTAATGCGGTTCACGAGCGCGAAATTTCATTTTAGCTTCGGCGTCGATGCTCGGTGATCGCGAGTTCTCGATTTTTACTCGGTGCTCACGGTTAATTTCATCCGGCGCGGCCTTGGAAGGCTTCGCGAGCATTTTCGTAGGTTCATCGTTCCTGTGGCTTTTTGTTGTTGGCTAATATTCAAAGCTAGGTTACTATGTCTGCTACCTTAGCTGGTATGGGATTGTTTATCAAAATTTTAAAGTGAATACTTATTCGAATTGTTAGCCCGTTTTCGTATTGAGGTACTGTGCTCTCTCGATATATGTCAAGAACACGGGTCTTGCCAGCGACAAATATCGTCCAGGAGATACCACTCTTTGATCCATCCGGAATTTCAATTCTCGAGCTTCGTGGCCCCTCACAGGGTATACCCCGCGGTAGTGGGGATAGTTGTGCGACTTTTGTCAGGCAGGAATTTGCGACATATATCGAGAGATGACTGTAACACTTCGCACTTACCTAATATATTCGGTGTAACAGGGTTTTAATATATTCAAACTTTAAATATAGCTCAGGACTGGATGACAACACACACACACACACACAAGAGTAAAAAGCAGAAAATAATGATCTTTACTAACAAATTCTGTCGGCATAGTTTGGTTACCCTGTTTATGTATCTAGCGTGTTTATAGGTCCTCAGCGTCTTACCTAGTATAATCTGACCACCCTAGAGGGGAATTAATTTCTGCTCCTTAGTCCGTCTTAAAAGAGGATATATTAAATATTTCTCTTTATTTAAACAATTATTTGAATTAGTTCCGCCTATTTTTATAGAAATGGCCCACTGTGCGTTCGATTTAGGCGATGGTTTCCTATAGTAAAGGGAGAGTGACGGCCCCTGCGATCCCGTTAAAAATGGCGTCCTCTTTCCAATTGGAGAAATTCGTTCCGGGGCAAGAATAGAGAAAGAACAGTTCGAGCCGGATTAAGGGAATCGTAAAAATAGCAACGCGACGATGCCCCGATATTTAATTAACAGTCGGATCTGGTTAATCGAGCGAGAAGCGATCACGCGCGACCACAAATCGGATCGTCGCCGCTCGAAATTCCGTTTCGCACGATTCCAGTTGAATCGAATCGCATCTCGACCCTGGTCTGCGGTTTCCGATGTTTTATTCTTCCGTTCACTCGATTTCAGTTCCCTTTTTTTTTTCTTCCACCTACAGTTCGATCCCCATGATCCACGATCTTACGGTACCGATGTTTCCGCCAATGAAATTTACAAGATCGCACGCGAGCGAAACAAATTGATCGCCAGCGGAAGACGCCTCGCGGGTTTCCACTTGTTCCGAGCCTAATCGGAACCGACGAGCGTTTAATTATCGCGTGATACCTCCCGGTCTCGTTAATGAGCGGGAATCGATTCCAACGGCCGATTTGTTCGCGTGACCTCGGAGAATCGCGTGCCATTGGGTTTATGAAGCAGCGGAATGCGTGCCACGGAGTCCGATGGCAATTTCGAGTAGTACGTACATACAAAACCCATACAAGCGCACGCATCGTTGCATCGCCCTTAATTCCATCCTCCGAGCGATGCAACTCTGAAATGCACCGGCGAGTTCTTCGCTTTCGGTCAACTCGATTTTCAGGGATCTTAACGCGGAGGTTCCGAATATTTCTTGCGACCACCACATTATTTACTGCACCTGAATATTGTCCTAAACCGTCTCCTAACATTCCCTTTGATTCCATGCACCGCTAAATTGCACCCGCAATTTTATTTCCTTTGTTTAATTCTATCTTCTCGAGATCTAGCGTTTCAGCGCAGAATTTGCAAACTTTTTCGTGCTTTTAAAATTTTTTGGCTAGCACCGAATTTTTTAACGACCCTAGGCAATATTGTGCATCATCACCTAACCCTCCCCGATGTCACTATGCACCGCTAAAATGCACTGGCAATTTTATTTCCTTTGTTTCACTACGTTTTCTCGAGCCTAGCGTTTCAGCGGAGGTTTTGTAAACTTTTTCGTGCTTTTAAAATTTTTTGGCGAGCACCGAATTTTTTAACGACCCTAGGCAATATTGTGCATCACCATCTAACCCTCCCCGATGTCACTATGCACCGCTAAAATGCACTGGCAATTTTATTTCCTTTGTTTTACTCCGTTTTCTCGAGCCTAGCGTTTCAGCGGAGATTTTATAAACTTTTTCGTGCTTTTAAAATTTTTTGGCGAGCACCGAATTTTTTAACGACCCTTGGCAATATTGTGCATCATCACCTAATCCTCCCCGATGTCACTATGCACCGCTAAATTGCAATGGCAATTTTATTTTCTTTGTTGAATTCTGCTTTCTCGAGCCCTGACATCTCATTCTACATTTTTTTACACTTTCTCTTGGTTTCAAAATTTCCCCACGTTCCCAAAATTTTTCCCAGGATCTAGACACTCTTGCACATCATCCCCTAACCCTCTTCTTGCCAGTAAGTATCGCAACATTTCCCTGGCAATCTTTCTACCGTTCTCAAATTTTCATAACTTCGCGGAGTCGAACAATTCTTCTGCGGCCCTAAATTTTTCGTAAAATTTGAACAACCTTTTTACCGTTCTCGAATTTTCATAACTTCGTGGAGTCGAACAATTCTTCTGGGGCTCTAAATTTTTCGTAAAATTTGAACAACGTGTCTGGGACTTCCCAAAGGTTCAGTAATATTGTGTACGGTGCTGTTTCGCTAACAAGAAGAACAGAGCGACACGTCGATCGCTGACATCAGCGATTCGAATATCGATAAACAGTTGTTAACGGTGAATCGTGTAACGAATCAAACGGCCGGCGAGAAATGGTGAATGAAACGCGGCTCGACTAGTTTGGTGGCTCGAATGGACGGTCGATCAAAACCGTTGTTCGGTCAACTTTTCCTCGGCCCCGTTCCGCTTGACCCTGGACGGGGTTCAAGGCGAATTTCGGGACGAGAATGGAGCACGGACTCGTTACCGTGCGACCCACAATCCTTCCGGTAATTAATCTACTTGATTGATCGACTCTCGAACCGACGACTTCGCGTTGTTCCCAATCCATCAGGCTCGCGCGATCAATTTCGCACGCGTCAATTATGCTGCCTACGCGTAGCCACGCTGCGAGTAACCGACCCTGGGAACTGGGAACTTCATCAATTTTTCATCAATTGTTTTTCGAATCCTTAATAAAATAGATGAATTTTCAATGCAATTAGGTTTAGAGTCTCTGCAGCTTTAGCTGGACTTTTTTAATTCTAGAGGAGTACATAGGTCACGTGATTGCGCTGCAGATTTTTATGAGATCCATGTTCCTTGAAGAAAAAAATGTATGGCGACAAGTTTTTCTATATAAAATTCCTAAAGAGAGCCTTATGCTCGACGTGTTAAACTGTATCTGTCCTAGTACTTCAAACTTTCAAAAAACGCTAAAAAAATTTACAGTAGATTCTTTAAAAATCACAACATGACATTTCTCTCTAACTTATTAACTGCGTACGACGAATATACAATTTATATTAAATTTCCACTTTTCGTGGAAGCTAAGTCATATTCACACATTCAGTAAAAAGCAAATGGAATATTAAAACTAAGATGGACGGAATAAAATAGCAATTAAAAAGATTGATCTACAGAGCTTGAAATTTTCAAAAGCCGCGAGGAAGAGGCAATGGATTTGTCGAACGTCTGGAGGTGTCGTACCCCCATAAGCTTCCCATAGCGTGGAGCAGGTCGGCGTCTCACGTCAGGTCCGTCACGTCTTTGATTGCTTGGTGGACGCGGAACGAACCGTGCCCCGGCCCACGTTATTATAATAATTTCCGTCGGCTGTTCATCGCTCGCGATTCCTCGCCTAGCCTGAGGGATAGATGGATAGAACTCCGGAGAATTGCCGTACAATCCCGACCACCCACTTCTCTCGGCAGGTTCGTTTTCAGGAAGCGTTCGGTTAATTAAAAATCGGCGAAATCCCGCGAGATCCCGCCGCGCCGGTTGATCCCCCCGCTAATTAAATTCCTCGATGTTTACGGCGCGAACTGACGGAGCTTTTCCTGTCCGAGCGCTTATTACGGACATCTTTATGCGCGCGAGCGGCATCATTCCTCCGCTGTTATTTCTCTTTATTATGCGGGGATCCGCCGCTCGGTTATTAGCCCCGCGATATATCGAATTACAAAAAGAGGCCGTAACGGCCGCGAGATCCGGCGCCGCTTGCTTTTTATTCAGAGTCCGGGCGACCGCTTATCAACTAGTCATTATGCGCCGGCTAATGACGAGGTGCCGCGCGGCCGGGACGAGCCGTTCGGAAAAATTCAGATTCAATCGAATATTAGTACGTCGAACTACGTCGAACTACGTGGAAGAGGCGAGAGACGCGCGCTTCCGGTCCCCGATCGATTAGCTCAATGACTTTACGCCTGGGAGCCAAGACTCTGTAGCTTCGCGATAAGGTAGGGTGACCACGTTACCGACAAAAATAGACGAAAAATGGTTTCACGGTGCCTCAACTTTCCGTCCTTATATGAGAATATTTTTCGCCGAGAAAGGGCTCGTTCGAAAGAGGAAGGTTCAATCTAGTGCGTGCTGGTCATCAGCTGACGAGATTATGCGGATATTTGGTAACATAAGCGTTCGAAGTAGTCCAAAAATTGAGCCATGACTCCGTAGAATCGCGATAAGGTAGGGTGACCACGTTACCGACAAAAATAGACGAAAAATGGTTTCACGGTGCCTCAACTTTCCCTCCTTATATGAGAATATTTTTCGCCGAGAAAGGGCTCGTTCGAAAGAGGAAGGTTCAATCTAGCGCGCGCTGGTCATCAGCTGACGAGATTATGCAGATATTTGGTAACATAAGCGAGATTGAGCCGCCTAGATACACTGTAAACTCGTCGTTTCTAAAACCGTAGATTCGCGATAAGGTAGGGTGACCACGTTACCGACAAAAATAGACGAAAAATGGTTTTACGGTGCCTCAACTTTCCGTCCGTATACGAGAATATTTTTGAAGGGACAGGGCTCGTTCGAAAGAGGAAGATTCAATCTAGTGCGTGCTGGTCATCAGCTGACGAGATTATGCGGATATTTGGTAACATAAGCGTTCGAAGTAGTCCAAAAATTGAGCCATGACTCCGTAGAATCGCGATAAGGTAGGGTGACTACGTTACCGACAAAAATAGACGAAAAATGGTTTCACGGTGCCTCAACTTTCCGTCCGTATATGAGAATATTTTTGCAGGGACAGGGCTCGTTCGAAAGAGGAAGGTTCAATCTAGCGCGCGCTGGTCACGAGCTGACGCGATTATGCGAATATTTGGTAATATAAGCGTTAGAAGTAGGCTAAAAATTGACGATGCGCGTGCCGTGGAATCCGAGCATCTTTCTGCCATTGGATGAGTTTTCTGGATGAAATCGAGAGTACCGCGCGCTATAAAAATTGAGCTATACTTTGTCTTGATTCTCTGCGAAATAAAGCCGAAAGCTTGAAGCACGTTTCTGGGCGATGGAATTCATGATATCGATAATACAGAGCGAAAAATGTGACAAGTTTAGGCACAGACTTAGGACCCGTCGGATCAGGACCAAGACGGATCTTAATACATACTCGCTTATGGCTTGCAGTCGCACACGTGGACCGTGGAACGTTCTCAAATTAGCTCCGACTGGAACAAATCGAATATTCCGAATATTAATGAACGTTCGACGCAGTGAATAGGTTCTTCCATGGAGCCACGTAGATCCTAGAATATTTGTTCGAACAAGACGGATGTTAAACCAACACAAGCGCGCACGCAGTCAGTCGATTATTTTCGATCCACCTGCTCATTCATGTTCGTTTTCCCTTTCCTCGCAGCCACGCTGGCTCCTGCTGTTTCACTTAGAATTTTCTAATAGAATTATTTACTATACCAGCTGCTTCGAACGGAAGTTTCTACTTTCTTTAATGGTAACTCGAGACTTCCCGGCTGACATTATCTTCGAGGATTTAATTGAGTAACTATTTAATGATACATTCCGCGATCGTGGCAGGAAGGAATAAAGAAGGTTGTTCTAAACACTGGTAATGATAGATTTTCGAGCGCCTCGCTTCCTCCTTCCACTGTTACCTTAATCCTCTCTGAAGCATTGCGTTTAGCACGTTCAATCGAATCATGGACCCCATGAACTTCCCGTAGAGGAATCAGTCTTTAACGATGTCGAGCAAAATATTTAATTTATCCAAAAATTCTATAATTTTTCCACTGGTGTGTGCATCAAATTTCTGCGAAAGGCATGAAATTGTAATTAGTAGACGTTAACTTTCCGTAGAGAGACTTTACACTTTATTAATCATGCGACGAGCAAAATATTTAATTTTTCCAAAAGTTCTGGAATAATTTTTACTATTTCTTACAATCGCTGCACACAATATTTAGTTTCACCTTCCAGATTCCTAGTCTAGGCTTGCAACAGCTACAGGATTATTTTCAACACTAATTTATCAATTTTGAAATTATCTAGATTATAGCCTAAAGCGAGTACTGTATTTTCAAGCCTGATCTAATTATTATTAACAAGCCTGAGTTCATCTATAAATTACCGAAGCCTGAAACTCGCAAAATTCGCGAGGCAATCAACGCGTTAGTCTGTGAATTTGTTCTTTCCGTCGAATAAATTGCTCCCATTGAGTTTTTGCGGTCGCTGGGTCAACGTGCCAAGACTCTCCCACAGCGGAAGAGAAGCAATTTGGAGAATTCTCGCGTAAAGGATCACGATTGTGGGCGAATTCCTCGAGTAACGGTACGCGTCGGCCCGTCCGACAAAATGGAGTCGCACGGTGGTTTTCGGCCGGAATTCGCCGCGATCGATCGGGAGCAGTCCTAAGGGCAGTTACGTAACCCGAAAAATCGTCGAACGACCTCGTTTCGTCGACTGTGTTTTACCGTTACTCGGAGAAGACGAAAACGGCAGTCTCGCTCGAGCGCCTCTCTTTTCTCGGCCTTTCTCCGGCGATGCTTGCTTTCGTTCGTTTTCAATCATAGGGAACGATTCGCGCCGGTGCCGATCGTTGCCATTAAGTGTCATCAGTAGAATGGTAGTCCGTTACCTCTCTTCCGTTCCAGTTGCATTCTCCTACCGAGTCGCTCGTTTCATCCTGTCCAATATTTTACAGCAACTAACGCCCGTTTACGCACCTTTCGCACTCCCGGATCAACTGAATTCTCTTAATTTGCGTTAGCAAATCCCTCTTAATGTTGTCAGTATGAATACGGTATATCGATGTGCATATGGTTCATTCATCTTCACTTTTCCCAGCATGCAAAATTAAGCATACACCGGTGTCCGGTGGAATAAACTGAACACTAGGTTTACGGAGCACTAAAAGTCACTGTTTTACTTGATAAAAATAACATGAATGCATCTATCAAAATCTGTAGACATTCTTTTAATAATACAGGGTGTTTCACCTAACTCGAGCATCTAAAATACGTGTTTTTGTGATAGAAACAAATTTCGGAGGAAAACATTAGTTGGTTCAGAGGGGCAAATGTTATGATAGGCAAAAAGAATTTGTTCAAGGTTATATTTCTTGAGATTTCAAGCTCATCGAAATTCCTTTAAATAGAATGATGTATTTTTATTACGACAGCCAAGGTTAAGACGAATCGAACGACCCGTGGCATTGTTGTAAAAATTAAAACACGTTTGTGATTCTTTAACATTTTAGAATATTTCGTATCAAGAACGGAGTATAGACAACGAAGAGTGTGATCGATAAAATATTAAAAAAATTCTTGGCACCCACTTGGAAAATCGATCTACACAGCCAAGTGGTTGAGAGACGACAGCCGAAGCCGTTAATTAAAATGCAAGTGTAAAAAGTACTCCGCTGAAAGATGAAATATAGCAAGCGCCGGGCGCGCACGTTGGCGCGTGTCGGATCGGACAGTTTGTTCGCGAGAACGATCGTCGGACGTTGTTTCGCGAACCGGCGACCGGTTGTCGCAGGTGACGTCTCATTCCGGATCGCCACGTGCGAAAGAAAGCGTGTTAATCTCGCGAACGTTCTGCCCGGTGTACCGTTCTAACGGGCCCGAACTTCGTAAGTGCGTCACGTCCGCTCCGCGACACAGAAAAACGAGCGACGAGGACGTTCGGAGCGTGTCCACCCCGTAAAAATCGTGTCGCGAGCAGATCCTCCGGCGCAATAATGGCACCGGTGTCCCTTTGATCCACTCGATCACCGGGTAACATCGGCGAATTCAACTTTTTCCACAAGTTTTTACTGAATCCAGAGCGAGGAGGGCTCCGTCGCGACTCGTTTAACGAAGCAATTAGGCGATTCGACGGTCGCGGACGATCGTCCTCGCATTATTCATTCGTGAAATTCATTATCCGACGTTCGAGTTTCCTCCGCTGCGGAGAAATCCGCGAGCGTTTCGACGAACTTGAAGCGTTCTCGAGGTGAATCGATGGTATTCAATCTTATTCATTTGCTTCACGATCTATACAAATTTTCAGAGACATATAAATTTAGAATTGCTGGAGATAAGACTTCAGTGACTTCTCTATATATGTCGCCAAGGCTTGGATGATAAACGTCGCGGAATTATCCCCACTACTAAGCTCGAGAGGCCTCGAGAGGTCTTCTGGACGATACATGACGTTGACAAGACTAGTGTTGTTGACATATATCGAGAATTCACTGTACTGATGTCACACTGCTTTTCCATAGGCTTTACTATAGAATTGTCACTGTAACATATTCGAGAAAATTAATGTTTATTAGGATTGAAGGGATACAGCTATAACAAATTTTATCTTTCCAATATTCGTTCGATTAACAAAATTGCTTTAATTTTGCAAAATTTTCTGGACTTGTAATGTGGCACTTAAAGTGTTAAAATGAGCGCTCAGGTGGACGTCTTCTCTTCCACGATCAATTAACGAGGTAGTAGCTCGTGATGAGTTCGATTCACTATTTTTACTCAAGCTACAGTGAATTCTCGTTACGAGTCAGTTGCGCCGTTCTGGTGACTGACTCTTAACGAAATCTAAGGTTGTCACCGAGGATCGCATTTGAAATACACAGGGCGCGCTGGAAACCTAAAAGTCATATCCGTCTACAAGTCATAAGAGCCTATGACTACTAAGCGATAGTGA
Source organism: Halictus rubicundus (assembly GCF_050948215.1). Classification (NCBI taxonomy): domain Eukaryota; kingdom Metazoa; phylum Arthropoda; class Insecta; order Hymenoptera; family Halictidae; genus Halictus; species Halictus rubicundus. Next base: position 12,519,971 of record NC_135160.1, read on the forward strand.
CAAGACAAATCTGAGAAAATGTCTATCTCCGATACAATATTGCACGTAGTTCCACTGACTCCAAATTGCAAGGTTGGCGCTGACTCGTAATGAGAATTCACTTTATTTGTAGTCCCTATAGGTTCGTCACGACGCAAAAGGACCTAATGACTCTCGGGTTGGATTATGCAGTCCGACGAATGGAATCGCAATAAATCTCGGTATCGTCTCACAATTCAGGGAGCAGACCGCAGATCTTTAATTAAACGCGGCGTTCAATTCCGCGGACGGAGGATGCCCTCTAATTTGGCGTTCTTCGAGGTCTGCCGGGGAAGAATGGTCGGAAAACGTGTGTCGAGAGATGCAACGTCGGCCGGTGGTTGTTTGCTCTTCGCGGACTGGCAGGAAGCGCGCCTGCGGATTGATTACAAGGCCCGCAGCGGTGCCAGCTGCGAGTATAGTTGCATCTGGCATGGTGCAGGCGGAACAGTCGTAATGGGAGCGGTGTGATTCCGCCGTGGATTGCGGTGCAATTTAATCCACCGATAGTTTTTAATCGCGATCGGTTCTTCCACCCGATATCGTTTGTACTTCCCGCGATTGCTTCGCAAGAATTGCCCATCGAGACTGAGAACATGGCATTGATGCGTTCCCTCTTAAAGATTGCATATTAAGGTCTGCGTCTTCTCTTTTCCCGATGACTGCAATCTGCGCGTTTAATTCCAGACGCTGCCGACTTCTCATTACATTAACATCTATATCGTATCTCATTACCGCGGGTATTACGCGATTATGACAAAAATAAGATATAAAAGACATACCTCTAGAAGTTAAAAATGCTGTACTATTATTTTCGACTTGTTGCAAGAAGCAAATTTTGTTGCTTTTGTGTCGTGCAACGAATGCAAACGACTTTTTACTTTAAAGTGTTCAATGTAGTAAAGCTGGCGTCTACTAAATGCTAGAAGGGTCGACAGAGTACAGCGAATTCTCGATATATGTCAACAAGGTCTTGTCTGCGTCCTGTATCGTCCAGGAGACACTATAAGCCATTTATGATTACACTTCACGGGGTATACGCCGCGGTAGTGGGGATAACTCCGCGACGTTTAACGTCCAGGTCTCGGCGACATATACAGAGAAATAATTGCATCCTCAACATCATAATTCTGAACATTTCAATGTTTATGTCACGTTCAGTGTATTGCTTTGATTTTATGCAATTTTTGAGACGGTCGGGTTTGCGTTATTTTAAAATTGGTCGTCACAGGGCCGGAGGGGAGGTTGACAAAGTTCAGCGACCGCTTTCGCGACAGTGTCGCGGAACCGCGTGCGTTTACGTAAGGAAAGTCCTCCTCGGTTTCACGGTCGCTGAAAAAGCGGGTCAGTGTCGGTGCGGGACGGCAGAGGATGCACTTTCACCGCGCTTACGAGAGTCCGAGGTAATCGCTATCGCGTTTACGTAATGCGAAAGCCGCAGGAACGGCGCGCAGGAGCCGCGTGATTTCCTCGCGGCGCCTTTCGCGAATCCGCCAACACCGTACAAATCCCGCACCCTCGATTCTACGAAACCGACGAAATCAAACGCTCCTGAAGATTTTCCACCTCCCGTACAATTTCCCTCAGCAATTTTAGAAATTCCTCGGTCGTTCTTCGAACTGGAATACGAATGCTTCTTTCTCTTAAACGGCTCCAGTCCCGTCAAAACACGAAATTGTACGGGTAGGGTAGAATTATTCTTCGCCAAAATTTGTCTTCTCGTTCACAAGAATTCGATACCATAAGGACACAAAAATATGCGAAAAGGGAGGCTTCAACATGCCCTACAAGATTGTACGAGAAGGGTAGAATTTTTCTTCTCCAAAATTTGTCTTCTCGTTCACAAGAATTCTATTCTATAAAGACACAAAAATTTTATGAAAAGGGTAGCTTCAAAATGTCCTACAAGATTGTACGAGAAGGGTGGAATTTTTCTTCTCCAAAATTTTTCTTCTGGTTCACAAGAATTCGACTCTATAAAGACACAAAAATTTTATGAAAAGGGTAGCTTCAAAATGTCCTACAAGATTGTACGAGAAGGGTGGAATTTTTCTTCTCCAAAATTTTTCTTCCAGTTCACAAGAATTCGACTCTATAAAGACACAAAAATGTACGAAAAGGGGGGCTTCAGCAAGTCCTACAAGTTTGTACGAGAAGGGTAGAATTTTTCTTCCCGTTCACAAGAATTCGATTCTATAAAGACACAAAAATTTTATGAAAAGGGTAGCTTCAAAATGTCCTACAAGATTGTACGAGAAGGGTGGAATTTTTCTTCTCCAAAATTTTTCTTCCAGTTCACAAGAATTCGACTCTATAAAGACACAAAAATGTACGAAAAGGGGGGCTTCAGCAAGTCCTACAAGTTTGTACGAGAAGGGTAGAATTTTTCTTCCCGTTCACAAGAATTCGATTCTATAAAGACACAAAAATTTTATGAAAAGGGTAGCTTCAACATGTGCTACAAGATTGTACGAGAAGGGTGGAATTTTTCTTCTCCAAAATTTTTCTTCTGGTTCACGAGAATTCGACTCTATAAAGACACAAAAATTTTATGAAAAGGGTAGCTTCAAAATGTCCTACAAGATTGTCCGAGAAAGGTAGAATTTTTCTTCTCCAAAATATTTCTTCTCGTTCACAAAAATTCGATTCTATTAAGACACAAAAATTTTATGAAAAGGGTAGCTTCAAAATGTCCTACAAGATTGTCCGAGAAAGGTAGAATTTTTCTTCTCCAAAATATTTCTTCTCGTTCACAAAAATTCGATTCTATTAAGACACAAAAATTTTATGAAAAGGGTAGCTTTAACATGTCCTACAAAATTGTTACGAGAAGGGTAGAATTTTTCTTCTCCAAAATTTTTCTTCTGGTTCACGAGAATTCGACTCTATAAAGACACAAAAATTTTATGAAAAGGGTAGCTTCAAAATGTCCTACAAGATTGTCCGAGAAAGGTAGAATTTTTCTTCTCCAAAATATTTCTTCTCGTTCACAAAAATTCGATTCTATTAAGACACAAAAATTTTATGAAAAGGGTAGCTTTAACATGTCCTACAAAATTGTTACGAGAAGGGTAGAATTTTTCTTCTCCAAAATTTTTCTTCTGGTTCACAAGAATTCGACTCTATAAAGACACAAAAATTTTATGAAAAGGGTAGCTTCAAAATGTCCTACAAGATTGTACGAGAAGGGTGGAATTTTTCTTCTCCAAAATATTTCTTCCCGTCCACAAAAATTCGATTCCATAAAGACACAAAAATGTACGAAAAGGGGGGCTTCAACATGCCCTACAAGATTGTACGAGAAGGGTAGAATTTTTCTTCTCGTTCACAATAATTCGATTCCATAAATACACAAAAATGTACGAAAATGGAGGCTTCAACATGTCCTACGAGAATTTCTTCGTCGGTCTCTATAAAGAAGTTGTTCAACAAGGGCACCGTTGTTTTCTGGCTCCAGCAAACCATGCAGAATCGATTCCGCGGGCACGCTAGCGTTGCGTAGAGAAGCGTAACGAAATCGTCGAACGCTGCCGAGGGGGTTGTTGAACCTTCCGGAGCGAAGGGTGTTCGCCTAGCGAAATTGCCGTCTTCCTCGGCGAAACAAGAGTCCTCGGACGTCCGTTCGAGATAAGGTGCTCCTACCTTTCTCTCTCTCTCTCTCTTCAGGAAGCGAAATCAAAAGGAAAAACTCGATTTCTATTCGCGGATAAGAGGTTGCGCGCTTAGACCGACCGCGGCACCGCGTAATGAGAAATCATTTAGAGTTAATGAGCCGTTCGGTTGACACAGCTCGCACGAACCGCTTGCACGCGACTATGGGGGGATCGGAGCGAACGTTCGTGCGTGCTGCACGAATCTCTCGGTGGAAATCAAACGGGCAGACGAGCGAGATTGTCGCCCGGTGATTCTGCTGGCTTCTGCCTGCTTCTGTTCTTCGACGGTGTACTCCCCCGATGATCCTCGACTGAATTAAGTAGCTCTGTGAACGAATTTTATCGGAGTTCCTGGAGAACGATCCTCTCTTACAGCACACTTTCGTGCTAGAGCAGAACTGCATCTGCTTAGCACGTTCGCTAACCGGTGCATTCGTGACGAATGTTGTGAATCACTTAACGCTGAACCTAGCGAGCACAAAACGTAGAGAAGTGGAACGACTTATAAGGGAAGATTGAGTTTACTTAAGCTTTGTACGATTTTCGTTATAACATGTGCTCAAGTCACACGTTAACCTCACATATGACTGACAATGATTTTTCACTGGGTTTAGAAATTCATTTTTATTGTGACACGTCCCCAGATAAACCGAATTTTATTAGGATCTTCAGAATTCAAAGGGGTTAAGAAAGCATCCCTTATAGTAGATTGAAAATTTCCAGTTTCGCTTTCATTAATTAAATTACTCTGATTTTGTAAGAATCTCTGGGAATGATATGTGGCAGTTAACTTGTTAAACTTTGTACGATTTTCATTATAACATGTGCTGAATTCACACGTCAACGTCAGTCACGTATGACTGACAATGATTTTTCACTGGGTTTAGAAATTCATTTTTATTGTGACACGTCCCCAGATAAACCGAATTTTATTAGGATCTTCAGAATTCAAAGGGGTTAAGAAAGCATCCCTTATAATAGATTTAAAATTTCCAGTTTCGCTTTCATTAATTAAATTACTCTGATTTTGTAAGAATCTCTGGGAATGACATGTGGCAGTTAACGTGTTAAACTTTGTACGATTTTCATTGTAACATGTGCTGAATTGAAGAAGACAATTCAGTCGTTTCCTAGCAAAACGTTTTTATAATTTCGATAATTGTGAAACAGAAAACCGGCCATTTTGACCGTGGTAGGTTCAGTGTTAAAGAAGATCGGGTAGTGACAAGAAGGCTGAGAAAATATCCTTCTCCGATACAATGTTGCACGTGCAAACGGACAGCGCACCCCGATATATGTCACTTCTCGATATATGTCAACGACACAGGTCCTGCCAGAGTCTTGTATCGTCCAGGAGACATGCCCGAGCCGTGTTATGTTTACCCGAGACCTCTCGATCTTCGCGGCCCCTCGCAGAGTATATCTCGCGGCAGTGGGGATAATCCGGCGACGTTTGTCATCCAGGCCTTGGCGACATATACAGAGAAATCACTGTACACCGTATACGCCGCGGTGATGTGTGCTCCAATGGCTTTTAACCGCGAAGCTTGCACTGACTTACAACGGGAATTCACTGAAGAATGACTATCGACCAATTGGCATGAGACGAACGACAATCTTTTCCGCTTTAATTGCGATGGCGTCATTTGTCCGTAACTTTGCCCTCGCCTACGCCCGCCGGAAAGCTTGCCGATCAGCACTGACCTAACTGAAGACAGTCGGACGTGAAAACAGAGGAAGATGAGGAAGATCAGGTCATTTGCCGGGCAAGGTGATGCCCGGAGGACACTCCGCAGCGAAGGAAGCTTCCCGGGTCCCTCGGCCAGTAGATCAGACCTTAATCCGACGTGACGCAAAGATCCTCTTCGAGTACTCTTCGAGTACTCTTCGAGTTCTCTTCGGGAGGGATCAGGCGAGCGAGTGGAGGAGACTTTCTATGGGTAACCGGGAGCGAGTCGGCGATCGGAGGTTATTGCCGGGGCCGTGATCGGTCCAGGATGCTGCTCCCCCGGGCAAAATAAGAGGAGGCCGGTGCACGAACCCGTGTAAAAAGCAAACGACCCCGGGGGATCCGTGGTGGCCGGCTTATCAGATTGCCTGGAGCGGTTGCAAATTCAAGACACGAGTTCCGAGCCGTGAAACGATCCGGCGAGGCGACTGGATGCTGCTGTTGCGTCTTCGTCGTCGTCTTCGGGGCGCACCCGGCTAGAGAGAGGAGATATTACGTAGCGGAGGCAAGCGGGAGACGTTGCCCATGTAAAACCGTCCCCTAGCGAAGACATTTTGTCTTCCTCCCTCGATCGCACGAGCGGCTCGCTTTCGTGTTCCACGATTTTTCCGGCCGTCTAAGCGGATCTCTGGCTCTTCTCCACCGCCTTCTTCTCCTCTTCTCTTTCCTCCTTCTCCTCATTGTCCTGTTCTTGTTGGCCGATGCAAATGGAGTGGCCAGGAATAGGCGAGCGAACCAAAGCGCGTCCGAGAAAGAGAGAGAGAGAAAAAGAGAGAATCGGCCAGAGTCGACGAACGAGGAAGGAAAAAGGACGGAGAGGAAGGAACAGGGAGATGTACCGCTCAAGGACACGATCTACCGCAACTCCGAGGTTCGTGACAAGGATACGCAGCCGCCGCCGTCGCCGCCGTCGCCATCGCGGAGGAACAGCCGGCTAGGTTCCACGAGGAGACAGAACAGGGGAGGAGAGAACACGAAGAGGATCTCCACCGAGAGAGAGATGCATCCGCGGATCTCGGTTACACGAAACCGCTTGTCCGAGGGGGGACTTCTTTTAAATTCGCTATTCCCGCACTCGTACCACCGGCGGAGACTCGAAACTAATGATCAGACTCGGATAGCAACCGCTCCGGACGCAGTCGCGCCGCCCGGCACCCTAATCGAACCGCCAGGACCTCGGTCTTGCGGCCTCTCGATCTCTTTCTCGCGGGAGGACTCGGGGAAATTACGGGATACCAAGTAATGAGATCGAGGCCGGATAATTGTCGATTACACTGCGCATCAACGTTGCTCACTTCGACGTGGTTGCTTTCGGAGCTGCGAGCCGACGGAGTCTTCTTCTTGTTGTGCATAGGAGCTGGCATAGTGATCGAGGAGATCGACGAATTTAACGTGAGGAATTTTATGGGTTCCTTTGGGAAGCCGTATGATGTCGAAGATCCTGGTTTTCTTCGTGGTAGCACTGCTGGAAGAGTATCTATATTTGTATTTCCTCATAGGTGCACTTTCGTTGTTTTCAGTCTCCGGGGAGCAGAGATGTGCCCCACGGGGCAATTTAGTCTTCTTCTTCTTCTTCTTGTTCTTCTTGTGAGGAGCTGGCATAGTGATCGAGGAGATCGACAAATTTAACGTCGACCATTTTAACGTGAGGAATTTTGAGGGTTTCTTTGGGAAGCCGTATGATGTCGAAGATCCTGGTTTTCTTCATGGTAGCACTGCAGGAAGGGCATCTATATTGCTATGTCCTCATAGGTGCACTTTCGTTGCTTTCAGTCTCCAGGGAGCAAGGATGTGCCCCACGGGGCAATTTGTGTCCCTCGAGCAAACGATGTCAACAAAAGCTTGCCTTCCGGGCAAACGACGTCAACAAAAGAAAAGATCCTCCTCTGGGTCTTCGGATTATTCAGTTTGAATAGGCGTAGTCGCACCTCTTCGGTGCTCTCGGTTTCGACGGAGCCAGGGCGATGCCCTGTAGGGCAATTTGCATCGTGCCCCGGAGGCTTGCCAGACGCTGTCCCCATTGGCGTGGGACCTAGGCGCGTTCTCCTGGAGGAAATCCTGGAAAACAATGAATATTCAAATTACTTTTCAACGAAAGAACTCATTAATCCCTGTGCCAATTACCGGGTTCCTGGCTACTCGCTTTCAATTTCTTTTTGTAACCTCTTATTTCCGTTGACAAGTGGCAGAATTATTGTAGATTTTTATGTCCTTGGATCATCACAAATTAATTTGAGGCATAACTATGTGCAGTGAAACCATGAAGTGTGATTGAGTATTGTAGGAAATTTTGGTTATTGACCTTAGGGTTGGTAGAAACCAAAATTCGTTAAGATTTGTAAAATCCAAGATGTGGAATCACAGACGTAGAATCTCTTATAAAAATTGTAAAAAGGTCTCAGATATCTCGAGTATCTCCGAGGACATTTATACTCGCTTCCGAGTAAAAGATTTAATCCTAATTTAATTCCAACAATTAACTTCTAAATCTATTTCATCCTAATTTAATTCCAAAAATTAACTTCTAAATCCATTTCAGCCTAATTTAATTCAAAAAATTAACTTCTAAATCCATTTCAGCCTAATTTAATTCCAAAAGTTAACTTCTAAATCCATTTCAGCCTAATTTAATTCCAAAAATTAACTTCTAAATCCCTTTCAGCCTAATTTAATTCCAAAAATTCCTCTGTACGAATCCACGAATGGGCGCAGAAAATAAATTCCAGCACCGCGGCACCAGCGTTCACAGCGAAGAACAATGTTCTCGCCTTTCTCCTAGAGCATTAGAAACATAAGTAGCCCAACCATAGAGGTACCAGCAGCCACCCCCACAATTCCATGCTCGCGGTTCCGAAGATTTTTCCGCTTGCAGCTCACGTAGCGGAGTCACGTTAAGGTCGCCACGGCGGAGATGTAACGGGGCCACCCGCGGACATCTCGCGATTCTACATATCGCGAACAAGCTACCCTCTTCCAGGTAGAGGCGAGCGAGCCGCATTTGTTGTTGCGACTCCTCGTCCGGCGACACTGCGTACCATTGTGTCCCGGCGAGCTTCCGTGATTCGCTGGTTGTCTTGTAACGGGGCCCGCGTGTTCCCCGATCGTTACCACGCCGGCCACAGTTAACAAACTCCTGTTACGCTTCTTCTTCTTCTTCTTCTTCTTCTGCTTCTGCTTCTGGTTGCGAGGAGAGCCTGTCTCGGTTCAGCCCCTCTTTTTACCCAGCAGAGAAACTGTGCTTGTTCCAGGCTTTCCCAGAAATTCGACCTACTGTGTTTCTACTGTCACTCGTTGGTGTAATTGGCAATGATGTTGACAGCCTTCCTGAAAACCTCTTCAGGCTTGCCTAAACCTGAGGCCTGAGGCTACCGGGGATTATTGTATCATTCTTTACTGTACAGTACTTGGCTAATGATTTTATAATTAATCCTTCAGTGGCTACTTTCGATCCGTATACCAGAGACTCCTCTTCAGCAACGTAGTCTAATCTTCAAGTTTAAGCTTCCGTTTGGTACAACTATTAACACTCTGAGCGCCACGTCTCCCAGAATTAGGCGTTGGAGTTATTTCTCAAGATTTGTAAATTAATTTCTACACTTTGGAATCACTTTCTGATTTGGGACCAGAAAAATAGAAGAAGGTTGAAGGGGCACTTTCAGTATCGTAATCTTAACCTCAATTTTCAATTTCCAATTTAACATCAATTTTCAAACCGTAATGTACAATATTCGGTACACAGATCGACTGTTGCGATTTTTAAAACAGATAAAAGTTCTCGTTGAGGTGCTCGGAATAAAAAGGGAGGAGATTGAGGGTTCCGAGGCTGCCATAATCTGTTTGTCTTCGACGCCATTAAGTGCAGTTCGACGTTTCCCGAAGAGCAGAGCTGTCGGTGGGTCGTCGTCGCCGCGGGGCATGTCATTCCGCCGCTGGTCGAGCGAACGCTGTAATCTGAAATGAACGGCCGGGAAAAAATGTTTCATTTCCAATAACGTCCTCCGTTTCTACCGCAGTTTCAGCTTCCTCGAAGAGGCGAGTCCCTCGGAGATAAACGCCGCTGCAACTGGCAATTGCGCCGCGCCCTCGGGAGGCAATCAGTTTCATAGTTTCCGCGGATCGGGACTCGGAGAATCGAACCCTGAAATCCTGCACCGCGGAACCTGAAATCCTGCACCGTCGAAATGACGACGAGGTCTTCCTCCAATCGTTGTTCCGTTCCTACGAACCTTTGCGAGATGAAAGAATTAATCTTTTCGATCTCTCCAAGGCAGGTCTCGATCATGATTGGGATAAAGTATGCAAAATAACAATTTTCTGGATCGATTGTGAGACACAAGAACCAGATAGACGCTTCGTTCTTTCTTGAATTATTTTTACTAGTTAAGCATATTGATGTTCTTCGATAATCTCGACTTTTGTACCGTTGCAAAAAGGACGCGAATACTGTGGTTCAATTTTTAAGGAATCGTGCTGTCTGAAGGATGTCTGTTGGATTGCGCGAGTACGTCAGTCCGATCATTATCATTAATGCTCGTAAGGCATGCACTTTCGACGATCTCATAGTAATCGTGGCTGGATCCAATCAAATCTTTATTTACACATTTCTGAACCTACTTCTTCGAGATCGAGGTTGATCTTTTTATCAGGAGAGGATTTTCTGCGTTTATGGCAAAAACGAGTAGGTGCAGTTTGGAAGACAGGAAGATTAAAAGAATCTAACCTCTTGACTTAAAAGCCCGAGAATACACGCTTTTGCAAAATAATTATTAAATTGAGAGGTTACAAATGTGGGTGTATTATTCATCGAAGTCATTGGAGGAGGACAATACCATGTAATGCACGCTTTTACAAAATAATTGTTAAGTTAAGAGGTTAAAAATGTGGATGTATTATTTATCGAAGTCATTGGAGGAGGATAGTACCATATAATGCACGCTTTTGCAAAATAATTATTAAATTGAGTGGTTACAAATGTGGATGTATTGTTTATCGAAGTCATTGGAGGAGGATAGTACCATATAATGCACGCTTTTGCAAAATAATTATTAAATAGAGAGGTTACAAATGTGGATGTATTATTTATCGAAGTCATTGGAGGAGGATAGTACCATATAATGCACGCTTTTGCAAAATAATTATTAAATTGAGAGGTTACAATCCTGGATGTATTGTTTATCGAAGTCATTGGAGGAGGATAGTACCATATAATGCACGCTTTTACAAAATAATTGTTAAGAGGTTAAAAATGTGGATGTATTTATCGAAGTCAGGAGAGAAATTTCTGTTCGGTTCCTGCTTCTAAAATTGATAGGGACAATTTTCCTTTTGCAAGAAAATACGGAGAGCAAAGATGAAGCACAGAAGATGAAGAAGAAGAAGAAGAGGAACGTGTGTTATGAAAGATTGAAAGTACACGCCAGAAATAAAACAGAATTCAATCGAAGTCGAACATCGGGAGGCCATATTGCATCGGCTATTCCCGATCCCCCTGAATTTTGCGATCTGTCATTCTGCGGAGGCAACGAGGCGTGACGATCCTCCTCGAACCGTCGAACAACTTCAGGGTCGCTGGTTCGCCTGGGATCTCGTCGCCACCGGGGCACCGTGAAGAATTTTTCCCGTTTTTGCGATTCTTCTTGTCCGATCCGAGACGCGAGAAATTCTCGAGACAGAGAGAAAACTGCGAGCACAAAGCACTCTCTCTCTCTCTCTCTCTCTCTCTCTCTCTTTCTCTCTTTCGCAGGATTGAAATAGTACGCTCCCGAGGATCCGTCAGGCTGTTCTACCCTCGGCGCGTCCGCAACGATGATTAAATTTGCATGAAAAACGAAGACGCCGAGCTGACAGCGGCCGGGACCGCCGTCTCTGTTGCGTCGACGAGAAACTCGGCTCGACAGGCTGGAATAGAGTTCTCGTTCCAGCTTTTAGCCCCCCCCCCCTGACGATCTACTCGATCCCCGCGTCGATCGCGATCGCCGCTTCCAATTAAAGTATTCCGCCATTAACGATCCACGGGCACGTCTCGGCCGGCGATCGAGTAAATCGGACGGGCGCGCGTGTGACGATCAATGAACGAGAGCAAAAACCCTGCACTTCGAAATCCGTAGGCTTATTATACCTTAAAATTCCGATAAGGGAATCTAGATCTTAATGGTACTCGTGCTTTTTACCCAGGCCTCCGTTTTGTTGCTTATAAACTGCCGATCTTTACGCAAGCCTTGCTGCTCCTTCTGCATCGTGTGCACGAAAGGCCAGTTAAACGGCAAATTTCTTCTATGCTCTTCAAGTTTTACCTGCAGATCCTTACGCAAAGTACAAATTTTTCTGGATCAATTGCCAGATAGGAATTTCGTTCCTTGTTTAATTTGAAATTTTGTGGAGTTTAATTGTAAAAATCGGTCACTGGCGCGGAATTAAAATCAAGCTGCGACGAGTATACACGTCGAACGCAGGCCGAGTGACGCTGTTATAAATTCTGCGAAAAAAAGTGAAGCAAAATGAGAAAGAATTACATTTTTATTCCATCAGAAATTAACAATTCATTGACGTGAACCCCATCGCAATAGAGTTTTGAATTGACGTGTATTACGCAGTTAACTGGTTAACAAAAGTTGCGAATAATATAATAACATTCTTGAATCCATTTAGTCTCTTCGCTGTTTAAACTTTTACCTCTTCGTAAACGCAACGAATCCGCTGGTCACTAATCATTCTTGCCGCTAATCATTCACACTAGGTTTACGGGGCCCGTCAAAATGACGGGTTCTAATATTTTTAATTTACAATTATTATTATTATTATTATTATTATTATTATTATTATATATTGTTTATTTTAAAGTGGTCGCATTAACAGCTAGGTCATTAGCGACCACATCGATTACAATTGAATATAAAAGAGAAGGTTACAGTTAATATTTACATTGTGGTGGGTTACAGCAAAAAACAAATTTATAACATTTTATATATATATATATCAATCGATTTGTTAAGACTCTTAAAGATACATCCATGAGAAATTATTCAACAAATTTATTTCTTTGGGTATGTTATTAAAAAAAAAATGGCTAAAAATTTGGGCAGCACATTCTTGTTTATTTTATAACGTAATGTAAAATAGTCGCTTTTAGTGATCCGTAAACCTAGTGTTAAAATCCACCAGTTGCCGAATATCAAGACCAGGATCGATAGATCGCCGGCACAGATCGTTCCCGCGGTTCGATAGCTCGAAGGGCCCCGAAGGTCGATGCACCCTCGAGAGCATCTTCGGTGGAACGTGTAATCATACTACTTCCCTCCCCTATCGTCCTTCGACGGTCGTCCCTCGGCCGTTCGACGTCTCGCAACGACGAAGACAACGACTGGAGACGACAATCCAGCCGCTAATTACTTTCAGGATTTATCGAGATCGGGCCTTGCTCGACTATGTTCGCTCGCCGGATCGATCGTTATCACCGGAGCAGCTCGCCTGCCTAGGCTGAAGCATGACGGTTCTTTTCAGCTCCTTCTCCGCCGTAAAACTATTCCGCGAGGCAATAATCGGTTCTCGTTCACGCCGATCACTTCATCACCTCGTTAGGCTCCCGAGCTTAGGCGAATTGAATATTCCAACTACCTGAATTGTCGACTTCGAGGCAAGCGTTCAGATAGACGACCTTGAACGTGAACGCAGCGATATACCAACAATCAGAGGGAACGCGAAAGTACTTGAAGAGTGCTTCGAGTTAATTTATATTCCACTGCAGTTGCCCTTGAGTGACCTTGAATAACCTTCGTAATAGGTGATCGTATCTGTCTCGAAACGCTCCATCAAAATGTAGGTAAAAAAATATTGCTGTTCGTGAAGTGTTAGAAAAGCTGACCTTGAGGTGATCTTCAACCACGAAGACTTATGTCCCCCTCTGAATACGATAAGGTTCTACCGAAAAAATTGTTTGTATCTGTATAAATAAGAAGGTTATTGGGGCTGGAAGAGTGAAATAATGAGACACCCTGTGTATGTATGTATGAACATTACAAGCCGCATGCTTAACCTAATTCGATTATCCCATTTGCATCGTAAGGAAATAGGAAAAGAAGGCCTTTGGTGACAACAACTTTTTCTTTTTATTATATTTAAGTACAAAAATGACTGGAAGTAAAAGAACTTCGTATTTCAGCATTATCCGGTGATAGTGACCAGGAAAATTAGGCTATATACAGTAAGGAGCAAAACGCTTAAAAGTGCGATTTTAAGTCGAAAATCGTGAAAAATGGCAATTTTCCCACTTTTAAGCGTTTACAACTCGTAAACGAATTAACCAATATCGGTGAAATTTTCAGCATGGATTTATTCGAGCCAATCAAAAACACATTCTTCAAATTTTCAATACAGGCTCAGATAAAAAAGCAGAAAAAACACGCCTTTCACTATTTCTTTTGCGATTCCGACCACTTCAAATTTTTCTGAAAAATTGTTTACACCTCGTCTAATAAACTAATCCTTCTAACATCTCGATAACATTCAAGTCATTTGAATTTAAATGTCATCTGATTTTAAAAAAGTGATGTTGTCTCAAATGGTGTGTAATCAGTTTTGCTCCTTACTGTACACGCGAATGGGTTAATCCAGTTCGATAAATCGTTAGCCCGTAAAAAGGCGGAAACGATTTTTCTAGCAGGTGGAACGTTGAAGAAAGAGTTCTCGAAAGAAAACGGCTCCGGTCCGAATGCTGCACGCCGGGAGATCGGTATAGTTAGAGGGTAGTGGCTCGCGATGGTATCGTTTCCGTCGGCTAATTTCGCCCCGCCTATTATTTCCGGCAGGGTGATTGTTATTTGCATATTTTACTCGCGGCCGATCCCGCGATAGCACTGCGCCCGGGCACGCCGCGCGCCAGGACGAGGAGAAAGAGAGAGAGAGAGAGAGAGAGAGAGAGAGAGAGAGAGAGAGAGAGAGAGAGAGAGAGAGAGAGAGAGAGAGAGAGTTATCCTCGATCCTCCATCCTCGGCTCGCTTAGGGCAATTTCACGAGGAGAGGCCAAGAAACGTTCACCCCGTCACGACAGTACGTCCGCGTTCGTGATGAATTGATCACCTTCGCGGGGGAGGACGAGGAGGAACGAAACGTTCGCGCGAGCGTAAAGATTAGAGTCCCACGCAACCGGTCGCGAGAAATAAATCCGTTCTCGGCGTGGATACGGGCGAAGGGAAAGGTGTGGGTGCCTAGCGAAGAAGCTGAAGAGGAAGAAGAAGAGGAAGAAGAAGAAGAAGAGGCGAACGGTAAAGCGAATCGTCGCCTGTAAATTTCGCGACCCCCGGTCACTTCCTTCGACGCCAGGATCTTTAACCTTCGATCCTGACTCGCGGACTGCCTCCCCATCTTTCTTTCTTGCTATGCTCGTAGCTTATTATTCAAATGGTCCTGTTCCTTTCCTCAAACAGATAAGTACCATGATATCCCGGACAGATCCTCCGCGGCCAAACAGGTAGCCGTTCGAGCTCGACTCGAGTCCCTATCGCAGATCGAATGGAGTATACCGTTTCGAACGCTGAATTTGTATTTTGGGGTGACTGGCGACTGTAAGGCGCCACGAAACATTCCTATATTATTATTCAAAATATTTTTTACATTATTACATTTGTTTGTATTCAATAAATTACGAAACTTTTCTGTACTGTACGAGTAAATTGCACCATTTTCGTATGTATAGCATGAAAAAAATATGTGTACAAGGGAAATATTCTAGGTCGGAAGAAATGTTTCGTTTTAGAGTTAAAATGGCTTCGAGTGCAAAGGGTTAAATAGACATAACTATCGCAGCGTGTCTCACCTAACTCGTTTCTTTTTTATGATAGAAAAACAAAAATTTGTTGAAGGTTATATTTCTTGAGATCTCGAGGTCATCGAAGTTCCTTTAGGTGGAATGATATATTTTTATTGTCGCTATATGACAGCCAAGGTCAAGACGAATCCAACGACCTGTAATATTGTGACCTTTACTGTTAACTGTATTGTGACCGTTTAAAAAGAACTTCGACGAGCTTGAAATCTCGAAACATATAACCTTGAACAAATTTTTTTGCCCATCATAATATTTGCCCATCTCAGTCAAGTAATGCTTTCCTCTGAAATTTCTTCCTATTATAAAAAACAAGCGAGATATTTTAGATGCTCGAGTGAGGTGAAACACCCTGTATACAGAGAAATCAATTTGTTAAATAATTCCTCCTGGATGCACATTTACAATCACAATATTCTAAAGTATTATAATCCGTCATTTCGACGGGTCCGGTAAATATAGGGTTAATTACTTGCTATTGATATTAAAATTGTAACATTAAAGCACATTCGTGATGATTTGACAATTTCAGAATATCTCGAGTCAAAGACCAAGTAAAGAAAACGAAGAGCGTGGTCGATAAAATATTAAAAAATTCTTAGCACCCGCTTAGAAAATCGACTTACACAGCTAACTGGTTGAATGACAATAGCTGAAGCCATTAATTAAAATACAAGTATAAAAGAAAAGACTGTACTCCAGTAAAATATGCTCGAGTTAGAACACCCTGTATAGCGATGTCTTCGTTTAACACTAAACCTACCACAGCCGGTCAAAATGACCGGTTCCAGATTATTTATTGTACAAGTACTGAAATTATAAAGATGCTTTCATGGGAAATGATTAAACGAGTATATTTAATACAGCATATATTATAATACGTACCGTACAAAATCCAAATAAATTCAATCTCGTAATTTTGATGAGACAACATGTATTAGTTACTTTTAAGGGGGCCGGCAGGCATTTGGCCTTGACTGTCACACTATGTTACGCTGTGACTTTTTTCTAGACATTTCACGTCTTAAATAAGTAAGTAATCAATTAAAAATGCATACCACCGTGTTCGTACTTGCTACGTCTGTCCAGAGCCTTTTTTTTCGATACGAACACTAAATCCTTCGAAATTAAGAGAAATATACGTATATGAACTTGCAAGGGTCAAAATCTTGACAAATTGACGCTTCAATATTGCAATGAGCAGTTTAAAAGTGGTCACTTGTGTTTCCCAAAAGTCCAATCCACGTCTGTCCGGAGCCCAAATTGCGAATTTCTACCTCATCGTGGAGTAATTTCTAATATTCGGCAGAAAACTCGCTTTCTGAAGCAAGCATGACGTCACAAGATGGCTGCCGCAGAGAGGTTCTCGCTAGGTATAGTGTTACAAAATAAACTTTCTTGTAGGAACACGTTCCCAAACAAAAATAGCCTTCCACAAAACGCGAATCGAGCCTCCTCCGAAAAACAGAAGCAAAGAGTAGATCATTTCAAGTTCGCATCGATCAAAGAGGGGTTAAAAGTCGAAGGTGCGTGTATGGCAGGTAATTTAGACTTCACCGTGGCACACCTTGGTCCCATTAATCTGCCGACGTTCGTTTACGATTCTTCTGAGCGTGCAACGACTTCCCTCACCATTTCTCTCCCTCTCTCTCTCTCTCTCTCTCTCTCTCTCTCTCTCTCTCTCTCTCCCTCTCTCTCTCTCTCTCTCTCTGAAGAAAGAGATAACTGTGGCTGCAGGTTTTCTCACGGAAGGCGAGGTGGAATCGGGCGGAATCCGTGGTTTATACGATCGACGCTGAAGTATACCGCGACGAGCGATCATCCTCCTCGGCTAGATCCGAAGAAAACAAGATCCATTCCTCCGGTTGAATCCAGCCGGCGCTCCTCCGCTCCTCTCGACACCGATTTACCTGAGCTTCATTGTTTATGAATCTCTTATTCTTCGAGGCTATCCACCGGGGCCCAGCTGTTGTTACAACGTTCCATTCCATTCGCCGTCTCATTATTTATGAATCTACTCGCGGGCTACCGTTCGCCACCACGAAGAGAGCCAAGCCAGCCCCGCAGACTCGTAAATCAGATTCTTGAAGTTCACCGTTGCGAGGATCGGGACGCGATAACCCGAGCTGAACGCGCTGCAACTGCAACTCGAGATGGGATCCAGTTCGATATGCGCTTACTCCGGCGATTTTAATAACTACGGTTTTCAGTGCCGGCGCGGTTCGATCAGTGTTAAATAGCAAGAACGATCGTAAACAGAAAGCGGATCTTTCATGCGAAATTTTCTCCGTTCATTATGAGAAACACGAGACAAATGTCTTTCTTCCTTTCACGATTCTATTCAGCTGAAAATAATCTGACGACGTTCTAAAATTTTTATGAACTCATCGCCGCTTTAAATTTCGCTGATTCTACGCGTTCACGACGGAAATGGGTGGGGCGATTTGTAATTTAATTAAATAATAAAGTTTAACCCCTTGCGCTACCACTTATTTCGTAGGAAATGAATGACGACGTTCTCAAATTTTTATGAATTCCTCGAAGCTTTAAATTTCGCTGATTCTACGCGTTCACGACGGAAATGGGAGGGGCGATTTGTAATTTAATTAAATAATAAAGTTTAACCCCTTGCGCTACCACTTATTTCGTAGAAATGAACTGACGACGTTCTCAAATTTTTATGAATTCCTCGCCGCTGGCAATTTGAAATTTAATTAAATAATAAAGTTTAACCCCTTGCGCTACCACTTATTTCGTAGAAATGAACTGACGACGTTCTCAAATTTTTATGAATTCCTCGCCGCTGGCAATTTGAAATTTAATTAAATAATAAAGTTTAACCCCTTGCACTACCACTTATTTCGTAGAAATGAACTAACGACGTTCTCAAATTTTTATGAATTCCTCGCCGCTCGCAATTTGAAATTTAATTAAATAATAAATTTTAACACCTTGCACTACCACTTATAATGATTAGAAATTCTTCGTCGTTCAGAATTTCTTGTGAAAAAAGATAGTTCATATATTGCATGCCTGTGTTTTCAAATAGAATTTTATTTCGATTTAAAGGAGATCAATAAATGTTTATCAGACTCTGTTCAGAATCTTCATCGCGAGTCCGAGTCTGAGATCGCGAAGCATAAAATTGTTAAAAATAATAAGAACTCGGCTCGTATATTTCCCAGAATCGACGCGCAACGTTTTCACTTCGCACCGGAGTCGGCGGTTAAATAATAAACTCGCGAAAGGAGCATAAGCTTGTCTTCGACATCGAGTTGATCCGAGGCGGCCATTCCCTGCTCCTCGCCTAATCGCGCGTTCGAAAAGTGTGTCGATCGACGGTTATTCGCGACGATGATTACGGGCAAATTACGGCGAACGTAACGGTGCGCGGGCGACGTCCGCCGGAGATCGTTCGATCGCGATCCCGTTTTCGAGGATTTTCGCCGGCGCAACTGCGATCGTCTCGACCCCCTTGCGCATGAAATCGATATTCGCCGGTCATGTTCCCAGGAGGAAAGGTCACGGGGATCGGGGAATACGTTCGATTTGCTAGCCGAGAGCTGACCGTGATCTAGACCGCGATCTCGCACTGGCCGAGAATGATCCTGTATGGATCCGCGCTAGATCAGACGCGAATTGAACATTGAAGATCCATTTAATACCGGATTGCCACTTATCTCTCCGGTGGATCTGATGTGAATGAGAAATGAGAAAAAAGAACATAAACGAGAAACAGCGCAGAAATCGGTATAATTAATAATTCGGCAGAAAGTCACCCGAACCGAGATCATAATTAAATAAGATAAAGATTGTTATCGAGTCGATAAAAAATGCGGCATGTCCACAGCATGGGGCCATGACGACTCGGTAATTAACTGCGAATGGATCGTCGATCGTAATAGGCGTCGATGATCGTCGCTTATCTCGAATGATTAACCATTCACCGGGCACGGTGGTTGTCGACGTATCCGCGAGAGAGCGACACTAATCGCTTCCCGTTTGGTTGCGTGCCTCCGATCCTGGCTCGCATCGATAAGAGCTGCATCTGCAGCCGATGCACCGACCGATTAACATCCAACAGGCATCGGTGACTGTCAATTTATTGGGGAAACGACGTCGTAAAGCTTTTGGATAGCCGGGAGCTCGTCGGGGAAAGGCCTGTCGGTACGTCGGTTGTGTCGGATGATGTCGATTAGAGTTCCTTGTCTTTAGAAACCGCCTAACCGGAAACGTTTAAGGAAATATAAAGTCTGTTTTTATCGTCCGAGAAAAACCAACGCTCGACCTTGGCGTTTCAGCCCCTTGCCCTTGAATGGCGATTCTGAAACGCTATTTAGAGTCGTTGCACCATAGTTCGGAAATAATCGTCTAAATACGCTGCTGCGCTTTTCGAATTAATTGCTAGAACGTTTCAGAGTTCCGGAATTAAAATGACTTCGAGTGCAGAGGGTCGGCAGGATTTTTGAAAAATTTTGTCAAAAATATGGATATGTTTCAGTAGACTATTTTTTGATGTACAGAGCGGAGGAAAGAACACGTAAAAATTACCTTTTGTAACTTTATCATTAGCGATAATAATTCGCAGAACAGTTCAAAATATTTGCAGAATGGAATACTAGTTAACAACAGTTGAACATTGAACCGTGACTGGCAATACTATTGTCCAGATTCAGATATCCTAGGGACTAGGGTAAGGGACCCAATTACCGTAGGGGTACCATTTACTGTGACTATATTAATTATACTTACTTCTCAAAGCATATTGAATATTAAAAAAGAGATGTTAAATTTGTTCACTAAAATCGGTTATATATTTCTTTTTTAGTGTCCATTATGCTCTAAAAATAAGTATAATTGATATAGGCACGGTGCATCCACAGTAATTGGGTCCCTCACCCTATTTTCTACTACACAAAGTGGTGTAGAGAACATGTAAAATTACCTATCGTGAATATGTCATTCGTAGCGATAATAATTTGCAGAACAATTCAAAATAATTGCAAAATGGAATACTAGTTAGCAGCAGTTGAACATTGAACCGTGACTGGCAATACTATTGTCCAGATTCAGATATCCTAGGGACTAGGGTAAGGGACCCAATTACCGTAGGGGTACCATTTACTGTGACTATATTAATTATACTTACTTCTCAAAGCATATTGAATATTAAAAAAGAGATGTTAAATTTGTTCACTAAAATCGGTTATATATTTCTTTTTTAGTGTCCATTATGCTCTAAAAATAAGTATAATTGATATAGGCACGGTGCATCCACAGTAATTGGGTCCCTCACCCTATTTTCTACTACACAAAGTGGTGTAAAGAACATGTAACAATTACCTATCGTGACTACGTCATTCGTAGCGATAATAATTTGCAGAACAATTCAAAATAATTGCAAAATGGAATACTAGTTAGCAGCAGTTGAACATTGAACCGTGACTGGCAATACTATTGTCCACATCCAGATATCCTTAATGATACTTCTTTTAAAATTGTAAAAGTTTAAATCCCTTTTAAATTTGGGATCCACCGCGGTACGACGATGGTATGTGATCAGGCTAGGCCGTAGAGGAGGAAGATAGAACCCGTCCTTGAAGAACCGTCGAACTCCGTAGAAGCGGGAACAAGGCGATTACAATGCTCGTTAGCGTAGTTATTCGCAGCTCTCATCCTGAAAAATCGAGCACGGAAGAACGCGTCGATCGCCCCTCCTGCATGCAATTAGATCGCCACACGGCTCGGTCGTTTAATGAACGCCAGATAGCATTTAATTGCCGGTCGACCGGGACACGGTTTTCCTTCGGGGGGGGGGGGGCACCAGGAAAACCGTGATCTACCTGCGTCAACCTCGGTGACAACTAGTGATGGGACAGAACGCGTTCCAAGTGGACTGAAACTTTCATTCTATTCGAACCCTCTTGAATTACCTCAGAAAATCAAAAAGAGTACCTATGAACTTTTTTTCAAGGTCTAAAACGGGAGCTTCTACTAGACTCAAAAATTGACCGAGTAGGTACAGAATTTTCTCGGACAGCTTGCTAAAATTTTCCCGTTTCAAATTATTATCTTATCTAGCCAGGAATGATACATTAATTCGGATAGCGGAGATTGTACTTTATTCGACCATGAAGAAATGTCCCAACCCAAAAATTGCAGCTGGTCATCGGAAGTCGCACACACAAACACACACACATCTTTAGCTTGATCCCGACCCTAATCCGGGCCCCGGTGACAGGCCCAATAAATCCTAGACGCTGTCCTGTTCAATATTGATGACCCGATCGGTTCCTGGGCCAGTCGGGGCTGGTCGGGTCCAATCAGGGAGACCCTTTCGAACCAGTTCGTTACCAGTTGGTCGCCGGCGAACGAGTTAATAAGGAGGATAGATTCGCCCGTGGCGATCTCTCGTCGGGATCCTCGGGATCCTAGGGAGGGAGGGAACACGCCTCCGCTAAACCGGAGCGCATTTGTTACGAGATCATTGTGCCTAGTCACGACCCCGGGGAACGAAAACCAAGACAAATGGAAATCCGTGCTCTCGCCTCGCTTTGCCTCGCTTCGCCTCGCTTTGCCTCGCCTCGCCTCGCAGTCGCAAGCCCTTGGACAAGGTGGCCGTGATTCACGAAGCGATTTCGACGTGGATCCAGCCCCCCCGATGATAGCGGGGACCTCGACCCCTCATAAACAAGGTATAATTAAATGCCCCGAGCCGCGCAACGGTGTGCTCAACGCGGCATATCAATTACACAGACGCAATCCGCGAGAATCTGCGTCCCACTGCGCAGAGGATCACTATGTTGCAGACCTACTTACTCCGTTTTCACACGGTTGTCCGAAAGCCTGTCTTCCGATCAAATCTCTCGGTCCGATCTTGCCGCACGATGATCTTCCAACGGCCGTTCTCAAATCAATGATCAATTGTTGAGGATTGCGGATAATGCAGATTATTATGTACTGTGTGATATCTCATATTTTGTGACACACAGTTAATGAGGAATAACTTTTTCATAAGTGGACCAAACGAGTTCGATTTTTCTGCCGAGCTGGATGGATTAGTTTGCTAGAGGATATGTAATGAAAATTTTGGGGAAATTGCATTTAGTCTGAATTACGAAGGAAATAAAAATATATAGTGAAAATTGATTCTGACAATTGTTTTATTCGAGCTTGTGACAGAAATTTACCAGACTAAGCGACAGCAAATTCGTTCATAGTGCAGATTATGATATATAGTATATGTCATATTTTGTGGCACACAGTTTAAAGCGGAATAACTTTTTCATAAGTGGACGAAACGAGTTCGATTTTTCTGCAGAGCTAGATGGATTAGTTTGTTGGAGGATATGTAATGAAAATTTTGCAAAAATTGCATTTAGTCTGAATTACGAAGGAAATAAAAATATACAGTGAAAATTGATTCTGATAATTGTTTTATTCGAGCTTGTAGCAGAAATTTACCAGACTAAGCGACAGCAAATTCGTTCATAGTGCAGATTATGATATATATATAGTATGATATGTCATATTTTATGGCACACAGATTAAAGCGGAATAACTTTTTGTTTATTAGATCATATATAAGTTTATATATGTAAAATATAATTAGTTTATTAGATCATATATAATGAAAATTTTGCAAAAATTGCGGTCAGTCTGAAGTACGACAAAAATAAAATATATAGTGAAAATATTGATTCTGATAACTGTTTTATTCGAGCTTGTAGCAGAAATTTACCAGACCAAGCGACAGCAAATATAGTGCAGATTATGACATACTTTTCTAGACGATACGTAATGAAAATTTTGCAAAAATTGCGTTCAGTCCGAATTGCTAAAAAAATAAAATAAAATTATAAAAGTTGATACACCTATTTAATTCGAGCTTGTAACAGAAATTTAACAGACCAAGCAACGTTTATGAAAGACGTCTTCGAATCGCAGTCCGGAATAATCAAATCATGCTGGACAAGCTGAAGAACAGAAACCAGCGAGAGACTCGAAACATGAAGAAGTCGTCTTCGAAGCGGGGATCTGTCGGAACGACGTTCGAGAATTCAGAGAAGGTAGTAAATCCGCTAGGCAACGTAACCGTCTCTCCGTTGTTCGTGTTGATCATCGTCGTCAGGGTACCAGGATGCTGGCCTGAAGTCGCGGTCGCTCGTCTTCACCCGCTAACAATGAGGAATGCGCTTTGGTTCAGTTGGCGGGGACGGGTTGATGCACTGTTACGAAGATTAACGCTCTCGCCGCGGTCGGCGAGAAGAACCGCGGGTTTCTTCCGGCGAGGCTGTTGCGTCAGGAGGGGTTTAACCTGAAGAAACCGGAGTTTCTAGGAACGATCATCCTCCTGAGAGAGAGAGAGAGAGAGAGAGAGAGAGAGAGAGAGAGAGAGAGAGAGAGAGAGAGAACGTTCCGAGCGTACAGTCTGCTCGATTTGATCGCGCAATTACTACCAAAAAGGGAAGCAATCATTCCCGGCGCGGTCGATCTGTAATAAACCGAACGAGCCTGTGCGCTCTTCAGGAAATCTGAGCGATTATGTACCGGGAATTAAATCTGACCGCAATTAACATTCAATTCTAGCGATCTTGTTCCTGGCTCCGGAGCAATGTACATTGTGTTATGTTAACAGAGGAGAGCGCAGAGCGTCATTAATACCACACCTACAAGGAATTCTCGATACATGTCAGCAACACGTATCGACCCAGGACATATATCGTCTAGGACACATACTCGAGTCGTGTTATGATTACGCTCCTCGGAGTCCGAGGCCTCTCGAGCTTTGTGGCTCTTCATTAAGTATACGCGGTAGTGGGGATAGTTCCGCGACGTTTAACATCCAGGCCTTGGCGACATATACAGAGAAACCACGAAGAAACGACAAAATTGAATTTATTCAGACATCGGGACCGACTATAAAGCTTTTTAATTTATTCTATCATTTCTCAGGTATGAAACTTTGTAATTTCGATAAGTCTTGATAAGGTCCAATAAGAATTGAACGCTAGGTTTACGGGACTAATATTTTTAATTTGCGATTGTTGAGATTATAAAGATGCATCCATGAGGAATTCTTCAACAAGTTTATTTCTTTGGATATATATATATATATATATATATATATATATATATATATATATATATATATTATTTAAAAAATTTGGATAGACTACTATTTCGGCAAGAAAAATTATAATCAGAAGCAACGATCTGCTGAGATTCCGTTACTTCTTCAGCGTCGCAAGCTAAATTTCCTTTTACGTGGCAGAAAGGTCGAGTCCGTCGCAATCGGTTATCTGGAAATCCCGAAAACGAGACTGGAGGTCGTCTGAGGAGCATGAGCGGACGTCGAACTCGATCCGAATGGTGTTGAATGACGCGTTCCCGTGAACTTGGGATTTCCACAGCATATGTGAACGACTATAACTTCTGGCTCGACTTCCTCCCGATTTTCCGGCCGAGAGTTCCCTCAACAGTTGGCCCGGAGGTTTTAACGACGTCTCGGGTTTTACCGTTCTGGAAAACCTTCGGGACGACTTTCGAACCGGTCCGGAACGCTTTTAACACTTTTACTACCAGGCTGCGAACCATCATTGCCCTGAGTTTGCGCGAAAACTGGCCAGAAAATCAACAGGTCCGGTTCGGTTTTGACGTATCGGTGCGTCATCGGTCGCGTGTTGACGAGCGAAGGAAGTCAGCAGCAGGATCGGCGGTTTGCACGTGCGAATTTCTTACCTGTCCATTGTCCTCGGTCATTACCGCCGTAGGAGAGGCAATTTCGCGTGCGCCAGGATCCCTGACCTTCGCGTCACAACCGGTCTCGAAGCGTGTTGCGCTCTTCAAGGGTCTTCAAGGCCCCACCGGGGGCCGACGTTTCCGGTATTTCGTTCTGCGAGCTAACACCGTTTCCGGAAGCCCTCTCCCGTTCGCCGCCTACTTTTTATTAGACGCTGCTGCTCCTCGGTTTCTAATAGAAGCGATCCGACAGGCTTCCGCTCGCGCCCGTGGGTACGTTTCCACGATAACGAGCAGCCTAATCAGCCACCTCCTGTATACTGTTACAACTTCTTCGGCGAGGCCCATTGTCTGAGCATTTCGCGCGTCTGTCCCGCAACAGAGAGATCATCCGATTACGCGAACCCCCTTATCGCCTTGCATCGCGTTCCACATTTTTGTCTTCGTTATTAATAGTTATTTAACTTAATTGCGGAATGCTAACCACCAGCCTTTGTCTCTTAATTTCGAGCGTCCGTCGCGATTAGATCGGCCGATTGTTAACACCCTGTCGTCCTTTAGCGAGCTGAAGTGGAACACGGTGATTTCTTTATATATGTCGCCAAGGCTTGGATGATAAACGTCGCGGAATTATCCCCACTACCGCGGGGTAACACGAAGCTCGGGAGGCCTCGAATGCCGAGGAGTGTAAACGGTAACAGTGTTGGTGACATATATCAGTGAATAATTCACTGTACTCTTAATTTTTTTCTTTTTTAAACATTTCTTTCCGCGTTTCCTGAAAAGTCTTTTTATTTTCCTCGACATCGTCTAGTCGACACGTACCCTGAAGCATTTGAGGTAGTAAAACGTTGAAGAAGATGATCTCGCAGATGATTTAGGCTCGCATGAATCAATCGTCGGACATGACCCAGTCCTTCTGGTGAACGTTCCGAAGAGATTTTCCCAGCCAGGGTAGCTAAACGCTCAGCGCTCGTACGAAATTCGGTCACGGTAACCAACAATTGAATGTTCACATTCAAGTTCGTCGAAACGATCGTGAAAGATGATGTCGATGATGTCGATGATTCGAGGAAACGGAGACCGGAGAAACAGGGATCCGTAGAGTGCAATTTGGTCACGCTAGGCAACAATCCGAAGACGTCTTCATAGCCTGGCGACCCGAACCTCGTTCGAGGCTCGCGGGAATGGGTCGAGGGGCGTCGAAGAGACGAGAACGAGGCAAGCGCGGGCTGAACCTTTGACCCGGCTGCGAGCCACGACACAAAGCTTCCCTCCTCCTCTGTTACACGGCTATCCCAGGCAGGCTCGCTGACCTCGAACCGTGGTGCCCACGAAATGCCATCCTCCGGAGGCCCGGCGCGCCGTTATTGCATTACGTTAATTTCCGGCGAGCAATCTCGCGTCATTTACCTGCTGCCGCAATTACCGAAGAGTTCCGCCGTGCGACCCGGAACGTGTATGAGGCCCACCAACCGTTCTCGTACGTGGGACTCTCTGGAAAGGCTGATTCTCTGGTCCCGAATTTTTCCTAAATTGGTAGCACGATCTTCAAGATCGCAAACAATTCCGACTTCAGGCATTGGGATAGTTCCACTATGTGGGACTCGGTAGAAACCGCTTGTCAGCTTCCCTGGTCCCGAATTTTTCCAAAATTGGTAGCACGATCTTCAAGATCGCAAACAGTTCAGACTTCAGGAATTGGGATAGCTCCATCGTGTGGGACTCTCTAGAAACTACTTAACTACTTCTATGGTGCCAAATTTTTCCAAAATTGGTAGCACGATCTTCAAGATTGCAAACAGTTCAAACTTCAGGAATTAGGATAGTTTCACCATATGGGACTCTCTAGAAACCGCTTGTCAGCTTCCCTGGTCCCGAATTTTTCCAAAATTGGTAGCACGATCTTCAAGATCGCAAACAGTTCAGACTTCAGGAATTGGGATAGCTCCATCGTGTGGGACTCTCTAGAAACTACTTAACTACTTCTATGGTGCCAAATTTTTCCAAAATTGGTAGCACGATCTTCAAGATTGCAAACAGTTCAAACTTCAGGAATTAGGATAGTTTCACCATATGGGACTCTCTAGAAACCGCTTGGCTGCTTCTCTGGACCCGAATTTTTCCAAAATTGGTAGCACGATCTTCAAGATCGCAAATAATTCCGACTTCAGGAATTGGGATAGTTCCACCATGTGGGACTCTCTAGAAAGGCTGCTTCTCTGGTCCCAAATTTTTCCTAAAGTGGTAGCACGAGAATCAATATCGCAAACAGCTCAGACTTCAGGAATTGGGATAGTTCTCCAGACGTACCGCCATGTGGGACTCTCTAGAAAGACTACTTCTGTGGTCTAAAATTTTTCCAAAAGTGGTAGCACGATCTTCATGATCGCAAACAGTTCAGACTTCAGAAATTGTGATAGTTCCAGAATGTGGGACTCTCTAGAAAGGCTTCTTCTCTGGACCCAAAGTTTTACAAAATTGGTAGCACGATCTTCAAGATCGCAAACAGTTCGGAATTCAGGAATTGGGATAGTTCTCCTGACATACCACCACGTGGGACTCTCTAGGAAGGCTACTTCTCGCGTCCTGAATTTTTCGAAAATTGGTAGCACCATCTTCAAGATTTCAAACCGTTCAGACTTCAGGAATTGGGATAGTTCCATCATGTGGGACTCTCTAGAAGCCGCTTGGCAGCTTCACTGGTCCCAAATTTGTCCAAAATTGGTAGCACGATCTTCAAGATCGCAAACAGTTCGGACTTCAGGAATTAGGATAGTTCACCAGACGTACCACCATGTGGGACTCTCTTCAACCACGATCTTCAAGATCGCAAACAGTTCAGACTTTCGAAGTTGAGATAGTCTATGATTGGACAATACGGGAGTTCCCTACAAATTTCTCTCTCAGAAAGATCTCTCGATCCATCCACTTTTCCGCCATCTTGTCGGGAACCGATCGATCGAGTTTCCCAGCGAAGAGGCGATCTCCCAGAAACCTTTCTGAAACCAGCCTGAGAGTCTCAGCCCTGCTCGCGTAGCGCGTTGCCCGAGCAATTCTCCGGCGCTTGAGCACGCAAGTCACCACCGCGTTTGCGTTTTGCTCGTGTTGCTCGCCGGTGCCGACCGCTTCCTGGATTTCTTCGTTTTCTGCTTTCTTGCGGCCTTTCCGCAGCTGCCGCGCTTCTTCTCCGCGGGATTCCCCGTAGGCCTCTCCTCTCTATCTCTTCTTACGCTCCCTCTTCCGTTCCCCCGGACAAAACGTATTTACGATCGATCCGCATCCTCTTTCCACGCGCGTTTTTCCTCGCCGGTCGATTGAGCGATTCACCGGGTAGCCAGCCGTGTAAGGATCGGCATTTTGCAGGCTCCTCTCTCTCTCTCTCTCTCTCTCTCTCTCTCTCTCTCTCTCTCTCTCTCTCGCCTCGGACTTCCACCGACAGGAATTCCGTTCGGCCGATCCGCTCGTTATCCCTGCCGATTCCCGATTCGCCTCGCCTCGATCTCCGTGAAACGATTTCTAGCGCTCGACTTCCACCGAAGTGGACACGTGGTGTCTGCGACGATCTTCGACTATCATTCTTATCGGCCAGACGACGTCGCCTTTTTGTTCGTAGGAAAACAGATTCTACGTTCGTCTCGCCGCAGGACCTTCTTCTTCGACCTCCTCAATCGAATCAAGAGTTTCTTCGTGTCGTAGACTCGGTTCGAACACCGTCGTAACACTCGGACAATCATGTTCGCGGATTTTTGCACCGTTTTACTGGTTTCCATGGGAGTTCTTCTAACGAAGCTTGTTGCTTCTTACGTGGAAACGTGGCGATAGTACACGGTCAGACAATGAATCTCGGAAATTGAAGAAAAAGGATGCAGCGAAACAGATCGTGAAAGATGTTTCAAACTAGATAGGAGAAAACTAGCAAATTGATCTTCTTTGTTCTGAATCTAATACAGTGACCGGAATTTCTTTTAATCGCAATATAGGGATTTTGGGACTGAAGGTGCAACATTTTAACGAGAAGCGTGTAATAATAACTGAGGACTATAAGTATATTTATATACTATAACATTTGTATAATTATTTCTACATATACATTTACCTAAAGATTTGTGCAAAAATTTTTACAAACAGAACCATACTTTTCGTGGGAAATTCGTTTAAACGCAATGCTCCTCTTTCTAAAATATTGAGAGAAATTATAAAGATAACTGTTTGATTTAAAGATCATAAAGGTATTGTTGTCCCGTGTTTCTAATCAAGTCATACTTTTGTATGTAAAAGAAGAAAATGGCGAAAGGAAAATATTGAAATGAAAAGTCAGTAATTGCAACTTTCAGAAAAAGGGGGTAATCGAAAAATTGGACTGGAAATGAAACGGTCCGAGTCGTTCGTTCGATAAAATTAAAAAATCTCGGAAATCAACAAAACCGGAAGTGCTCGAGCAAGTACAGTCCTTAACGGCTGTTCAAGCTAGTTAACGAATAGTAAATAACAAATTGATGTACGTTTAATGGCTGATTCTCATTATGAAAGTTTTATGGCAGTTCTTGATAAGGAAAAGAGATGTTTACAACGTTCGTGACTGCATCGCGATGGGTTTTCGAACGAAAATGGTTCGTGCGCAGGAAGAAGAGTGTTCCAGACAAAAGTTCTATGAATTTTTCTCCGGAGGGAGCGAGTACTATGATCTCTATCCCCCTACTTTCCATTGTCGGGCAGGGAGCAGCGTGTTCGCATCAGGCGCGGAACTCCGGTTGAAAAACCGTTTTAGATGCGCGAACGTGTTTCATTACTCGCGTCAAGCGTGCGTGCGCGCGGAATTCATTAGGCGCTGCGCATAACAATCAAGCGTTAGACAGTCAGAAAAAGAGAGAGAGAGAGAGATGGGGAGGGTAGAGATAATCGAATCTAATTATGTTTCTAACCGAGATGTCCCTCGTTTTCTGTTACAGATGGGCTCGTCCGCGATCGGCATGACAGCGAGTATGGCTGCGAGCCTGACGCTCCTGACCTTCGCCGCGGTCTTCCAGGCTGCTCTGGGTGAGTATCGCTCGATGGCCGAAATCGGATGTCCGGTTCTCCATTCTCCGCCATAACTTTTTATAATTGATCAGGCCGTCTGCCGTTAGGGACGCTTCGTTGCGTTTCAGCTTCGAAAAGACGAAGCTTCGGGCACCTTGAAGGTTGATTATTAAAAATTTTATTTGGAACAATGTAAAGCTCAAAACCTCGTCTACGAGATGCCCGTGGTTGCGTGACGGTGTCTGTAATATCGACGAAGTTATGTTTTTTTAAAGCAAATTAGGTGTAACGAGGGTGAAGAAATTACTTTAATATTGCAGATCGTTCATAATGAATTCAGTCGGTTGAAAATAAATCGGTCTTTTTCTCAATTATGATTCGAAGGCTTGCTTAGAAATTGCCATAACAGCTGCCTGTCGATGTCTATTACGAAGTGAAGCAGAAAAAGATTATCGAGCTTCACCTCGTTTTCGCAACGCGATTACTTGTCTGCACGCGTTTAGCATGTGCCGTTACACGCGCGGTACACGTAGATAACGACCATAACCAACGAAACACGAATCGACAGGCAAGTTCCCGGCCAGGCGTCTACACCCTGATCGTTCGATCATGCTGAAGGGAGCCTCCGTTTCATGTTACAGCTCGTACAGCGTTCGAGAAGTTGACAGACTACGACTACCGTGGAACAACCTACTACAGCATACGTAATCTGTCGTTGTACGAGTGTCAGGGATGGTGCAGAGAAGAAGCGGCCTGTCAAGCGGTCGCGTTCTCCTTCGTGGTGAACCCGTTGGCGCCTATGCAGGACACCCTGTGTCAGCTGCAGAACGAAACTGCAGCGACGAATCCTGCGGCGCAACCGCAACGAGCTGCGAACATGTACTACATGACCAAGCTCCAGATTCGATCGGGTAAGAGTCACACCTGTGACGTTGCATTCTTTTCGAAAGAATGTGGACGCCTCCCCAATTGCAATTAATACGTTAAGAGCCAAACATCAACGCCAGCGATTCTTACAAAATCAGAGTAATTTAATCGATGAAACCACAACTAGAAATTTTAAATGTATTATAGTGGATGCTGTCTTCACTCTTTTGAATTCGAAAGACTCTGAAAAAATTCGGTTTATCTGGATATCTCATAATAAAAATGAATTCAGAAACCCAGTCAAAAATCAATTAACGTGTTAACATGTGCAATTTTCTCGTGATCTCCGCAAAAAGAAAGGAAGATCAACAGTTGAGAACTTTGTAATAAATTGTTCGAGACTAACGCTTGGAAAATCTCAATAAATTATTTAACAGATACAGTTGAGAATTTCTCAATAAATTGTTCGAGATCAAGAGTTGAGAACTTCTGAATAAACTGTTCAAGACTAATACTTGGAAAATCTCAATAAATTATTCTGCAGCTACAATTGAGAATTTCCTAATAAATTGTTCGAGATCAACAGTCCAGAACTTCGTAATAAATTGTTCAAGTCTAACTCTTGGAAAATCTGAATAAATTATTCAAGAGCTACAGTTGAGAATTTCCTAATAAATTGTTCGAGATCAACAGTCCAGAACTTCGTAATAAATTGTTCAAGTCTAACTCTTGGAAAATCTGAATAAATTATTCAAGAGCTACAGTTGAGAACTTCCCAATAAATTGTTCAAGATTAACAGTTAAGAACTTCGTAATAAATTGTTGAAGACTAACCCTTGGAAAATCTGAATAAATTATTCAAGAGCTACAGTTGAGAACTTCCCAATAAATTGTTCAAGATTAACAGTTAAGAACTTCGTAATAAATTGTTGAAGACTAACCCTTGGAAAATCTGAATAAATTATTCAAAACCTAAAGTGGAGAACTTCTCAATAATTTGTTCGAGATCAACAGACGAGAAATTCTCAATAAATTGTTCGAGATGAAGAGTTGAGAACTTCTGAATAACTTGTTCAAGACTGAGGCTTGGAAAATCTCAATAAATTATTCAAGAGCTAGAATTGAGAATTTCCCAATAAGTTGTTCAAGACTAAGGCTTGGAAAATCTGAATAAATTAATCAAGAGCTGCTGTTGAGAACTTCTTAATAAATTGTTCGGAATCAATAGTTCAGAACTCCTCAATAATTTGTTCGAGATCAACAGTCGAGAAATTCTCAATAAATTGTTCAAGACTAACGCTGGAAAATCTGAATAAATTATTCAAGAACTCCAGTTGCTATCTTCTCAATAAATTGTTCGGGATCAACAGTCGACAGCTTCTCAATAAAATGTTGAAGAGCGATTTCATTCAGAATTCAACGAATTTGTCGAAGTTCGCGTCATAAATTACTCAAGCCGCCGTGCTTACAGGAATTTAAGGCCAGACATTGTTTCGACGAAATTAATTTAGAAACGACAACAGTCGACATGGTTTCCGAGTTGTAGCCTAATCCGTGCGCACCTGTCCGGAAGACCATAGGTCCCCCGAGGGTCCGGGCATAATCGAGCCACCAGCACGACTTCGTTAATGAACGTTAACACCCTTGGACGGTCCTCGCGCTCCCTTCTCGGGCTGCGAACCCCTCCGAGGGCGGTAGGGAAACAAAAGGGCGACAGGACGCAGGACAGGTCAAAGAGAAATCCTGCAATAAGCAAGAAAGCCCGAGGGGGACGAGCCCTGGGGTCTGGGAAGGTGCGATAATCCAGGTTCGGACGCCTAGTGGCGAAGTCGGCCGAGAGAGCAGGTAGAAGTGCAAATAAACTGGAGAATCCGGTAGCCGCCGGTTAGGCTAGCAGGGTTGTTTAACCGCCTCGCGACCCGGCCCGATCATATCTTGCAAACAGCACTCGAATCTCCTCAGATCCGTAGACTTCCTGCGAAAAGCTCCCCGGGGGAAAACGAAATCTGCCACAGCAAGTGGGCCTATTATTCTACTATTTGTTCGATTCGGTTCATTCGACGTGGTCTTAGCGGTAACTCTGTTTCTATTGCAAATAACAAATTACAATATGTGCAGTTTCTGGATTACTTTGAGAACCTCTGCTTGAAGGGTAATCGCTGCGAGATAAGATAGAGGAAAGGCTGGCAATATGCAGAATCGAAATTGTTTTCAACAAAGGATCCTCTCGGCGTTGCTTTCCGTGTTCAGGTTCTCCGACAAGTCAGTCACAGCTCTTCGACGGTGTTCCCGTCGGAAGAATTCGGCAATGATTCTGTTATTTAGGCGGATTCCAGAGCCGAGCTCTCCTGAATATCGCGAACGAGAAGCGTGCTCGCTCGCTCGCAGTCTGTAAAAATAAATCCGCCAGGTTGTTTCTGCGAGAGGGACTATTTTTGGACGTCCTGCGGACGCGAATGGCGGCGAGCGCGACGCGTCAGGATGTACCCTGCAGAAAACGGTTTCCAAGTTGGATGTATTTCCATCGTGGATCTCCTGTTGTGCCGTGCTCCGGCAGTTAGTTTTGACTCACGGGAATGCATCATCGGTCCGTTTAATTCGAGAAATAAAACGTCGCCGGGGGTGGGGGAGGGGGGGGGGAGCGAACGCGTTACGTAAATTTCGCGCGAGCCAACTCCCGAACGTTATAGACTGCGCGTAGCTGATCGACGACGCGAATTCTTAACGAGTCGAGAGACCTCGATGACGGAGAGGCTCGGGTCTCGTTCGGGCCGGGAGTTATTTTAAGGAAAGAACGAATTTCGGACGGAAGTTGGACGATTCGGTCCTCGGGGAGATCGGTGCCATTGAAACGGGTTGTTGAAGCGAAAAATTCTCTGCTCGTGTCTTGAAAACGTGTACAAACCTTCGGGACGATTTGTCGAGCTATCGTTTCACGCGAAATTCCCGAAAATTCCGCTATTTTTGCAAGTTGTCGTCCCCTGGAGCTGAGAGGTTGTCATAAGGGGGTTGATAGTGCCAGGGGGTTGATGTCACAGGGAATTCTCGTTACGAGTCAGTCGCGGCGTTCTGGTGACTGACTCTTAGACGAGATCTGAGCGTCGCATTCGAAGTACACAGGGCACGCTGGAAACCTAAGAGTCATATCCGTCTACAAGTCATAAAAGTATATGACTACTGAGCGATAGTGACAAGAAGATTGAGAAAATGTCTTTCTCCGATACAATTTTGCACGTAGTTCCACTGACTCCAAATTGTAAGGTTGACACTGACTCGTAATGAGCATTCACTGTAGTTTGCTAGACCACAACCTCGCTCGCGACCGGTAACACATCCAAAAGAAGTACGATTCGGTAACTCTGCGCGCCGCACAGTGGTGCCAAATGGCCAAAAAGCGGCAAAAGATCTGTAAAAACGAAACTATCCAACGAATTTGTTTGAAAATTTGTGGAGAGATAGCCACAGGTACAACGCTTGTTTGGCAAAACAAATTTTTGTAAACAGTTGTTAACATTCAGTAATATGGGCTAATCGAAAATCTCTGTTTTCTGCCCATTTTTTATTGCCGCTTTTTGGCCATTTGGCACCACTGTGCGCCGCTCCGCCGAGTAAAAATTTGCAGACGATGCTCCAGTGGGCTCCGAGCCTATTACCCTAAGTTTCTAGCAGTTTATCCCATTGCAGGTTCGCTTGTATCTCGTCCAGGCGCCTAGAGGGATAATCGTGCGTTTCAACGAAATGGAAACCTTCCCCGAAAATTGTCCGCGTTGCTTTCAAGCGTGACCCGAGCCTGCGGAGTACGACGAAGAGTCCCCCGGAGCTAATGTCCCTGGGCGAGGGAGGGAGAGGGGGGAGGGAGAGGGTGCTCTCGTCCAAGTGGGTTTTACGAGCGAGAGAACGCGCTTTCAAAGAGCGTAGGTACCAGCAGGCTCGTTAAACCAATATTAGGGGTTTCTTAGACCCCCTCGGGATCTTTTCGACACCTCGGGGCTGCGCCAGCAGGTACCTGTTTACGGCGGCGACCGTGCTTAAAGCATCCTTCACACCATACCGAAAGGTACCAGCAGATCCGGCATTGTTTGCCACCGGCCAAGGGATAGCCCTCGCCGTTGGCAAATTTGTAGACCCCCTCCTTGTCCTCCTGGAAATCTGACCCTTCGGGACGACAGATTTCGTTTCTCTTTCCCGAGTTTCCCGGCCCTCGGGAAAACTGACGTTGTCGCTGTCGGGGGTTGCAAGTAGAGTCGATCCGTACTTTTTTACCCTCTATATTTTACTATTATATTTATAAGACAGTTATCTATGTTTTTATTTATTTATTACGCATTAGGCCAGAACTGGCCTATCAGCGGACATACATAAAGTGAACGTAGTGCTGATAATAAATAACAGACAATATGTCTGTCAGACATATTCAGGTACCAACATTACCATCATATCACAATATAGGCTGGAAGCTTATCGACTAAAATAATTCCTATTACATCAATTATTCCGCATACATTCAAAACATATTGACCTAAGACTAATTAAATATAAAATTGGAAATGTCACTTCTACATCTAATCAAATAATTCGTATAACATAATGCAAAACTGCGTACACCCATAAGCGCACGAAAACACATACATACATCCGCATTTGTAAAAACATACTCTTACTAACTAACTAATTAACAACTATAAAGAGACTAACTCACTTGTTTCTCTGTAAACAACGATTTTCTCCTTTATTTATTACGCGATATTACAACAGTTCTCTACACTATGTACAATCTTACCTGTAAACATCGAAACGACATTTAAAGTTTACTCTACATCTCACTTCTTTATTTATACTTTTATTACTGTCTCAATTTATGAGCACTATATCGTAATCCTCTATCTATCTCTCTCTTTCTCCTCGTCCTTCTTTCTAACAGTCGACAATCCACAACCTATGCTTTACAACGCGCGAAGCGCGGTAAAATTTGAATTCAAGAAATACCATTTCTTTACACATTATACAGGGTGGGTCGCCACGTTTTGCCATCTAGATTTACGTGATTATTATTACGCATAGCAAACAACGTTTCAGGTGAAGTTGAATGGTTTTGAGAGTGGCACATTCTGATGGTACATTTTTTTGTAGGTGGACGTGTAAAGGACATATGAAGGTCATTGTGTAAAAAAATCATTAGTTTAGGAAATATTTTAATTCTAATTCGTTAGGAAATCTCGACTTTCTGGTCAATATTATGAATTCAGATACACTACGCAATGTTAGTGAGTCATTAACTTCTCGATTCAGAAAGTGTTCCGATGCAAATGGTCGCCACATTGAATCTTTTCTGTAAAGGGACACTACAATTAAAACATCCCCTAAACTAATAATTTCTTTTACCCAAATAGATTAATACCTTTTTGTAAAGAATACGAAGAAGCATCCACCGATGCAATCAAAAATATATGATTCCATTTAAAAATACATTAATGACCTTCACATGTCCTTTACACGTCCACCTACAAAAGAAATGTGCCATCAGAATGTGCCACTGTCAAAACCATTCAACTTCATCGGAAACATTGTTTCCTATGCGTAATAATAATGACGTGAATCTAGATGGCAAAATGTGGCGACCCACCCTGTATATGCTTAGCTGTGTGAAAGGGGGTCCGTCGCATAGTGGTTTCAACGAGTTCGGATATTTTTCTGTTCGAGGCGACGTTATGGGTGCCGTATATCGGGCAGCGAGCACTAAGTTTGCAATTCGGCGACATTTCGAGGGTCGTGAATCTGTCGTCGGCGATCAGGAATTCGCATGGTCGCGGTGAATCATCCGTGTCGGAGTCACGGGTCCGTTCATTGGCACCGGTCTCGATAGCCGTCGACATTAGCGCCGGTTTCGAGGGCGGAACAAAAGAAATTGGAACGCGCCACAGCATCGCCCCCCCCCCTCTCACTCTCTCTCTCTCTCTCGCCTCCCCTAACACCCTCGCGGAATCATTATATCGCAAGTTTCCCTGGCAGGGAGCACCGATTCTCGTGCGTCAGCGACGAGGCGAGAACGCGCGATCAGGATGCCAAGTCACATGTTGCGCGCGATTTTGGCATTGGCGGTTTCCCCCCACCCCATACCACCCTCTCCTAACCCCTCGCCTAACAGCTCGCCGAGGTCAGTTCCGTTCCTGTGATCGACCAACCGCGAAATTCGCCACACTTCCTCGGATCCACCGGATGCGTAACTGTTCCTCGATCGCCGCGGGATCCGTCGGCCTTCCTTCTTTTTCGCTTATGCGAAACCGCGGCCAGCATTCTACAGTTATTCGCGGAACCGAAGCCAGAACGCGATTTCGACGATTCTACGCCAGCAGCCGACGATGAAATTTTGTAGATAGGTCTTCGGATGAACAGAGGAGCCTTTGGACTATCTTTGGAAGGTTGGAGGAATGCGTTTTGCGGGCAGAGGAACTAGAAGTTGATTCCAAGGTCCCTCTTCGCGGCAAATACGCTGCGGATGGAATACAATTATGATTAGACTGAGGATCTTTATGCGGGATAAAAATTGCGTGCATTGTGCAAAGCAGGAGCCAGAGAAAAATTTAATTGTTGCTTTGGAGATTCGAATCCGCTGAAACTGACACATTTTAGTAATTTTTTTTTACCTGTCCGCTGATTTAAATCGCCCTTACTCATTTTTGCCAATAACATCCGCAGTGTAGTTATGATAAACCTGGAAACCAGTCAAAATTGCTGTATCGTTATTCAAAATATTTTTCACATTATTAAATTTGTTTGTACTTAATAAATTACCAAACACTTCGGTATTGTACGAACAAATTGCAGCATTTTCGTAGATACAACATGAAAAAATATGTATGTATAGAAGGGAAATATTCTAGGTGGGAAGAAATGTTTCGTTTTGGAGTTAAAATATCTTCGAGTGCAAAGGGTTAGAACAATAGAGGGGCTAAGAGACTTATAATATAAGACTTGATATCTGTAGGTTATTATTTGACTCCCGTTTGTTGGATGAGGAATATTTTTTCATTTTGCTAGGTCGAGTCGCCGATAATTTTTGTTTTATGATCTAAAAACTTCTTCTTCGTTGCTGCTGGCGTAACTATGGCTCCTGGTAACAGGCAACTGCAGTTATTCGGAGAACCGAAGGCGAACTGCCTGCCATTCGCCAATTTTAAGGCTGCGATTACCAATGAGATCAAGTAGATGGGTAAATGATGGGTCTCCATCTGACTAGGAGACTTTGAGCCATCCTTGGAGGGTTACAAAGGC
Organism: Halictus rubicundus; assembly: GCF_050948215.1. Taxonomy (NCBI): domain Eukaryota; kingdom Metazoa; phylum Arthropoda; class Insecta; order Hymenoptera; family Halictidae; genus Halictus; species Halictus rubicundus. The sequence continues at coordinate 12,558,093 of NC_135160.1, forward strand.
GGATCTTGTTGAGAGCGAGAGAGAGAGAGAGAGAGAGAGAGAGAGAGAGAGAGAGAGAGGGCCTGGACGGTGTTCCCAAGGTCCTTTTCCCGGTAGATGTTGGGTCGAATCGACAACAATTTCTTTCAGTGTTTATAATTCGCAAGCTTCAAGGTAGCAGTTACCAATGAGATCAAATAGGGGGGTAAATGATGGGTCTCCAGCAAACCGGAGGAAGCATTCTTGGAGGGTTCGAAGGTTAAAAATTGTAGAAGGTGGGCTTGGAGGTTGTTCTTAACACTAGATTTACGGGACCCGTCAAAATGACGGATTCTAGTATTTTTAAATTTATTAGACACTGATTTCATACCGGGTGATAAGCATAATTCTATGTCAACGTTAAAATATGCAATGATATTTCTACCAATTGCTGCAAGTTCTGCTACTTTAGATTTTTATAAAGATCTAAACAATGGTGGCTTATCATATGGAAAATAGTATTTTTAAATTGCGAATATTCAGATTGTAAAGATGTATCCATGAGCAATAATTTCACAAATTGATTTCTTTGGGTTTATTTCATTAAAAAAAAAAATGGCTACAAACTTTGATCGATACACTGATGTCATTTTTATAAAGTAATGTAAAATAGTCATTTTTAGTGCTCCGTAAACCTAGTGTTAAATTCCCTTTCGTGGTGTAAATCTTTTCTTTTCATGTACATGATCCTCAAGTTTTAATTTCAAGTAGTATACATTAATGTCAACTAGCTGAAATCCTTCATCCTCAGTAAAGAAAGCAGCTGCACTTTGGCTCCCATTTCTCGAGATTGCTGAAGAAGTGTATTCAACAGGAAGATCCGCAGTCTAGAAACCATAAATGTCAAACGTCTCGTCGTTTATGCGCGCGTATAGCCCGCGCGGCGGGGATGAAAGGGAGTTAAAAGGCTTTGTTTACCTTATCGCGGCCAAATCGGCTAGGAACGACAGCTAGCATCGGGTTTCCTCGGGGCGCAGAGCGGGGGCTGGCGTCTGCAATTTCGATCGCATAAATATATAATCGTTGCGCAACAAGGAATGCATACCCTGGGTCTCGTGAGGTGTGCGAGCGCGTCAGGTGTGCGGGCTCGTCAGGTGTGCGATCGTCGCGTCTGCGGTCAGGCGTGTCCACGTGTCCTGGCGATCGGTAAACAAACACGTTTCGAGCGTCAGCGAACTATAAACAGCCTGAACGATCCACGAACCTCCGGCCATGTTTTTGCGAAGGAGGAGCGGCAAATCGGTGCTGTAACGATCGATCCTGTTTCAGACAACGTGTGCCTGCGACCTTGGTCCTTCGAGAGGGTGCCGAACAAGATGATTCGCGGTTTGGACAACGCGTTGATCTACACGACCACGAAGGAGGCTTGTCTCGCGGCCTGCTTGAACGAGCATCGATTCACCTGCCGATCCGTCGAGTACAACTACGTGACCTTGCAATGTCACCTGAGCGACTCCGATCGACGAACCACGATACAGTACGTGCAGTTCGTCGACGCCCAGGGCGTGGATTACTTCGAGAACCTCTGCTTGAAAGGTAATCAGCGAGACGAAACAGAGAAAATATTATTTTTTAATCTAGAAATTCTCATGATCGAAAAAATAGAAAAAATCAAGTTTAGAAATTTAAGGTATTTCACGTGGAAGTCGCGCTGAACACAATTTGTGTAGCCTTATCAATAGTACAGTAGTAAATAGAATCATGTAGGTTCTCTCGCAGTATTTCTCTTATTTCTGACCTTGTATGACCTTTGGAAGTTATTCTGTTGCATACGAGAGAATTCGTCTTGACCCACGCTTCCATGTGACATTGAGAAACATATAGAATTCTTTTTAAAAGATTGAAGGTCACCTTGGTTTTATATACTGTGAGTTCTTCCTCTTCCAGTTTTTCTTTTAAATACTTACTAATTACAACGCTGGTCCAATTTACCGCGAACACCTAGTACATGGAGGAGGGAATATTTGATGAACGGTTTCTGAATTCGATCGTTCGATTAATTGCAGGAAAAGAGGCTTGCAAGTCGCAGCGGGTCTTCCAGATCCCGAGGATCGGCGTGGCCGACGACAAGGTCGCGCAGTACGCGGGCTTGCATTATTATACCGACAAGGAGCTGCAGGTCCAGAGTGAATCGGCTTGCAGATTGGCCTGCGAGATCGAGAACGAATTCCTCTGCAGATCGTTCCTCTACCGAGGCGCCCCTCAGGAAGCGGCTTACAACTGCCAGCTGTTCCATCTGGACCACTGGACTCTTCCCGACGGACCCTCTACGTACCTGAACGCTGAGAGACCTCTGATCGATAACGGGGAGAGGGTCGGGACCTACTTCGAGAACTACTGCGAGAGTGAGTAGTCGAAAAGTCGGACGCAAGTGCAGTCATCGACGTCAATTCTTCGAATTGTTAAAAATCTTACCACAATCGTCGCTTCCAGAGGTTGGCGGACCAATGGCTGATCCACTTCCGGTGGTGTTCGAGACCACGGAGGATCCTACGATCAACAATCTTACCAGAAACGACATAAACTGCGACAAGACTGGCACCTGCTACGACGGTGAGTACATTTGCGAGATTTGCACCCCCTGGCAACTGAGAAGAGCAGATGTTGAAGTTGCGTAAGCCACTGACGTCACCCTTTCAACGTGGATGGTCTACGAAAAGAAATAGTTAGCTATTAACACTAGATATACGGGACCCGTCAAAGTGACGGATTCTAATATTTTTAATTTACGAATATGGTAAAGATGCGTCCATGAGGAATTATTTAACAAATTGATTTCTTTGGGTATATATCATTTAAAAAGTGGCTACAAATTTCGATGGATACGTTCATGTTATTTTCATAAAGTAATGTAAAATAGTCACTTTTAGTGCTCCGTAAACCTGGCGTTAAAGTGAAAATGACCAGGTACGCTGCTTCTTCAACAATGCATCTCTCTGAAGAAGTAAGAAAATAAACGAGTTATGCTCGCTGTTGAGTTCGTATTAAACAAAAAGTTCGTCTAACGTCATCGCAAGCTCCGACTGCTCCGACGATCATTTTTACGAACGGCTGGTTAGCTAGACTTAATTAAGGAGGAATGTGCAATGTGCAACTCGGTTGCAGTGTCTGTGGACTGCAAGGACACGCGGATCGCGGTGCAGGTGCGCACGAACAAGCCTTTCAACGGTCGTATCTACGCGCTGGGAAGATCGGAAACGTGCAACATCGACGTGATCAACAGTGACCTCTTCAGGCTCGACCTGACGATGAGCGGCCAGGACTGCAACACCCAGAGCGTGGTAAGCGGACGAGATTGCGCTAGATATTCGCACTGATATCACTGTCACCTGTAAACCACCTGTTTCGCACGAGCCCCTAAACTCAGCTCAAACACTCTGTTCACCATGGCAGCGTGACGGTTTTCAGACTGGCATCTACTCGAACACGGTCGTCCTTCAACACCATTCCGTGGTGATGACCAAGGCCGATAAGATATACAAGGTGAAGTGCACCTACGACATGTCCTCGAAGAACATCACCTTTGGGATGATGCCTGTCAGGGACCCGGAAATGATCAGCATCACCAGCGCGCCGGAAGCCCCTCCACCAAGGATCCGCATTCTCGACAGCAGGTCCAGGGAGGTCGAGACCGTTCGCATCGGAGACAAGCTCACCTTCAGAATCGAAATCCCGGAAGACAGTGAGTTTCCGCGCGCTCTCTTTGTTCCGAGTAGCCGGTCGACGAGCATACGAAACAAATGATCGATTCACGTCTCTTTATACAGCTCCCTACGGCATATTCGCCCGCAGCTGCGTCGCCATGGCCAAGGACTCCAAGAGCACCTTCCAGATCATCGACGACGAAGGGTCAGTCGTTTACATCCGAACAATAATTCGTTTCTAAGCCCGGTAACCTGTCCTCTCTTGACCGTTCGGCATCCAATCATTTTTCCTCTCTTCATCTTCTGTTAAAGATCTTAGTCCACACACCGGGTTGGTTCGGACACCGTTTACCTCTTGCACTAAACGGTTAACAGATATATGAAATAGTGCTTCAACAAGTACTTCACATTTTAAATTCCCCGGGGCTTTTTTAAATCAATCAGTTTTGTACTTCCATTGATGAACGAGGGCTGAAGTAGGATCTCTCGGACTGTTTCAGATGCCCGAAGGATCCAGTGATCTTCCCCAGCTTCACACCGGACGGAAACGCGCTGCAGTCCGTCTACGAGGCGTTCAGATTCACCGAGTCCTACGGCGTGATCTTCCAGTGCAACGTCAAGTACTGTCTAGGACCCTGCGAGCCGGTAATTAAAGAAAATGAAGAACGAACGGTAAAAGTATTCGCGGAGGATTAACGATGGACTTGCGATTGATTGCAGGCTGTCTGCGAATGGGGACGCGAATCGGTAGAGTCCTGGGGCAAGAGACGTCGAAGGAGCGTCTCGAACACGACGGCGGAGAAGGCGGAGGACATGACGTTGTCCCAGGAGATTCTGGTCCTCGATTTCGGAGACGAGAAGCAGTCGGCCTTCCTGAAGAGCGACTCCAGCATAGACTTCAACGAAGCCGGTAATTATCACATGAGACAGAAGATGTTCGGAGCTGATCCTGTAGCAGAGGAAGGTCCTTGAAGAGTGGTCGCTGGGCGAAAGTTTCAAGTAGTACTGAAAAGGAAAATTCTCTGATGCCATAGTCTAGGTAGATGATGATAGTCTAGGCATGAGGATAGAGGATAGGATAGGATAGAGGACAGGATAGGATAGAGGATAGGATAGGACAGAGGATAGGATTGGATAGAGTATACTATAGGATGGAGGATATTATAGGATAGAGGGTAGGGTAGGATAGAGGATAGGATAGGATAGAGTATGTGATAGGATAGAGGACAGGATAGGATAGAGGATAGGATAGGACAGAGGGTAGGATAGGACAGAGTATGGGATAGGATTGGATAAAGGATAGGGTAGGATGGAGGATAGGATAGGATAGAGGATAGGATAGAAGATTGGATAGGATAGAGGATGCGTTTCCTTGACAAAAATTGGCTACAGCTCTTGCAGCTAAAGAAGGTCCCCCAAAGCAATGCGAAAACGATTCCTGAAAACTGAATGTCCCGATGACATATATCCTGTACTAGAGGATAATCTTCCAGACAAAACCCTGCCGCAAATGGTGCAGCACAGAGGGCTCCTCTAAAAACGATTGGTTACGTAGACAAAACTGTCCTGGTGACATACATCCTGTACCAGAGGATAATCTTCTAAAACGACGCGTTCCCTGCGCAAAAATTACACACAGTTCCTGAAATCCCTGAAACGATACGCTAGGTGGACGAAATATTTCCCAGAAAAAACTTGTTAGCTAGAGTTTCCGCAGCAAATGAGAATTCTCTGAAACGACGCGTCCCCTAGACAAGATCCTGCCACGAATCCTGCAGCAAGGATAAATCCGATACGTTTTCCAGATAAAACGGTGACCATAGTGGAGCCCTGCCCGACCAAGACGTCCGTGCTGATGCTCGGAGTAACCTGCGCCCTGCTGGTCCTCATCTACATCTCCACGATCTTCTGCTACTACATGAAGAAGTGGATGTCGCCTCACAAGATGATGCCTTGAGGACCGTACCTATCGCGCTCGAATTCGTGAGGAGGGTTCGGAGGGTATAAGGACCTCCGAAAAAAAAAAAAAAAAAAAGAAATCGGGTCGGGATCGATCGCGACGAACCCGAAGAGACTGTCGCGCGTTCGCCTGAGCAAATCCGGGCTCTGCTCAATCAAGTTCATCGTCGAAGTCGATTTGCTCAGGCGAACCGCCCCCGGCAATTATAAACATTGTCTTTCTTTTTTCTCTCTCTCTCTCTCTCTCTCTCTCTCTCTCTCTCTCTTTTGTCGTCGGGTTCGTCGCGAACGCTCGTCGTCGTTCATAGAGGGAAATTGTCGATTTGCGGCGACAGAAAAATTGGAATTCTGCGACGGGGCAAAAGGAAAAATGTCGCCGTAAGGGTCGCGTCTTCGGCTTCGATGAAAGGATCGAAGCGAGAGCTCGCGATAGCCCGATTGCGCAACGCTGTCGATGAGACCTTTTCGTCGAATGATATGAAGACCGCACTCATTATAGAACACTTTAAATAGAATTTCACGCGGACATGCGACATTACTGGTCGCGGGTGACGAGTATCACGAGGCGTGCCGCTTGTGCAACGTCTCGCGACGGGGAATAGTTTAAAACACACCTCCACTCTACTCATACACGCGTCGTACGACGCGCATACACGAACACATACGCATATTATACGTGCATAAGTTAGACACGAGGCAGAAATCGCGGAGGATCGATTTTCGCGGACGGTGACACACACACACACACACATACACACAGGTGACCCGCACACGGCACGCTCAGAATACATATTTTGTTACTGGGTACAGTGCTCTCTCACACATTATGCATTTTACGTCTAATTCATTTCACACTCGTTTATACATAATATTTATCGTGCATACTCGGATCTTATAGATCGCATAAGGGGACGAATTGATAGTGGGGATCTTGAGTGCAATATTTCCGATCGGTTTTGCTCGAGGACATACGCGAATCATAGTCCGCGTTCTTCGAAAGGGGATGGGAAAAGTCTTGTCTCTCGGAGGGCGGACTGCGAGGGCGAACGAATCGACGAACAGAGATCCGTGTTCGGTTCAGAGTGGGATCATTCCGAAACCGAGCATCGTCGGCCAGGTGAAAAGCTGTTCCTCGATCCCGTGGATCGTTTCTCGGCGATCGGGAACAGCGACGGGCGACCAGCGTTGTAATAGGTACACATTTTACTTTATTTAAGGTCATCTTAGACACAGCTAACTGTCTTATCCCTGATGGGCTACTTCTGATCGGGTTGCAAAGAGTGCAAAAGTGGAGAGCCGGGGGGCCCCGTTCCGTGGCCATGTGGCGCACGGCCCTGGCTGCCTACATTTTTATTATTTTTCCATTTTTTTTTTTTTTTCGTTCAACTCCACGGGAATCGACTTGTAACCTGTATCAAGACTAGCGATATTTAAAGGTTCACGCTTCACTAACGTCTCTAACGATACAACCTAGCGTTTAAGGTAGGAAATAAGCGGAGCATGGAAGCATAGGATAAAAGAGAGCAAGAGAACAGGCGAATGGGGAGGGGGAGAACGTGTATCTCTGTTTGCGCGCGATCTGCAAAGCCGTTTCGATCTCTCGTGGTTACTGGTGCTTTTTAATCCATCGTTTCAAAACGTTTTTCCTTTCTTTCGATCGCGACGAATGCTTCGATCTTTCGTTGGACGCGCGAATCGCCGATCGATCCGCGCCGGGAACACCTGGAAACTCCGATTCGATCGAGAAGTGCCAGCTCCAAGAAACAAGCCTAATGCTCGAACCCTTCGATCTTTTATTCGGGGACGTTAATTTTTTGGGAGACCTATCGATTATTTCAGAGTCGTTTCGTATGCAGTTTCTGTACTTGCAGTTTTAATGTTGCGTTTCGAAGACCTTCCTTTCAGTAATTATGTCTGATAAAGTTGTCAGGTTGTTTCGAAAATTTTTTGGGGCTGGATGGCGTATCTTCGTTTCCAATGTTGGCCTTCTTCGTCAACTGTTCCCGGCTGCGTGTATTGACACGGCAATTGGATTTATGGGAAGAGTCAGCCTGCCGAGGGTGGAAAACGAACGAACGAAGTGTATATATTACTGGACCGTAGTAGGTACTGAAATGGAGACACGTATACAAGCATCAATATCACATGTATCCGTACTCTATTTATGTAAGCGAAAGTTTAAACAATTAAACTGAACGAACAAATTCGACAAACTCGAGCCCGTCCATCCTACTCCACACCATACCCTGCGTTTTCTGTCACAGGAGCGAAAGCGTCCGATTGTATTTCTAACAATTTTTAGAAACTTTCCAGGCTTTGAAAATACTTCAACCATTGCAAGATCACTCGTGTTGGTCAAATCTAGTATTAACACTAAACCTACCGAGCCTTAAAAATAACTGATACATGTTCCCTTGTGAAAATTACACGATTGAATTCATTTGGATTTTGTGCGGTTATTACGCGTGCTCTACTAAATATATTTATTTAATCATTCCGCACGATAGCATCTTCATAATTTCAGTAATTGTAAAATGAAAACTCTGGAACCGGTCATTATGACCGGAGGTGGTAGGTTTAGTGTTAAGTCATCCCCTAAATTGTGTCGCTTCTAAATATCATTCTAAGCGCTTCGTTTATGCATTTTAGCCTGACAAGATAACTCTTGAAGATACGAAGTTTCTGCAAAAATATAGTCTAAACGAAATACTGACTGTTCCCATCTGTAAAGTGCTATAACAAGTTTTTAGTTGTTAGTTCTGCTCCGTCAAAAAATAATATGAAGCTTATTACATCCCCGCAATTTGTACTGAAAATGGTAGGTAATATCCGACAGAAATTTTCTTGCCCCCAATTTGTTAATAATCAAATAAGCTACGAAGACAATTGAGACGAATTAATTGGTACATCAACGAAGATCCGGAGCAGGAGGTGGGACAAAGAAATATTGTCTTGCAACGCGGAAGAAATTATAGAAATTTGTAAAGGATCGATGATCGATCAAGATCCCCTGTACCGATTTTCCCGAACGGGAATCGAACGGAAACGATTGGTCGGCGGCCAAACGCGGGGTCGTCTAGCACTTATGATTAATTGATCCGCGCTCGTGCTCAGGTCGCACGTGTGCACATTTATTGTTGCGGCGGTTATTAATATGAATCACTTGATACAATTGCGGTTTGGAGATTGGTCAGTTGACTCTAGATAAAAATAATTGCAGCGTCTTCGTTTTAAAAATAGAACGCGGCTGTACTGTTGCGTCCGATCGTCTGAGAGTGTACGTTTTAAGCCGGTCTTAAAATTAACACGGATCGTTGATCGATTTCTCCGATAGCTGCCAATCCCGGCCTAACGGGTGGGGGGGGGGAGAAAAATAAATGAAACACGCGGCTCGTGTTTGCGCGCGTGATACGGCCGAACGATAAAAAAGAAAAGAAAAAAACGCAACGGACCCGGCTAATTGGTAATACGCCGGTGCATTTCTGTAAATCGTGCGTCTTCGATGACGCGTCCGGCGTGCCTCGACGAGGTTTCAAAGACTAGCGTTAATCGATAAGAAATTTAACGAGCTTAACTTCTCTCGACCCTCGAAGGCAACGGTTATCTCGCCGATAAATACTTTCGAGCGCGCTCGTCGAAAGACGTTTTGCAATAGCAATGAAAACGACTGAATCATTTTCAACGGCCGGCAAGCCGAGCCCGCCGCAGCACACTATGGCCGCCGTTCCGTTTCACCAGCGAATTCACGGTAAATTCCATGTAGAATGATCGCGGGGCAATTTTGCGTTTACCGTTATCGTCGGGTCTTATCATTTCGCAACGGTTCGCCTGAAATTAATCGGAGCAAAGTATTCGAGAAAAATCGGCGTGACGTAAAACGGTAATTCCGACGGACACGCTGGGAAAACGGCGGGAGTGAGACAGAAATCGATTCGGTGCAACGATAGAGGCGCGCACGTGAACGCAAATCAGACAAGGAAATGACGAATACAGCTAAGAGATGAGAATAAGATCGACCATTAGCTCGAGAGAACTGAATTAATGGCTCCGAAGTGCGCGCGCGCGTGTGTCCATCTATGGACAGGACGATTAATGCACACCTTCCAGAAACTATCCTCTTGACAGAGGTCATTTGCATGCGGAATTCGGAGAAACAGTATCGGGTATTTCCAGAATTTTAGAATGCAGAGAAATCAATTAGCAGACTTCCAGAAAGTCATACGATTTCCATAGAATTTAGAATTTTATGATTTTTCAGAATTTCATGTATTTCGCGAGAAACTGAAATCTGAAGCGAGTGGTTGCCTTTCTGCAATCTGTTAATTCTCCAGCAAAATTTTTCATTTTTCTCTATTTATTTATTATTCCTCTGTTTTAAAATCCGAATTGTTCTAAAATGACCTCTATATTATTTCAGCAATGAGAACTACATTCACTCCTCGCTCTATTTTACATAGAAGTTTGACCTCACAAATATTAATCCATCAAAACAGATTTCTAAATTAGTCTGACAATAAGGGATCTACTGACACCTGTTTTGTACTGTACAGAGCATTGTCTCCTCGAGGAGCTCAAGATCATTTCCATACAATATTTTTAGGAAAGAATCCACCCACCCTTTATACGTGGAAAATATTTCATAAAAAGAACGTCTGATCTAAATGACAAGAAAGTACCGGAAAAGTGGCCGTGCGAAAAGCTCTAATAAAAAATCATTGCTAGATTATTTTTCCAGTAAAGTATCCGTCCACCCTTTATCAACGTAGAAAATACATGATAAAAGCAAGAATTTTTCATCTAGATGACAAAGTCCCCGTGAGTCACGGCAACGGGCAAGAAATGACCGGAAAAGCGGCCGTACGAAAAGATCTAATACAGAATCATTGCTAGATTATTTTTCCAGCAAAAGATTTTTCCACCCTTTATCAACGTAGAAAATACATGATAAAAGCAAGAATTTTTCATCTGGATGACATGGTCCCCGTGAGTCACGGCAACGGGCAAGAAATGACCGGAAAAGTGGCCGTATGAAAAGCTCTGGTACAAAATCATTACCAGATTATTTTTCCAGCAAAGGATTTTTCCACCTTTTATCAACGTGAAAAATACATGATAAAAGCAAGAATTTTTCATCTAGATGGCAAGGTCCCCGTGAGTCACGGCAACGGGCAAGAAATGGCCGGAAAAGCGGCCGGATAAAAATCGTCGTGGGGCATTAGAGGCGTCGATAAAGCGAGCGGCGGATAATGCAGCGGCTATTTATCCGCCCTTTAATTTTTTACCGCTCGGTCGATAAAGCGAATCGCGGCCGCGGAGCGCGCGGCGAGGTCAGAAACTAGACCCGTAACGATTCCGTGGCTCGACTCCCTCAAGGCTTTCCTTGTAAAACGAGCCCGCGGAAGGATGGCCAGGACACAACACCACCAGTCGTTTCGTACATGTACGTGTGCCCGTCGAGCTCTTCGGTACTCCGTTGTCTTTCGTCGAAACCCCGTCGTGCCAAAGGCGAGAGCGTATGGCAACCTCGTCAACCTCGATACGCCTTCGCCAATGATAAGATAAAAAGGTTAGCATGTGTACGTTTCTGCTCGAGCGGAGACGCGAACGTGGGCGTTGTTGCATTTCGCGAGCCGCGACCACGCTCGCTCCTCCCTCCGTTCCCGCTGTTTCTTTCACGATAACGTTCTCCTCTTCTTTTTTCGATTCCACACGCATGATTCTTCATCCCTAACCCCCTTTAGTGTTCTCGCCCGTTCCAGCATCGAGGGAAACAGACCGTCGGTCCAATGGTACTGCCGGAGAATTATCGATAGCTTCCGATAGTCGATTGTTGTCGGTGGTACGCAATCCGTAGCGCTTTACACCAGCCATAAAGTGCATTCGCAAAGTATCTTTTTCCTAAAGTTTAGAATAAACACCTGAAATCATTTGGCATTTCTGAATATTTTGCCTTGCAATTATACTATTATTACCATTATACCCTTCTATTTTTGACTACAGCTAGACTATAGAAACAGTGACTGTTTTAGCTACCGCTCTGTCAGTCAGCTTCTGTTTCATGACTTGAGTAAACGAATCAGAGGCGCACGGGTATCGACCCAGAATTTTAACGATAACTATCGAAAGCGTAAAGCAGCTATCGATAGCGTCCGATAGGGTTGGTCGTCGAGAGTTGTGAATGGTGCTATCGATAGTCCTCCATGGCGTAACAAGCAGGAATCGCACGATATTTCGGCGAGGCCGAGCCAGTTCCGTGGTAAGAGGTTAACCACGATCACGAAGGTATGCGCAGGTATGCAGCGAGTAGGCGCCATCGTGCGACCGCCCACGGAGAAGGTATATTTCTGTATTCGTGTACGTGGGCAAACGAGCGATGCGACCAACTGTGACGCCTAACCTACGTACACGGCGAATCGAAAAAAAAAACGATCTGCACACGCCGACTTTTCCTCGCGATCGTTAACGCTCTACCCACTGGTCGATATTTCGTGCTGTTTCGTTCGCGAAAGTTCATTAAGGCCTGGCATCGAGATTTCGATAGCCGATTGTCGAGGCCGGATTCGGATCTTTAGATGCCCTAAGCGCTTAACAGATTCTGAGGCCCCCTTATGATCGCTTCAACGTAATTTTAGGGCGGACCTGTACCATTTCTTGGGCATTTTTGATAATTTGACTGAAAAGAGTTTTTAAGTGTTTTTAAGTTCAGAGTTTTACCGTTCACTACTGATTTTTATCTTTCCACTGTTCTTTCGTTCTTTCCACTCGCACACGAACGCTTAGCAATATTGTTACCACGCAAAAGACGGTAGACTTAGAAAATTTTCGATGCTCTAAGCACCCGCTTATTTTGCTCAATCCAGCATTGATCGACCTGTACCGAGATCTAACCTCGACAACGTGATTTACAGATCTCTCATGACATTGTTATCTGACCTCGTCATTTGCAAAATGGCGAGATTGAATCTACGAAAGCATCTTTACGATATCGTTAATTTTAAAACGATAGGTCCGAAACCCGTCTTTTGATCCATGAAAAAGGTCTACTGATCTACCTGTGACTCTTAGAGACCAGTTGCAACAATAAAAGTTTCAATTTCTTTCTGATTTCCATTAAATATTGATACATAAATGGATACAGAAATTGTATCCCTAAAGATCGCCATTACGAGCTTAATTTTTAGCACTGGGTTTACGGCACATTAATGTATTGAAATTGTAAAGATGCATGCGTGATAAAATATTTAAAAAATGTATTCCTTCGGATATATATTATCTTAAAAAATGGCTAAAAATTTAGATAGGCATTTTCTCGTTATTTTTATAATGCAGAATAATCACTTTTACTATTCTTTTAACCTAGTGTTGAATCCAAAAACCGGGTGGAGGGGGTAGGCAGCCAGCGTACCAGTGTTTTGAATGACTGTACCGAATCCGGGATTTTCTAATGAGCCGCGCTCACGTTTTCACGCCGGATGTCGGTGCCTTTGTCGGTGTAGTAGTCAGAATTCATCCGAATGTCTGTATCCTCGTTTCTTTCTGCCGTTCGCTCGACGACCTAGCCCCTACCGAGCGGACGATCAAAAGCCAAGGCGATTCCGTTAGAGGATATTTGGATAACCCGGCAACCCGTTAGTGTCGGTGCACGCTGACTAGACTCGAAAACCGCATACAAGCAGAGGCGTGTGCGCGATTCGAACACTAAAACACACGCACTTGTCGATGATAGAGAGATGCGTGAGCTGGTGCACGTGTGGCGCTCTCCCAGTTAGCAAGTACGTAAATAAACTTAGGCTTATAAAGACGGGACTGAGATTTCAACGAGTGCCTCCGCGACGCGGGAAAAGACACTCATGAATGCTCCACTAATTTTGCTACAGGACCATAGACGCATTGTGATCCTCGCGAGTAATCCTACTCGCGATGAATGAGGTTATTCTCGAAGACGATGCTCGAGCCACCGACGGAGAAGTATTCTAATTCGATCGTCCGAGAGATAACAATGGTTGTGTGACGGTCGGTTGTGAGTATCGATGAGAGGTACGTCCGATGACGAATCCTCGTGAACATGTGTGAACAGTGTGATTAGCCGAGATAAAAGCAACTTCGACGCATATTTGCTCTGATAGAGAAAGACAGAGCAGCTACAGTATTTATTCAACAGAAGCAAACTGCATGGAAGGCTGAACAATTCCAGCCCGGAGAGTAATAAGATAGAATCAATCGTCCCCGTAGAGCGGGCATAGCAGCAGGCGACGGCTTGTCTGGTCTTTGCCAAGAGTCTCGAGCCGTGCTTCTACACCAACGAGCCTCCACGTTGGTGTATCGGAGAAGGACGGACCGAAGGGAGAGAGACAGAGAGAGAGAGAGAGAGAGGCCTCGTCTACTGCACTTTTTGCCGCGAATCGGGACCGCTGACGCCCTTTTCTTTCACACTGCGCGTTCTCACGTGGCTGTTACCGCGCGAGTAAGGTAGGTAAGGGCCAGCCGGAGTAGTACGCCGCAGGACTCAAAGGTGAGGTGTCGCAAGTCGAGGCATTGGTAAATAGGAGGTGTGCTCTGTCTCGCTCGCTCTCCCGAACGGAGTCTCGACTTGTTCGCGTAGCGTACCCACACGCGAGCATACACGTGAAAAGAGAGCAAGGAAAGCGAAGGCTACGAACCCGGGACACGGGGCGAGCAGGCGAGAAAGAGAAACGTGGAGAGAAAGAGAGAGAGAGAGAGAGAGAGAGAGAGAGAGAGAGAGAGAGAGAGAGAGAGAGAGAGAGAGAACGGTCGGCGTACATCATTTGGGCGCCGAGAAGTCTGGCGCGACCAGGCCAAGCCAGGCCAGGCCAGGCCAGGCCAGAGGCGCGTCTCTGGTTACGCGACCATTTGGGGCGCCAAGCCATGGAACGCCGAGAAGCGGCGAGGAGCAAGGAGAGAGGATCACACCGGCTACGGATAGAAAGGAAGAGCCATAGGAGGGCAAAGCACGGGAGAAAGAGAGAAAAAGAGGGGCCCCGATGAGCGAGAGGGGCCAGGAACGGAGACGGTAGGTAGGCGTCCGAGGATCGTTCAGCGAGCCGGGGAATCGCGTAGGGTGGCGTGTGCATGTGTGGATGCATGCATGTACAACACCGCCTGCCTGGAAAGGGGTGAGGCGTCGCGGGGCGGGAGGGGAAATCAACGAAGGGGCCTCTACAGGCTACATTCCAGCGGGACACGAGTTTTAAAACATGGCTACCCGCGTGAATGTAGGTCCACGACCGATCCTATGACACGCACACACAGTATCAGGCCTCGGGCCGGTGCGGCGCGGCGCGGCGCGGTGAGGCACGTCGGCTACGAGCCTCGTGCCGTCTCTTTTTCTCTTTTCAGTTTCTCTTGGTTCCACTTTTGTAATCTGCCTCGGAACGATTCCCTCCCATAGCCGGTGTGGCTCTTTCCCCCTAATGTCTGCTCCGTCACACGGTCGCACAGACACACCAACCCACGGAATCCCCTTGCCCCTTTACACCATCGGGTTCTTTGCCTCTCTTCTCTCCCCCCGCGGCAACCCGGACGGCCCGGCCGACCGAGCTGGCGACACCCTGTCTGGCAAGACCGGCCGTCGCACAAAGGAGGGGGAGCCTGGTCGGCTGCGTTGCCACGTCCTCGGACTTCGGGCTGCGCCTACCTTCGGCCCCAAGGACAAATCCGATGAACGTGCCAGCCGTCGTGGCGTACTTAGGCGACTGCCGGTCTGCTACCGCCGCGGCGCTTTCCACGCATTATGCCTCCTCGTATACACCGGTATTATTCCCGATAGCCGACTCGCGATATATGTACAGCGGTATCGGTGGTGGTGTGCCGATGTCGCACGGCACGGCACGACCCGAATAATCGTGTAATATCAAGGTCGCAAATTAAAGAGCGGATCGACGATTCGGATCTCCTCGTCGCGTCGTCGACAGGAAAAACCTGAGACGCTTCCGACATCGGCGCACGAAATACCTGAGCGATGAATCGCGCGGTACCCGTAGAACTATGCGAAGGTCCGAATCGTGTTGAGAGGCAGGTACCTCTCCGATCGTAGCAATATTCGCTCGGTCTTCTCCTCGGACACAGTCGAGGAAGAAGGGGCCACGGAGTCAACGTAATCGGCGAAACGAGAATAGCCATTGAGATTCCGAGAAGAGCAGCAGGGTGCTCCTTCGAGGAACCGCAGAAGGATCAGTGGGACCTCCAAGTTTCTGCTGGTGGCGCGAATCATGGAAATTTACGAGGCCTCGCTCGTTTCTTTCCACGCGACCTATCGTTCTCTCTCTCTCTCTCTATCTATCTGTCGCTCGATCGCTCTTTCTCGCTCCTGCCCGTGCTCATCAAAGTATATACTAACGCAAAGTTTGCGTCATTGCTTGCAAGCCTCTCTGTCTTTATCTGTCTCGCTCTCTCGACGCCCGTGTATTTACACACACGTCCGCGGCCTACGTGCGGCCGAACGACATGGCAACCGCGCGAAAAGCTAAACATATTAACTGTCGGCTCACGCCACAAAAACAACATGATCTCATTCCACGACGTACATGCAAGAAATTTGCGATTCGCATGCACGCCAGGAAACTCCGTCCGCTGATAACTCTCCGGCTCCCCGATGGAGCAAGAGGGCGGGGGGGGGGGGGGGGGGCGAGCGAGCGAGAGCGCAACGAACAAAACAAAATAAGATCGTGCCGGAAAGCCGAGGGAAATAATTGACCACCGATGACTCTGGGTAACGGTTGAAGACGGACAGAAACGCTGGTAATAACCAGTCAAGAACAATACAGATCGTATTACCCGGCCGGATTATAATAGGGACGACTTCTACCCTAACCAGGTCTGCCTGGCGAAGCCGACAACGGCCACGACCGTTTTTCCAGGAAGGTAAAATCCCTCTCGCCGCCTCCCCCTCACCGGCCATTCCCCTTTATTCGAGTGCCAATAAAACTTCTTAGGCGAGACTGTCGTCGACGTCGACGTCGAGCTGTGTTGGCGCTCGGTTACACTGCGAGCTTTCAAGAATTGTATACCGTATGCGAAGCCTGACGTAGGTCTTCAACGATTTAACCTAGATAACGCGCCTAATCTCGGCGAACGGGAAAACATCGGTAACCCGAGCAGCCTGCCGCGTACCGTTTCGAACGATACTTGCTCCGGTGTATGGCTCTCGAGAGCGGACGGTTGGCGAGTCAATCGTAGATCGCGATAAAATTCTGCGTAGCGATACGGCCGCTGGAACGCCGAGAAGGCGAGAAAAGGCACCGCGCAGAGGCAGGCAACGCGAGGAGAAAGGCGAGCAAAAATCTAGGCTCCATGCTGGCTGCCACGGCGAACCAGAGAGAACGGGTAGCAGCCAGCCAGCCAGTCAGCTAGCCATGCAGGCAGGCAGGCAAGCAGGCAGGCAAGGCAAGGCAAGGCAGTCAGACGAGCACGGCAGACAACATGGCGCCGAGAGCGTCGTCACGCCGGCGTGACGTTTCCCGCGCGCGTCATTAACGGAAGTGAACACACAAAATGGCGGAGTTTTACGGCGCTGAGGTGTGAAAGGGAAGAGAGACGGTCGTTCGAGCGGGAGAGAGACAAAAACAGCGGGAAAGCGGAGTCCCGAGTGGGTAGAGGCAAAGGAGGAGAAGGAGGGGCGGGTGGGCGCCTACGGGTGCGGGTAGTCAGGATGACGAGAACGTAGAAAGAGAAGAGCCTAGTTGGAGGAGGTTAGGTCGGTTAGGCGTAAAGAAAGAAGAATGACTGGTGGCCGGCAGCGGTGGACTCTAGCGCCTATGCCGGTCGAGTGGGATGTTGGGTATGTGTTGAGGGGCGCTTGCTGGCGACGGAGAGACAAGGAGAGACGAAGGAGAAAGGCGGTGAGAGAGAGGGAGAGGGATGACAAGAGGGGGAAACACGGTGAGAGACCGAGGCGAAGAGAGACGAGCGAATCGTTGCGGGGCTTCTACAGTGAGCGAGCGAGACCGACGACGACGAAGAGGGAGGGAGAGACCACGAGCGCTTTAGCTATAGAGAGAGAGAGAGAGAGAGGGAGAAGGTGCGGTAGGTAAGAGGGGGCAGTGGCGTGAGTAGGGAGGAAAGGAAAGAGAGACTGCTCGGTGGGAAGCAGCCGCAGTCCTCGGCCGTTGGTGGGGATGAAAATTAGTTACGGCATCTACCAAGAGACCTAAAAGGAACTCCGTGCGCGGCGCGGCCAGGCAAGCACTTCGTGCAATGTTACGCGTTAAGGTACCCCCGTGCGTTGTTGGCAGTGCCCGGTTACGAAGCTCATCGTCGTCATTGTCGCCGTCGTTCTCGTCTCCGGTGTTCGTCGTCGTGTGACGGTCGGTCGTGCGACGTCACCCTGTAAAAAGGAGAGAATCGGTATCTCGGGTGGGTGCGCGAAATCACACGTCGTCGTCGTCGTTATGGCTCATAGTGTGAGCGAGGTGCTCGGTGAGGGGAACTCGGTGAAAATGGTGCATCAAAAGCAGCCGCAGTCGCAGCAACAATCGTCAGTGCACCAGCAGCAGCAGCAGCAACAGCCGACAAGCAACAGCAACACCGCCACGAGGAAATCGGTCGGAGTGATGGGCAGCAGACGTATATTCGCGCCGGCCTTTAAGCTCAAGGTTCTCGACTCGTATCGGAACGACATCGACTGTCGTGGCAACCAGCGGGCCACCGCGAGAAAGTACGGAATTCATCGGCGTCAGATACAAAAGTGGTTACAGTGCGAGGACAACCTGCGTAACAGTTGTGCGGAAAGTGGCAACACCGTCGTGTCGACGACGGCGGTAACGGCAGCGACGACGACGAGCACGACGGTGATCTCGTCGACGGGTGTTCCGAAGCCGGACGGCACCGTGACGGAAGCCACGGGGCCCGCCGTGGCTCCAGCAGCGCCGGCCTTGAACCTCAGCCTCGCCAGACTGCACGGCGACGAGCTGGCTGCACAGCAAGGGCCCCCACCTCTTCTTCCTCATCCTCCTCATGGCGGTGCACCCTCGTCGCCCCAATACGTGGCTCAATCCACCACGGCCTCGGCGATGCCTGTCCGCTATCAGGAGTACACAATCAATCAAGAGCAACGTCACCTTCGCCGCGAGGCGGAGGATCGGATGCAGGAACCGGTGGTGCACGACTACAGGGACTGCTCGGACCAGCAATCCAGGTACTACGTCGCAAACACGAACGGTCATCGTGAGATCGAAAGTTCGTCGTACGAGGGTCGCGGCGAGGTCAAGGTGTATCAAAATCTGTCGAGCTACCGGGTGACCCAGCGTCCCGAGCATCGTCGTTACACCGAAACCGAGATGATCCATCAGCATCAGCATCGATCAGCACCTAGCCACAATCGGCAGCCCCAGCAGAGCTACGGGGACGTGGATTCCTCCGCGGACGGGAAATCGTCGTACGGTTTGCTACTAGCGCCGTCGATGATAAAGACGGAGCGAGCGAGCCCAGACTCGGCGGCGACGCCAGGGCCGTGCGAGTCGACGTGCTCGCCCGGTGCCCCGAGGGGCCCGCTCTCGCCCGTTTCGCATTCAGCCAACAGCAACAGCAGCACCAGCAGCAACACCAGTTCCACGATGTCCGTTCACTTCGATTCCCCACGGGCGCCCGCGAGCCCGTGCCTGTACCCGCACCATCACGCACTCGCGTCCCCGTCGTTGGATTCCGAGAAGCCGATCCGCGAGTCGAAGGAGACCCATATCGGAGAGAAGGGATTACCGGAGGATACGTTGGAGGTGATCGGCGGAGCGGTGGTCAAGGAGGAGTTGCAGATCGAGGAGGAAACCAGCGAGGACGGAAGGGAGGCTGCCGTGTCTTCGTACGTCGATTACCAGAGGCCACCTGTCGACTCGCGTCCGGTCAGCCCGATGCACGACCGGGAAGGCTATTCGTTGCCCTCGAGCCCTCGCGGTCCCGCCAGTTCCGGCCGGTCCAGCAGCAGTTGCTCGGACAGCGAGATGGATCCGCTCGATTGCTCGTCCGGCAGCCAGAACTCGTCGAACGATCTGACTCGGCGACGATCGTTCTCGCTCCGATTTAAATTGGACGTACTGGACGCGTTTCATCGGGACGTCGGCGTGGCCGGGAACCAACGGGCCACCGCCAGGAAGTTCGGCATTAACCGCCGCCAGGTGCAAAAGTGGCTCGGACAAGAGACCGAGCTCAGGGGCGAGATCGCGGTCCGCGGGAACTCGCGGCAACGGCTGGGCCCCGTGCAGGATGTCGCTTCCGGTGAGTCACCGGTGGACCTGAGGACCTCGAGCTACGTGTCCAGCTTGTCGCAGGATCGGATCGAGGCGGAGTACGAGCGATCGCCGCCGCCGCCTCTCTACTGCTGCGACGTGGGCTCCTCCTCCTCCACCTCCTCCTCGCAGCATCTTCCGTATTACCAGCACCCGATGGTGGACCCGTCGTTCTCCGAGGGCGAGCCGGTCGCTTCTTGCAACCTCTCCTGCTGCCTGGACAGCAGCCACGCGGCGACACCGATCACCTCGTGCTACCAGGAAACCTCCATAAGGGGATCTTGCTACTCGGACCCGCAGAACAGGCAGTACTGTTATTCCCCTGGAGAGTACTCGTCGGAGATCGGCATCGTTCCCGAGTCCACCGAGGAGATGCTCTCCTCCTCGCCCTTGAAGAGACACCATTGCACCATGTCATGCTGTTACGAGGCTCTACACTCGCCGAAGAGGCTCTGCGTCGAACAGGACGAATCCGTCAGGACCAATTCTGCCTGCCAGGAAACACCGCCGCAGGAGACGCCGCTCTGTCTCGTCAAGCCGAAAAGGTTCGCCGTCGATTCACCGTCGAGAACGGAACCGGTGACCAGCACCGTGCCCACGCCGCCGGCGTCGGCCGCGCCTCCGCCTCCGGGACCAACCTCGAAGAAGGACGCCATCCTGTTCAAGCCGTACCTCGACAATCCCGTGAGCAAACCCGCCAAGGAGCCCGCCGCGCAGAGGGGCCTGTCGCCCGTCAGCAGCCAGATCGTCAACAACAACAACTGCCAAAGCATCTGCAACCTGAACGAGGCCAGCGGTCACGACTACGCCCTCGAGCTCAGTCTCAGACTGCCGATCTCCTGGAGAACGCATCAGAGCCCGTACACAGAGTTCCCGCAGGTCAGCAGCGCGTTCGTTAGGTATCCGGCGAGCCCCCATTACACGTAATTCGAAGACTATCGCGATCCCCTACCGGGCGGAACAAGACCGAACTTTTTCTAAATGAACCCCCTTCGGTAACTCGAGGAAGATGCTCGTCCAATCGGATCCGATCGCGAACGCCGATACTACGCGCGGAGCCTGTTCAATGTTGGCTGGCCAAACGCAATTGATTGTAGTTTGTTTGCTGAGGTCAAATTGATCCACCGCCTCAAAAACGAAATCGTAGAATGCGACAGGGAATATTCTGAAAATTTTATTTAGTTTTCTCACCGGATTATGTTACCAGATTTCTCAGTCTCAGTTGTATCAACACCTGGACGGCGGGACCCGTGCTCATCTTCACTCAGCATTTCAATTTTTTCAATTCCTTTGAATTTTTATACTAAATTTTTCTTATTATAACGCGTTTACGTCAGCTCTTGGCGACGAATTTGAGCTGTGCGATTCGGTACAATAAAAATACCAATGGATCTAGATAAAACACTGTTAACCCCTTGCGCTATAATGTCGAGTCCGAACCGAAGTAAAATTCGATTTAGCTGTTGCCAATATTTAGCCATCAGAGTATACAATAGTCGTACAATGAATATAAATTTTATTTTCCTTCTAGAAGGCTTCGTACGACGAAGATATAATCGCTTGAACCTTACAATGAAGCGCAAGGGGAGGGGGGTCGAGCGGGGTTGAGAACAAGTTTGAAAAATCGATGAGCAAGTGTCTGAATCCGCCTTGCGAGTGTTAAGATCGTGATGACTTCATAAAAATCGTTAAAGTTTCCGTGAGAAATTGGCTGGTCGAGTGTCCGGTGGTTGCAGCGTTGAGAACGCAGCTTTCGAATTTTCCCGAACTTTTCCAAAAGGATTCCCGACCGCAGGATCGACCGGTACGTGATCTACGACACGTCGATCTCTCGCGTTCCACGTGAGCGTTTATCGTTTCCAGGGATCGCGCGGCGTTACGCATCGCGATAAAGTCTTAATCGGCCATTGGACGATCGGAGGCGCGGTAGGAGATGATACACGGTCGAGTCCCGCGCACGCATCTTCCTCCATCGCGGTCGCCTAACTCTTTTCTCTGTCTCGGTTCCCTCGTCCCCACGAAAATCCGTGCGCGTATCTCCGCGGCGGGACTTTTTCGCGGCTGACTTTATCGTTCGCGATTACCGTTTCTCGTCGGCCGCTATCGGCTAGGCCGTTTAGAGGTCGCCTGGACTCACTATAATTACAGAATTATGTCAGTCGCGACGCGGAGATATCGATCGCTGATGCCCGAGAAGAAAAAACAAAACTCCCTCGCGAATCGAGTAGTTTCTCGCGCGCGCGCGTGGTCTATCTCTCTCGTTGCACAACCCGCTCTCGCGCGCGCACGCACGCGATTTTTCGCATTCTCTTGTTCCGCCTCCGGGCCGGGGACCGATCCTAGATATCGGTTTAATTGCTCAAAGAATTTCTTCCACGCGCGATGCGCAAGTATTACGACAGGGTTCCGGTCTCCGTTTTTCTTTTCTCTCGTTTTAGATTCTCGTCTTCTCGCAAGTCTCTCTGCGGCCCGTTTCGCTTCTTCCGTTCCCGCTGGATCGATAGCCTGTAAATATGTAAATACACGGCGAGCAATCGAACGATCCACGGTCGCGGAAACCGGGAGAGGATTCGCACCGATCGAGAGAATTCCGATCGATCGGAGCTCGCTCGACGAAACTGCATTTCTGTGTCCTTCTGCGAATTCAATCCAAAGAACGCTCTTTAACTGCACACTCTTGGCATCGCTGCTCGGAAAAACCGACTCAATTATTTTGAAATTGTTGAACTTATAATGACAGTGATTCAACAGACTTTTTACTTCAAGCATACATATTGAAATAATTTTGAAAAGCAGCACATATCGGTAGACCGAGGATTTTATGCATTTTTCACAAAAAAAAAAGAGTAGATCAAATGCAAAACAGTGAAAATATTGTATCGTTATAAAGTCATCAGGGAAAAATATAAATGTCTAGACGTACAGCCCCTGTATCTCGCAATTTATACAATTTTCATTCAGCATACAAATCAGTCATTTCTAGTAAAACAAAATTCTAGCAATTCCAATACCAAGGTGCGAAAAATCAACCTGGTAATCTCAAGTTTCATTATGCAGAAAAATGTTTTTCGCTTCATAGAACAGGAAGCAAGAGACGAATTGATTGAGAAATTTCTGGATTTTTCC
Source organism: Halictus rubicundus (assembly GCF_050948215.1). Taxonomy (NCBI): domain Eukaryota; kingdom Metazoa; phylum Arthropoda; class Insecta; order Hymenoptera; family Halictidae; genus Halictus; species Halictus rubicundus. The sequence continues at coordinate 12,581,077 of NC_135160.1, forward strand.
ATTCGTTTGATTTTTAATCGTACTAACTTTAATTTATTGTTGGTAGCCGCGTCTCTTGCAACTTGATATTTGCAGTTTCGTCGAGCCAGCGCGCACTGTTAGCAACGCCGCGCCGTCGGTTCGATTCTCTTGTCCGCGACCGAAACGGGAAAGGAAGAAACGAGTGTATGCTACTCGGAAAGGATCACTTCCGCTAGTGAATGCTCGGCGTGCCTTCGTTTCTGCCGGTCCACGAACAAACGCGCGGAAACTCATACTCGTAGACTTACCTGTACATAGAGCGGATATATATATATATATATACATATATATTTTGTCTATGAATTACACAAGCGATTCGCGAAAAGGTTGATCGTAGGAGTTTGTCCTTTCTCTCGAAAGGAAAGGACGCGTGCCTTATGCCTTATGATCCTGGGAAAGGGGTGCTTCCGTCGAGATCCTTGAATCTGCCCTTCGACGATCGCAAAAACGAATCCGATGGATCCATTGCATTGAACAGAATTGATTGAATATCTCTTCAGTATTTAAAATTGTGTACCGCCCTCAGTAACATATCGTAATCGTTAGATATCATCAAATTCGAATGAAATTGTTGTGCCTCAGGAATATAGAAAGTTGAGGCACTTCCGCTATTTTTGAAGAAGAACGTGCAAGTTCGAATTAAAAATAGGTACCTGGCTGTATGCGCAAGGGTTACGAGTCGAGATAAGATTTTATTAAAAAGCCCGACAGTAACTCGACAGTGTCAATTAAGGATTAATCTAGACGGTCGTGTGAACGTAAGACCAACAAAACTTCAAAGCGAACATTCGAAATAATGTGTACAGAAAGTGTACAAGAAAGATTTGCTTCGACCTCTGCCGATATCGGAGAGAGAGAGAGAGAAACGTTGATTAATTAGGATCGTCGAAGGGCCAGGCGAATTGAACGAAACCACCCCTTGCAGAAATATCGTAGTAATAATCCGTAAAGACACTCAGTGCCGTAAGAACAGAGCCGCTACCGGCCCGAATCGGCGTGCAATCGCAATTTCTCTCTAAATCCGCGATCCACTGGATCTCCGGATGATCCGTGGATCGTACTCAGGGTTTCGCGGCGAGTGTCGCATCGTCTCGCAACTCGCTCCGATTCGAAGCAGCGATAACGGCGTTCCCTATTTATCGCGGGGAACGGCCTTCGCGAGGAAAAGTCTCTATCTCGGACGATTGTGTTGCATCGGCGCCCGGTTGCTTGTATTGTAGATACTATATGTAGCGTGTAACGGTGTCTGTTATCAGCGTTGCAGATCGATGAAGCGGATCGCGCGCGCGTCACCGGCGACGATCCGTCTGCGACGTGGAACAGCGAAACGTGAAATGGAAAATAGCCTTCCGCGAAACCCGCGCGCGCGGCCAATTCAGCTTGGAAACGGCGCGGCGAACCACGGCAATCTTGTAAATCATCGTCGCAGACGGACCGGTTGCATCAATGTTTCAATATTCATGCTCAATCGTGCTCGTTTCGAGAACCGTCCCCGCCAGCGTCGGCCACCGAGACGCGCATTATGCGTCCCGCGGGTCAACGATATCTCAGCGCACCTGAGACTCGCTCCCGAGGTGAGAAGATGGCCGCCGAAGGTCGAATCCCCTGCTCCAGGTGACGATTCACCTACTCCGAAACGGTCCTGGAAAACTGGAGACGAGTTCCGTTTCTGACACGTTTCTCTCAAAAATCACACAAGATCGAAGCAACACGGTCATTATAATGAAAACTGCAAAATGAAAGTGCAGATCCCGAACGAAACTCGTTTCGATCGATCGTGAACAGAAATTTTATCCTGGACACAATTAACTCTTACAGATTGACGAAAAATTATTTTACGAAGATTGCGAGTGACTCTTTCAATTTTTCTCGCTCGTTATCACTGGACTGCGGACCTTTTCTGCGGACTCGTAATCGTTTTAATCAGTTGACGATACTACTATGACATTACTTTTCATTGTTTTAAGCTTCGACCAGTAATTTTTAAACCGGCAGTCCAGTTATGACACTATGGTATACGTATTGATATAAGCTTGTGTTTACGTCGGTTGGAATCGAGTTGTTATCAAAAGAAGTTCTTGAGGATTTTCTCTCCGCAGTGATAGACATTTTTCCAAACGTGCCAGAACAGAACTTTTCGAAGAACAACATTCCCTTCCCATTAATTAAAAAGGTCGTCCCGGTTAGAAGGTTAACTCTTTGCACTGGAAGCTATTTCAAAAAACGAAACATTTCTTCCTAGAATGTTTCCCTTCTATTTTTTGTTTCATATTATACGTACGAAAATGGTGCAATTTGCTCGTACAATACTGAAATGTTTAGGGATTTATTAAACACAAACAAATTTAATAATTTCAAAAATATATTTTGAATAATGATACAGCAATTCTTAGTGGCGCCTTATAGTCCCCGTTCGAGTGCTAGGGGTTAACTTGTTCCACGGAAAAAATAGATGGAAGCTCTGAAAGAACAGAGCGGGGTTAACACTAAACCTACCACGGTCAAAATGGCCGGTTTTCTATTTCACAATTATTGAAATTATAAAAACATTTTCAAGGAAACTACTGAATCGACAAAAACAATTCAACTAAACCTACCACGGTCAAAATGGCCGGTTTTCTATTTCACAATTATTGAAATTATAAAAACGTTTTCCAAGGAAATTACAGAATCGACAAAAATAATTCAACTAAACCTACCACGGTCAAAATGGCCGGTTTTCTATTTCACAATTATTGAAATTATAAAAACGTTTCCAAGGAAACTACTGAATCGACAAAAATAATTGAACTAAACCTACCACGGTCAAAATGGCCGGTTTTCTATGTCACAACGACTGAAATTATAAAAACGTTTCTCAAGAAAATAACAGAATCGACAAAAATAACTCAACTAAACCTACCACGGTCAAAATGGCCGGTTTTCTATGTCACAATTATTGAAATTATAAAAACGTTTCTCAAGAAAATTACTGAATCGACAAAAATAATTTCAGTAACCAATCTCGATAAGAAGTTTCACTTGAATGTGTTTTGTGCTCGGTAGGTTTAGCGGTGAAAAAAATTGGTGAACGCGGGGTTAGACGACCGGAGGTGGTTTCCGGCGGCCATTTTCTCGGGCGGGGGCGTCGGTACAGTAACCGGGGGTCGACGTAACGTTCGACGTGGACGACAATGATTGTGAAACATATCAGGGAACCCGGCGGTGTAAATGGTAACACGCGCGAGTCAGGTGTGAGGAAACCGTATCACACACAGCCTTGTCCGCGGCGTCGTCGACGGAGGGTCAAGGCGGCAATGTACAATAAAATGTAACGTAACCGTAAGCCATAATGAATTACATAATGCCATAATACGTTTTACATAATGAGCGAGAGCCGGCCGACGTTCAACGGTGTGGTGTCGAATCCGACTGACGAAAGCGATACCGAGGAGAGAGAGAGAGAGAGAGAGAGAGAGAGAGAGAGAGAGAGAGAGCGAGCGCGTGCAAAATCAACGTTCGGAAAAAAAGAAAGAAATGCGTGCGTAAGTGCGTGCGTGATTGCGTGTGTTCCGTGTGCACAGCCCACAAGAGTCTATTAAACGAGGCATACAGCGTACGTAAGCAATATATATATATTTTTTAAGTGTGTAAAAAACGCGTGCAAGGAACAACTTCGAGAACCGAGCGTGTATGTGTGTGTGTGTGTGTGTGTGTGTGTGTGTGTGTGTATGTATGTATGTATGTATGTATGTATGTATGTATGTATGTATGTATGTATGTATGTATGTATGTATGTAGAGTTTCGAGTTTTCGTGGGCGAGCCCCCGCGATTTCGAGTCCGTTGCGTGTAGGTAGACAGAAGTGTATACAGACAAATACACATATACACACATATACGCGAAGGTACGACCGTAATGTCGCAAGCATAATGCTCGTGTATCGTGTACAAAGAAATTTATATATACAGCGTTGATGAGAAGAGAGACAGAGCACGTATATATATATGTATACATAATTATATATATATAGATAGATAGATTGCATAGATAGATAGATAGATAGATAGATAGATAGATAGATATATATATATATTGAAATATTATATTTTAATACGATCAAGTTATATACCGACGAAGCGCCTCTTAAACTCGCCCGGTGCCTTTAAATCGCCCGTGCCTTATTGCTTCGCGCGAGGACCAATCAAGGACCAATAATAACGCGTCCTCGACACGAGCCACCGGTATATGTACATGCATATATATATATATATATATAAATATATAGATATTATATATTTTATATCGCGTCCTCCGACGGCGAAGAAAAAACGTCTCTCCAGCTGATGGATCTCTCGGCAAGGATACCGCGTCGTATATCCCGCGATAGAGAAACACCGGTGATGATTCGTCCAACCGTCTAAACGATAATGATAATGATAATCAGTATTGAAATTTATTCGATTTATTTATTGGTCGACGATTCTCGACCCACGCCGCCGCTCGTTCGCAGCGAGCCAACACACTCGATCATGTTTCCTTTGTTCGCCGAATAAACGAAATCGAAGAGAATCAACCTTGTTTTTTTTTCTACGTTCGACCGATGTCTCATTCTTTTCTCCCACTCTTCCCCATTCCCCGATGCTGCTGGCGTCGCGACGATCCAAGATAGATCGCGACAACTTTCTGCTAATTGCAGATGGAATTATTCCTGCAAAAAGTTTTAACATTTTCGAGTCTTTTCATATCTACCGTATTTTCCCGTCACTCTTTTGATATTCATTTCACTTTCGCGTCGATGGCGTCTCAAGGATCCGAGGATAGGCGACCATCGATCATCGGAGCGTCGTCGATCTTTCTGCCGCGGATTTGTTATATGCTATAGTTCACAAAAGATTCCCAAGTTATCGTTTTATTTTTCATTTCTACTTTCCTATATTAATGCTTTGACTGCCGAACTAGAGACCTCAACAAATCAGAGTTATTTAATGAAATAAAAATTGAAGATAATTAAATGTATGATATTGAGCGGTCCCCCAATTTTCTTGCATTTTACAGATCCTATTATTAACGTGAAAATTAATTTTTAGACCTGGACAAATAATTCCGTCACCCACATATGGATGACTAAAATTACTAAATTGCGTTACCGAGGATACCTAATCCTTGACCACTGAAAAATCGGTTTAACACTAGCTCTACCGAGCCCTAAACGTGACTTAGACTTATCCCTTTATATTAACAGCAAGATTGAATTTACTCAGGTTTCATACGATTTTTATGGTAACGTGTACTCCAAAGAAGAGATATATTAAAAAATGTCTTATGAAAACGTTTTCATAGTTTCACTAATCGTGAAAGAAAAAATCATCCACCAGTCATTTTGACCGGTTCGGTAGTTCTAGTGTTAAAAATTACGTAGTTACAGAAAAGTGCTGAACAACAATCTGATACGTCCAAGTAGAACGCTCCTCAGGGCCGTACCGAGTCGATTTTGTTTTCCCACGAATCCTCTAATAAAAACGCGAATTCCAGCGAACGTCCGAGGTCTGATTGCAACAAAAGGATCCTCTCATCGGTCTTTCTTTTTTCATAAACGAGCGTCGGTCGGTGAGCAACGACGATATCCGTTTATTGATTCCGTCGCGTTTCCCTTCCGACGGGAAAATTCGCCCGATTACCGGCCATATCCGTCATTGTGATTCATCGGGAGGAAGGCGGACAACGTGAGGGACAGACACGTTGCACACGAGGAAGAACGAGCCGTCGATGAATTTGATGCATCATGGCCTTTCGTACTTTCGGAACACGTGCGTCGAACTGAATTTCTTCAGACATTTCAGCAACGTTGCATCCGATTTACTTGTCGAGGATCGACGGAGAACGTGCCGGCCGATTTGTACGGCGACATAGGACGCGTCGTTTACGGTAGGTCGATTCCGAAACTCTGGTCATTTTTATGGCCACCCTACCTTGACGGTCATTGTGACCAACCACCCCCCCCCCCCCCGGTACCTGCGACCTGGCGAGTGGTTGTAAATTACGACATCGACAGGACGAAACTCTTGACAATTTCGTGGGACGCAAAATGGACACGACAATTATACAGCTAAATTTGTATTTAAGTGACTAGTGACAAAATACTTTCCTCCAGCCTTCAGTTTTATTCCTGAATTTATCTGGGGCGACAAAATTTACTAGTCCAGCTGGTAAAATAATGATCCTCTTGATAGAACGTCTGGAAAATTTTATTCCTGAATTTTTTCTAGAGATTCTATCGAGGGGGTCATTATTTTACCAGCTGGACTAGTTAATACGAGCCTTCTAGTACTCCCCAGACAAAATTTTGACGCCGCAGAGAAATTCAGGAATAAAATTGAAGGCTGGAGGAAAATTGTATTTTCTCATTAGTCACTTACAGTCTTAAAATTTTATTTCTGAATTTTTTCCAGACGTTCTATCGAGGGGACCATTATTTTACCAGCTGGGCTAGTTAATACGAGCCTTCTAGTACTCCCCAGACAAAATTTTGACGCCCCAGAGAAATTCAGGAATAAAATTGAAGGCTGGAGGAAAATTGTATTTTCTCATTAGTCACTTACAGTCTTAAAATTTTAATTCTGAATTTTTTCCAGACGTTCTATCGAGGGGGGCATTATTTTACCAGCTGGGCTAGTTAATACGAGCCTTCTAGTACTCCCCAGACAAAATTTTGACGCCCCAGAGAAATTCAGGAATAAAATTGAAGGCTGGAGAAAAGTTGTATTTTCTCATTAGTCACTTACAGTCTTAAAATTTTATTCCTGAATTTTTTCCAGACGTTCTACCGAGGGGATCATTATTTTACCAGCTGGGTTAGTTAATACGAGCCTTCTAGTACTCCCCAGACAAAATTTTGACGCCCCAGAGAAATTCAGGAATAAAATTGAAGGCTGGAGGAAAATTGTATTTTCTCATTAGTCACTTACAGTCTTAAAATTTTAATTCTGAATTTTTTCCAGACGTTCTATCGAGGGGGCCATTATTTTACCAGCTGGGCTAGTTAATACGAGCCTTCTAGTACTCCCCAGACAAAATTTTGACGCCCCAGAGAAATTCAGGAATAAAATTGAAGGCTGGAGGAAAATTGTATTTTCTCATTAGTCACTTACAGTCTTAAAATTTTATTTCTGAATTTTTTCCAGACGTTCTATCGAGGGGACCATTATTTTACCAGCTGGGCTAGTTAATACGAGCCTTCTAGTACTCCCCAGACAAAATTTTTACGCCCCAGAGAAATTCAGGAATAAATTTGAAGGCTGGAGGAAAATTGTATTTTCTCATTAGTCACTTACAGTCTTAAAATTTTATTTCTGAATTTTTTCCAGACGTTCTATCGAGGGGACCATTATTTTACCAGCTGGGCTAGTTAATACGAGCCTTCTAGTACTCCCCAGACAAAATTTTTACGCCCCAGAGAAATTCAGGAATAAAATTGAAGGCTGGAGGAAAATTGTATTTTCTCATTAGTCACTTACAGTCTTAAAATTTTATTTCTGAATTTTTTCCAGACGTTCTATCGAGGGGACCATTATTTTACCAGCTGGGCTAGTTAATACGAGCCTTCTAGTACTCCCCAGACAAAATTTTTACGCCCCAGAGAAATTCAGGAATAAATTTGAAGGCTGGAGGAAAATTGTATTTTCTCATTAGTCACTTACAGTTTTATAATTTTATTCCTGAATTTTTTCTAGAGGTTCTATCGAGGGGATCATTATCTTACCAGCTGGGCTAGTTAACACGAGTCTTCTACTACGCCATAGACAAAATTTTGTCGCCCCAGATAAATTCAGGAATAAAATTGAAGCCTGGAGGAAAGTTGTATTTTCTCACTAGTAACTTACATACAGTTTCACAATTTTATTCTTGATTTTTTTCCAGACGTTCTACCGAAGTGATCATTATTTTACCAGCTGGGTTAGTTAATACGAGTCTTCTACTACGCCATAGACAAAATTGTGTCGCCCCAGATAAATTCAGGAATAAAATTGAAGGCTGGAGGAAAATTGTATTTTCTCATCAGTCACTTACAGTTTCACAATTTTATTCCTGAATTTTTTCTCAGACGTTCTACCGAGGGGATCATTATCTTACCAGGTGGACTAGTTAACACGGGCCTTCTACTACGCCCCACATAAATTTTGTCGAATTTGTCGAAATCGTTTGTCCGCGAGGACCTTACAATTTCGAAACGATTCAACACAATAAAATCCACCGAGTCGCTACGACGCGTCGTGGAAAAGATCGCGGTGCAAACGATGAGCTAATCGTCGCCATGTTTCGGTATCGCGAGTGAGGCCATCGGCAGCTAGCTCTGTAACGCAATAGTTGGAGGGAATTAGTCGACTCGGTTGATCGGTGAACCAGCCCCGATCTCCCTCGGCCGTTCGATCGAGGTTTTTATTCCGTCGCAGATACATCGGCCAGCGTGATTTCATCAGATAAGATTAATATACGTAGCCTCGTAGTAGAAGCCACTCGACGCTAAGACAATGCCTGGAGTGACACACACACACACACACACACACACACACACACGCACACACGCTCGCGCACGCGGGTTCTCGCGTTTTATTTTTCAACCGACACCGGGGAACTTTCAAGCGCGCGATAGCGAAAGCGCGAGAGACCGTCGGAAACGGAACGTTATTCCTCTGTGATTACCATTACGGGAATTGCCGGAGGGGCCGCGCCGATCAAGGGTAAAAGTTGCAATTGTCCAATAAATATTGTGATCCGCGCCGGCCCGCTCGCCGAATCGTTCGCGGATACGTATCGCGAGAGATCCGAATCGAAGAAAGTACCGCTGAAGTGATTTTCTGGCGCGGCCTGTGTGTACCTTCGGTCCGAGTGTATCAACTTTCTTCGGCATTATCAGGCTCCCTGTTATCGCAGGCAGACGTTGCTTCCGCTTGACGCGTGCGTGTACGCGCCACGAGCGTTTCTCATGATCTGGAAGCGAGAGAATCCCTGAGCGGAAGCGGCCGGCGGATTCCTTCGAGAACGATCTCTCAATTTCTTCGTGTAGTCCGCTGAAGCTCGCTATGTGCAGTTGTGCGTACAATACGAGAATATAGAAACAACGCAATCATTTGTTCATTAGTGTTTTATTCTTTCCCACGCTGCCCCATACTTTTCCACGTCATCTGCCGTCTTCAGAAACTGTTCCGAACATCCATTCTGCTCGAAACGAACTTTTGAGAGATCCTAAATAAATTAGAAACTTGTATCTGGTTTCCATTTTATTGTTGAACACCCGTCTTCCTTCTTTAGACGTGCTTGTAGAATTTTTCGAAAATGTGGGGATATTTATTCGTTCGAATAGTAATTACCAAGCAAGATTCGAACGAATCTCCACATTTTCTAAAAATTGTACAAGCCCGTCTAATGAAGGTAGACGGGTGTTCAACAATAAAATTGAAACCAGATACAAGTTTCTAATTTATTTAGGATGTCTCAGAAGTTCGTAATTACTAGACTGCGGATCTGTATGCATTTATGACAAAATTGAGCAGATAAAATTTGAAATTGTAGAAGTTGTACTGTTTCTCATCTATACAAATTGGCAAGCGAAGAAGTAATATTCTATTTGGTTTCTGTTTGTTGTAATCGATGCAGACGATTTTTTTATTTTGCAGAGAGATCCGCAATCTAGTGATTACGCTCGCAGTTGGCCTGTCTGTACGAGTCAAGCTTAACACTATGTTTACGGAGCACTAAAAACGACTATTTTACATTACTTTACGAAAATAACACGATTGTATCTATCAAAATTTGTAGCCGTCTTTTTAACCCTTTGCACTCGAGTGGTGATTCTCAAGCACCACTAGAAATTATTGTGGCGTTATTTCAAAGAAATTACAAAAAATATTACAAAATATTTGTTACAGTACAAAATTTGTATTGAATCGATTACTAAACATTTGAATATTATGGTAATCGGATCAGTTTCGTATAAATAAAATGAAAATATTCTAATACGGAAGAGAAATCTAGTTTTAGAATGGAAATAGCGCCGAGTGCAAAGGGTTAATAATATATATCCAAAGAAATCAATTTGTTAAATAATTCCTCATGGATGCATCTTTACAATCTCAATATTCGCAAATTAAAAATATTAGAATCCGTCATTTTCACGGGTCCCGTAAATCTAGTGTTAAAAATGAGTTTCGAAATTTTTCAAGCTCGTATTCTTATCAACTTGGTGAAGTTCTAATTCCATTAACCCTTCTGTCAATAATCCGGTAATTACTCGACATCAATTTCTTTTTAGAACGATTTTAGCAACGAGATTATTGTGGAGTTTCATGTTCTTACAGATTAATTTACATTTCGGGGATAAAAATATCTGTTGAAACCATAAAGTGCAACATCAATGCATACCGTAGAATAATTATTATTGGTTAAACTCCGGTGAAACGTTTCTGTAAGTACGGAGCTCCACTGTCGATTCAACATTGGCAGCACCGAAAATAATTTGAAGAAATGTTTCACCAATTTGTTTTTATTAGTTCTAGCGTTGCGCAAACGAGGAGAGTTTTATATTCTTACAGATTAATTTACATTTCGGGGATAAAAATATCTGTTGAAACCATAAAGTGCAACATCAATGCATACCGTAGAATAATTATTATTGGTTAAACTCCGGTGAAACGTTTCTGTAAGTACGGAGCTCCACTGTCGATTCAACATTGGCAGCACCGAAAATAATTTGAAGAAATGTTTCACCAATTTGTTTTTATTAGTTCTAGCGTTGCGCAAACGAGGAGGATCGGTTTTTGGGATCAGTTGCCGATTTTGTAGCCAATTTTGTAGCCGATTTTCTGTGTGGATCCTTGCCCGACCAGTGGTGTGTTCGGAGAAGGATCAGCGTCGTGCGGGAGATAAGCAGAAACGAACACACAAACAAACATAGACACACACACACACACACACACACGCACACACACCGTGACTCGTGCACTGAAAGCGGTCACGTCGAAGCGGCCGACGCATTGTTTCCGTTATCGCGGCCGATTGGCAGTGGCCGCGGATCGACGATCGAGCACGTACTCGCTAAACTTTCTAAGCACGCAATCGGCCGTTTGCTCGCCGGTTCTCGGCGACCGCGGCGATGCACTTGTGTCGATAAATGACGTAAGTGTTCTTTCAATGATTACCCAGCCTGTCCTTTTCGATCGCGCGTCCCGTCGACCGTCTTGCACCGTTCATTCCTGCTAATAGTTTACTCGATTATTGAAACGCGAAATCACCTGATAACGTTCACGGTCCAGGGACCGTTCTTCATCCTGGACAATTACCGTGAAAATGGCGACAGTTGAGTTTTGTGTCAGTCGAACACACATCGATACGAGTTGATTGAGCGAGCACAGGTGAGCTTGCACCTATTCGCTGACAAAATACACAGGAAAAAATCGAGCATCGATTCGAAGAAGCGTTTACTCGTTGCGAACCATTGAGGAAGTTCACCGATAACTTCGCGATCTTCTCCTTCCGGGAATTAAAAGGCGTTGCAATTAAACGCGTTCGCCGTACCGGTTAATCGGTGTCGCGTCACGGCGAACAGTAAATTATGTTCACAGGGACTTTTATCGAACCGTTGATACTGTCCTCGCACACGCTAGCGCCGGAAGTACAACCGGCCGAAGTGATTGGGTTCAGCTGATCCTTTTATTGTTACAGCAATGTGCGTGTACATGGATCTAGGCGCCAAATAGGTTCCTGTGGAATGTCGGTTTTATGTTTCTCGTAGAACATCTCGTACATCTACAATTACAGTTATGATCCTTGTAGGCTTCGTTTTACTCTGAAGTCGATTTTTATTCGATAATTATTGTTGGCACACCAATTTATCGGCCGATAATGAAACCTGAAATATCGAAGCGTTAAAACGATCTATGCACTTCGAATTGCCCGTGCAAGGGTCAACAGGTGTGTCAGTGACTCGGACAGCATTCCAGCCGGCACTTTCGATGACATCATTTTTCGAAAAGCTGCCGGTGCAGGTCATTTAATATTCTCTCGCAGACAACAGCGCCCCCAACGATAGCGAAATATGATTTGCAGTTTCTGTCGCACGCTTCTCCCGAAGAATGCGCCGCCGCGTGCTGTTGCACACGTGCAACGGATGATGTAACGCATCCATATGAGCCACCGCGGAGCACGCCGGAATGGCCAGGCTAATTGAACGGTAATGAGGTACGATTGGTTCGACGGTAATTAGCGAAAGACAGGTAGCCGGCCGCGGTTCTCAGCGATAAAGATGTAAAACGGTGGTTTCCACCAAAGGACGGCGCGGAGCGGCGTTTCGAAAGTTTCTTGAAAACTTGTGCAACCCGCTGACGTATCTAATCCTTCGTTTGAGAAACTTCCGTCGTTGCATTCTCGCCGGGAGCGCTTTGACTCGGCGCTGTTCGAGGAATCGATGTTATCAACCGTGGAACTGTAGGAACACCGATTTACCAACGTTTTGGCGTGATTTTTACACATTCTTTTTCGTTGCAAACACTTCCAGAACCGTACAACAAATTTTACTGAATTTCCCTCGACTCATCGGCGACGGATCTTCATGCA